>NC_064308.1:19355749-19664816 GCF_023373825.1 Bactrocera dorsalis | reverse complement strand
TGGGAGCGGTAGCACAGCAGAGCTAATGAAAATTTTCATGTGCTACAACTCCCGCATGTGTTTGTTGTTTTTTTTTTTCTTTTTTTGCTATTTTCTGTCATAATATTTGAATTAATTGAATAATTCAAACAAAAAAATTTTATGCAAATCATTTTGGCACTTGTTGCGTCAAGTGACTTTATAAATCTAAAATCAAATATTTTAAGAAATATATTAATAAAGTCAATTAGATAATATTTGAATAAATTATACATATATATTTTTTTATTATGTAAAATATTTACCATTTATTTACCTTGGAAATACCATACAAAAACTTCCTTGAAATATTTAGCCCTAAATATTAACATTAAAAACTGGACCAAGGAATGTAAAAATTGTCCATAGAAAATACACTACAATCCTGATTTTTTATCTTTAAAGGTATTTTAAGGCATCGCTTGACTTTAGACGCATGTTTCTCAGAATTGATCACTCTTCTTCTTCACATTTCGTGCGAATGCGAATTTCTTGGAAAAATCAAGTTTGGAGCCCCGTAATACCTCGCCGGTGTGAGTTTCGACTTTGTTGCTGTGGGCACTTTTGTAGAGTGAACAATTCTGAGAAACATGTGTCTAAAGTCAAGCGATGCCTTAAAATACCTCTGATCTGTAGGAATTTAAAGATAAGAAATCAGGATTGTCGTGTATTTTCTATGGACAATTTTTACATGCCTTGGTCCAGTTTTTAATGTTAATATTTAGGGCTAAACATTTCAAGGAAACTGAAAAAAAATAATAGTTAAAAAAAAAAACCCTAATGTATATAAAAAAGGGGAAAGTAATGTAGTTAAAATTAATTTCGAAAATTCATAGAATTGAGTATTGTAATACATTAGGAATAGATGATGTTTTTGGTAATATAAAAATTGTAAATATTTTACATAAAAAAAATATATATATAATTTATTCAATTATTATCTAATTGACTTTATTAATATATTTCTTAAAATATTTGATTTTAGATTTATAAAGTCACTTGACGCAACAAGTGCCAAAATGATTTGCATAACATTTTTTTGTTTGAATTATTCAATTAATTCAAATATTATGACAGAAAATAGCAAAAAAAGAAAAAAAACAACAAACACATGCGGGAGTTGTAGCACATGAAAATTTTCATTAGCTCTGCTGTGCTACCGCTCCCAATTTTTTGCTACCGCTACGCCAAAGCATAGCGCAGAATTTAATTTTTTGCTCCCGCTCCAGCTATAGTTTTTTACCTAACAAAACTCGGAGCAGAGTAGAGCACTTCTTTTACATTGTTATGCTACGACTATGCTGTGGCTCCCGGAAAAGTGATAGCGGTAGCGATAGCATAGCAATAATTCTAGAAATTTTGCTGCTACGGAGTAGTAAATGAGAACCCTGGTTTGAATAGCTCGGCCGGCAATCCGTCGGCCCCTGCCGCTTTGTTGTTCTTCAGGCGGGCAACTGCTATTCGAACTTCGTCATGGCCGGGCAATGGAACGTCTGCTCCATCGTCATCGATTGGGGAATCGGGTTCGCCTTCTCCTGGTGCTATGTGTTCACTGCCATTCAGCAGGCTGGAGAAGTGTTCCCTCCATAATCTAAGTATGCTCTGGGCATCGGTGGCAAGATCACCTTTGGGGGTTCTACAGGAGTTATACTTAGAGTCAAAAATTAATCCTAGTAATTTCAGCTGTGTTTTTCATTCGATGTTAGTTTGGTTGTGGGTAAGTGAAATACCGTTGCAATTTTGCTTCCTAATTACATGAAGGATATGTGTTTTGTCTAAAGAAAGTGAAACACCAGACTCCAGTGACCAAGTCTCAATTCTGGCGAGTATATTAGTAAATAAGGATTGAGCTAAATTAACGTCAGAGACTTTTGTGTAGATTAGGACATCGTCAGCATAGATCTGGTGCTCAACTCCTTTGTAATTTTTTATCATCCTACTAATATCATCGAAAGCAATGACAAAAAGGAAGGCTGAAAGAGGTGAGCCTTGCGGCGTACCATTAGAAAGCGGGAGTGTTGAAGAAAGAAAACCATTTACGTTGACTATGAGTTTTCTATTTGTGAGAAAGTTGGTAATAAAACGTATCATATTCTGGCCTATTTTCCATTTTCTAAGTTGTCGAATAATAATATGGGCTCCAATTTTGTCGAAAGCTCTGTGGAAGTCCAGAGATAGTCCGGATACGTGGTTTTTGCTGGACAAAGCGTTAGTAATGAAGTAGTCAAGTTGGAATAAAGCGTCTAACGTGCCTTGACCTTTTTTGTAGGCGACTTGATTCGGTGATATGAACTTGTTTCATTGAGCATACCACATCAAGCGGTTTGCCACGATCTTTTCCAAAATTTTGCCCGTACATGGAAGGAGGGAAATCGGCCTATAGTTAGCAAGTGTAAAATATAAAATGCTTATTCTAAGCAAATAACTAAATAATTACTGAAAAATAAATATGGAGAAACAATGTAATGAAGTATAAGTGCATAAAAACTGCATAATATAAGATAAATAATTACTAGAAATGGAGAAATTGCAAGATAAAATTTGCAAAATTTTCAACTTTAAATGCAAATAACTCGAAAACTATAAGTTTGCGACTGCAATTATATATTTTCTTAATCTGGAGCATCAGCCCTATCCAACCATATCACTTTTAACCCTGAAATCGTGGGATGGTATACTAAAGTTTCCCCTAGAGTTCCAATGCAACTATCTAACTGCCGAGCGGCTACTCTTTTAAATGGCTGTAACTCAAAAACAGATATCGATTTGAAATTTTAGTATGTTATTTTTAAAGGTATAACCTATCGAAATATGAAAATTTGAAAATTTTACACTAGGTGTGCCCCTTAAAGTTCAAAAAATTCGAACATTTCAAGAAACTATTTCACCACAACACACTTTATTCACATTTTTCTCTTCAAATTAATTAAATTACACTATAATCTTTTAAATAAATCCACGTTTAGCAGTTTTTTTACATAAAAAATCTTTATTTTAAAAATTACATTTTACACTCGTTTCAACCTTATTTGTTTACCAATAATTACGACGAAATGGAGCGCTGCCATGTGATGATAAGGCAATTCGCTGAAATTCTTTTTCTCAAACATTCCTCTATTCATGCATATGGATATTTTCTTTTTTAAATTTATTAAGTAAATATATATATATAATATTATATACATGCATTAGTAATATAATAATATAACGTAATATAGTAGTTCTCTTGCTCTTGCAAAACCCTTTTGCACAGTGCAAAATTGCATATATTTCCTCTTGGTGCACCGGCACAACAACGAACACACACAAAAATTTACTTGCAATGGCTGTAAAATATGTCAGACCAAAACCCATGTATATTTGCGTGCAATGTCACGCAAAAATATAATTGCAACCCTGTTTTAGCTGTCATTTTACATAAAGACATTACGTCGTTAAATTGTTGAGGAAGGTAAGTTTTAAAAAGATTTTATAATTTCTATTTAAATTATAAAGATTTGTTACAGTTTTTTGTGTTAAAAATATATGCAGAAGGTGCGCCAATTCATAATAGCCATGCATGACAGTCATTCATAATAAATTGGCCGAATCAGCCGTTCATATATCATTAGATTCTGCAATGGGTGCTCTCGTGCCCTTGTATATTTCGGTATAGTATTTTCGCAATCTGCAATCTTGCAAGAGCAAGCGAAAACCCCTAGTGTAAAGTATACAGTACAGTACGAAATTCAAATTTTGTTTCAGTATGAGTGCATGATAACCGAAAAATATAACCACTTTATATCCAAAACTGATATTTTAAATATAATAATATATATATCGTCACCTAAAATATAGTAATACACGTAATATATATGTATAATTATATAAGTAATAATACGTAATAAAGTGTTTTAAACAGTACAGTACGAAAACTCAAAATTTGTTTCAATAAGAGTGCATGATAACCGAAAAATATAACCACTTTATATCAAATTAATACTCACCGATCCAAACGGGGTTAGATCGGTGAGGATTAACGTTGTATGTCCTGCATGCAACGAGTCCCCGCATAACACTGACCACCTCTTTGCATGCCTCACAAACCCCACACATAGAAAAGAAATAGAATAAAATTTGAGGTTCTGCACCGCGACCTAGGGTCTATTGTGCCCTTCCCTATATCACATGACCTCCCAGAGCCCCAGCAGCCTGAACAGTTCCAGTAGTTTGCCGGACGCCAGTGAGGTGATGTGATCCCTGCTGATGTATACGGAATCCAGGGCCTTGAGCCTTTTTCCACAGATTGCTGTGCAATCCAGGATTAGGTGTGCTAGTGTTTCCAGCTCCAAGTCACAGAACCGGCAGGTAGTACAGGAGACCTTGCCCATATTGAACAGGTGCTTCCTGAGCTTACAGTGCCCTGTGTAAACTGCGACGAGGAGACGGAATTTCTCACGGGGGAGGTTCATTAATTCTTTGAACCTGGAGAGTTATATATCCTAGAAGCAGCTTGGCGTGACGCATACTTGCCGCCTGCCGCCAGTACCGCTCCCTCTCCTCTCTCTCCTCAGTGCGAAGCAGCTCCTTAAGAGTGTGGGGTCCTACTACTATATATGGCTCTGGTCCCAACATCTCTGACGCTGCCGCCTTGCGTGCCAGTTCGTCGGCCTTCTCGTTTCCTTCTACTCCCTTGTGCCCTGGTACCCAAATTAGGTGCACCCGGCTGCGCAAAGACAGGCGGTTTAGTCTTTCTATGCATTCCTCGACTAAAAGCGATTTGGTCTCGTACGACAAGATCGCTTTTAGTGCCGCTTGACTATCACTGAGGATAGCTATGCGCTGGGTTAACTTCGGCGCACTGACTGATGGCAAAAACTTCAGCCTGGAAGATGCTTGGGAAGCAGCCCATAGGAATGGACAGCTTAGTATGCGGACCCGCTATACCTGCCCCAATGCCTTCCGGTGTTTTTGAGCCATCAGTGTACCACTGAATGGTACTGTCCTCCAGCAGCCTTTCCAGAGTGGAATCATTCCACTCCGTTTTGCTGCCTAGAGTTACTGTGAAGTTCTTATTGAAGTTTATTTTCTTTGATGTGCCGTCTCTTGGGAGGAGGGCTAGCGGTGTGCTTTCCGCTAGAGCATCCATCTGTTTAGAGGACACTATCTTTCCTCTTCCACAGCTGACATTAGCAGCATGGTGTGTTTTGCTGCTAGCTTGATCACCTGATGCAGCGGTATGAGCTCTAGTATGACTTCCAGTGCCACCGTAGGGCATGTGCGCATTGCCCCCGAAGCACAGACACATGCAAGTCTCTGCAGCTTTGATAGTCTCTGAATCACAGAGGACTGTGCTGCCTTGTCGGCCCAGGCAACCGCTCCAATCAGGCCTATCGTTACCTGCCTTACTATCATGGTATACAGCCATCTGATGATATTAGGCTTGTATCCCCATGTTCTGCCGGTCAGGCGTCTGCATATCATGAGCGCTCTAGTTGCTTTGGACAACGTTAAGTCCAAATGCCTGCTCCATCTCAATGTTGAGTCTAAGGTGAGGCCAAGGAATTTGACCTCAGGCCCGGAAGAGATCTCCGCCTAGTGAATGGGATCACGGTGGTTTTTGCTGGGTTGATGTTTAGCTCTACCGTGGTGCCCCATCCTTTCGCCGGTTTTAGGCCCCTTTGAACAATGTCACAGAGAGTGTTCTCAAATCTGCCTCTCGCCATTATGACAATGTCGTCCGCGTATCCCTGACAGCGGATTCCATTGCTGGTGAGCAGCTCGAGTAGTTCGTCTACTATCAGGCTCCATAGCAGAGGGGACAGTACTCCACCCTGTGGGTAGCCCCTCGTGGTGCCAAGACGAATCTTACTATTGCCTACTGATGTTTCTGCAACCCTCGTGCGCAGAAGGGCTTCTATCCATCTGCGTATCGTGGGGTTAACGTTCCTTCTCTCGAGTGCCTTGATCACGCTAGTGTGGGACGCATTATCAAAGGCAACCTCAATATCAAGGAAGGCGCAGATCGCAACCTCGCCATTGTTCAGCGAATCCCGCAGCTCAGACGTGAGTTGGTACAGAGCAGTGTTCGTGGATCTACACGCTCTGTACGCGTGTTATCTGGCATGTAGTGGTGCAATCCTTAGCACTTCCAATCTAATATGATTGTCTAGTACTTTTTCCATCCCTTTCAGCATAAAGGATGTGAAACTTATAGGCCGAAACGATTTGGCTAGCGAGTAGTCTCTCTTCCCTATCTTGGGGATGAAAATTACTTTTGCTGTTCTTCACGGTTCAGGGATATACGACAACGCCAGGCTGTCTCTCATCAGCCCTAGCAGGTGTGGAAGGAGGATATCCATACCCTGCTGCAAGAGGGCCGGGAAGACGCCGTCCACTCCCGGTGACTTGTAGCTCGAAAAGGAGGCCAGTGTTCACCTGACCGAGTCTGCAGTGAACAGGTTCCTTGCAGTCAGCCAGTCTGAGCGATCCGGCCTACGTGTGACCGAGGTTGGAATTAGGTCCGCTTGAACTGTCCCCGGGAAGTGCGTTTATAGGAGTGTCTGCCCTCTTCTCCGCGCTTGTCGTATAAATCCCGTCTTGTCTTTTTAGGAATAAAACATCTGTCCGTCTTACCCTTCGACAACGCCTTGTGCAGTCCAGCTGCCTCAGGGGTCGAGGAGACGCTATCACAGAATTTCCTGAAACTGTTTGACTTGGCAAGCCTAATCTTCTTGTTGTAGACTGTTAGGTGCCGTTTGTAGTCCTCACAGCTGCCTGTGCG
Source organism: Bactrocera dorsalis (assembly GCF_023373825.1). Taxonomy (NCBI): domain Eukaryota; kingdom Metazoa; phylum Arthropoda; class Insecta; order Diptera; family Tephritidae; genus Bactrocera; species Bactrocera dorsalis. Next base: position 19,658,035 of record NC_064308.1, on the reverse strand, counting down.
CTTGGCTTTGTTGAATAGCCTGCGCACCTTAAGTCTGAGGGCTGAGAGTTTACTGGACCACCAGGGCCAGCTTTGTTTGCTGGTGGTCGTTTTCAATGGACAGGCACAATGATAGGCGTCCACAATGGACTGGTTTATGGCACTCAGTCTGCTCTCCAGTCCATCTGTGGTGGACTTACCATCCGCCTGCCCTACTACGCTTATGCTTATATTATTGTTTAGAATTTCTCTGAAAGTACCCCAGTTCGTATTTCGCGGGGTACGAGTCGGAGGTCGGTCCCCGACTGCCACCCCCAGAACGAAACGAATGATCCTGTGATCTGACACACATATAACACCCTCTTCCCTCGGTCCGACCCCGTCGAAACAGCACGTTTCCTGGGCCTACCGTTAGATGACGTCGACGACAACACAAAGGATCCTTACCACCCAAACGGGGATTAGTATTCCCGTTAACACAACAACAACAACCACTTTATATCCGAAACTCATATTTTAAATATGGTATACACGTAATATATATGTATAATAATATAGGTAATAATAATATGTAATAAAGTGTAAAGTATACAGTACAGTACGAAAACTCAAATTTTGTTTCACTATAAGCGTATGATAACCGAAAAATATAACCACTTTATACCCAAAACTCATGGGTAGTAGCACAGTACCATTCAGTGGTACACTGATGGCTCAAAAACACCGGAAGGTATTGGGGCAGGTATTGCGAGACCGCGTACTAAGCTGTCCATACCATTGGGACGCTTCCAAAGTATCTTCCAGGCTGAAGTTTTTACCCTATATCAGTGCGCTGAAGTCAACCTCCGCCGCAACTATCGTAACCAGCGCATAGCTATTCTCAGTGATAGTCAAGCGGCATTAAAGGCGATCTCCTCATATGAGACCAAATCTCTTTTAGTGGAGGGAACCGTCTGTCCTTGTGCAACCGGGTGCACCTAATTTGGGTGCCAGGGCACAATGGAAAAGAAGGAAACAAGAAGGCCGACGAACTAGCCCGCGCGGCGGCAGCATCCAAGGTGATGGGACCAGAACCATACATAGTGGTAGGATCCCACACTGAGAGATTGGAGAGAGAACAGCATTGGCAACAGGCAGCAAGTATGCGGCACGCCAAGCTGCTTCTAGGAGGGTACAATCTTTCCAGGTTCAAAGAACTAATTCGCCTCCAGCGTGACAAATTCCGTCTCCTCGTCGCGATCTGCACAGGGCACTGCAGGCTCAGGAAACACGTGTCCAACATGGGCATAGTCTCCTGTGCTAACTGCCGGTTCTGCGACTTGGAACAGGAAACACCAGCACACCTAATCCTGGATTGCACAGCAATCTGTGGAAAAAGACTTAAGGCCCTGAATTCCATTTATATCAGCAGGGATCACATCACCTCAAAAGCGCCCGGCAAACTATTGGAACTATTCAGGCTGCTGGGACTCTGGGAAGATATGTGATACAGGAGAGGGCACAATAGACCCTAGGTCGCGGTGCATTACCTCATAACACTATCTATCTATCTATCTACCGTCCGCCCCCGGAGACTTGAATTTCGCGAACGAAGCCACAGTTAACAGATGCCTTGCGACTAACCAATCTAAATGAAATGGCTTGTCATTGACTACAAGTAGACAGTGCTTTTCTCGAATTGTCTTCGGGAAATCCGCCCGCAGAAGTGATGACGTTTTCACACAACTTCCTAAATTCTGCAGACCTAATCTCCTAATTATAGGAGGTTAGGTTGTATTTATGTTCCTCCCAAATCTTCGGACGTTTAGCCGTGAAGAGCCTACCTACCTTTTTCTTAAGATCAGAGAGCTTGCTTGACTACCAGGGACAGTTGCGCCTGTTGGTGATCGGCTTTAGGGAGCAACTGCAGTGGTACACGACTATGATGGGCTGGTTTAGTGCAGACAATCTGCTTCTCAGTCCTAAAGCCGTAGCACTTCTATCAGGCTGCTAATTCCCACTCACATCCGTAACCAATGCATACGCATATATTAAATAGAATACTTGAGGCAGTAGTATTTTGATGTTCTCAAACCATGTGTGGTTCGACCTCGATACCGCAGTTCGTGCACGGCATCGGAATCATTTTCTTTTAAAAATTAGGCTTTCCTCTTCCACAAATGAAATGTATTTTTCGCGAGTGTCGAAATTTTTGAATATGTTTTTGCACTAATTTGTTTTTTAATAATCACAATTTCAATAATCACGGTAAAATATGATAACTTGCGGAATCACTTGTATACACAATAATGGTACTCATTTAATTTCGCATGTATGCAATAATTGCGAACTTACAAAGTTGCCACTACGGTTAAATGAGTGCCCAATGGCAACACATGATAGCAAAACTCGTACAAGTCAGCTGTTTATTTGTTCAAAGTGAATATTTTAAAATGCCGAGAGAGAGCGAAAAACAAAAACTTCTTAAATTATTAGAAGTAGCTGCATTAAACGATTTAATGATTGTCGACAATTTTTGTGAGGACGAAGGTATATATTTAATTTGTATTTTGCTTCAAATGAGTAAAATTCTGTTTTCTGGTAGAAGAGAAGACAATAAAAGAAGATTACATATTGGAGGAACTGCTGATTGTTTTGGCCCTGGGCGAAGAATGTAGATATAGTGTGCCGTTTATTCAAAATAGTGTGCCTAAGTGTAAGGAATTCTTAAACGACGTGTTGTGGGAACTTGATGAGACTAGATTCAATAAGATTACAAGCGTAAACTGGAAAACCTTCGACTTTATTTTAAATTTAATAAAAGACGATGCGTCGTTCAACCAAATACGTTCTTGCAAACAATTCCCTCTCAAAACACAATTAGCAATCGTATTATATCGCTTAGGCTCAAACGGTGAAGGCGCTACTCTGTCTAAGATTGCTGGCTTGTTTGGAGTTAGTGATGGTGGTATCATACAGATTAGTGTTTGTCATTGTTTTGTTAGATTAATGTTTATCTTTTTCTTTATATTAGAATTTGACTGACATAATTTTTAAAGCACTGTTAAAGCATAAAGATCAGTATCTGTTTTGGCCAAATAGCGATGAACGTAAAAAGCTCGTTTCAGAAACCTGGGGTGAATTGCCAAACTGCGTGGGATACGTCGATGGTACTGAAATTCCTTTGGCGGAAAAACCTTCTCAAGACCCAGAAGCTTACTTTTCACGAAAGCACCAATACTCAGTTAAAGTTCAAGCTGTTTGTGACCATTCGCTTCAAATAAGACATTTGGTGTTAGGCTATCCAGGTAGCGTACATGATGCACGTATTTTTAGTAACTGCGAATTGTCGAATAACGCAGATGTGTTTTTTAGAGGAGCTGAATGGATCGCAGGTGACAGTGCCTATAAATTGTCACGAACTCTTATAACACCATTTAGAGACAACTCTAGAGAACTAACACAGGGTCAGCGAACTTTCTTTAACAAAATATTCAGTCGTTATAGGATTAGAATTGAACATTGTTATGGCATGTTGAACGAAAGGTTTGGCAGCTTGAAAACGTTGAGACTTCAAATCAAGGATGAAAAAAGCATGAATAGAATAAATAAATGGATTATCTGTTGCGCGTTGTTGCACAATATTATACTCCGACTTGACGATCGTTTCGATTACGAGCTTGAGGAATCTGAGCACGATGTTTTAGAGTCATTACCTACTGCTCGAACTAATGAAGGGGAAGCGGTACGCCGAACCATCTATGAATTGTTAAGTTATGCAAACAATGAATAAAAGAATTTGTACTAACAATTAAAAGCTTATTTATTGGAATATATTCAAGTTCTATATGCACATTAGAGCATTTAAAAAAATTAATAAAGAAATATTTTGGCATTTAAACCAAAATTTTGAGCGTGATTCCGAAGACAAACGAAAAATTTAGAGTACGCTTTCTTTTGCGGATCATAACCTTACGAATACGCCTCCTTATGTTCCGGCAAGGGGCTCTTCATCAAGCATTTTCTTGTTTGACGAATCAACACTTAACAATCTTTCGTGCTCCAATCTTATTTTCTCCATTTCGATCCTTTCCTCCTTCTCCAGTTGTAGCTTCTGTAACATGAATTTGTTTTGCTCTTTTTCATTTCCGAATTCTAGTTTTTGTGATTCTAATTCCAGCTTTTTTGATTGAATTTCAAATAATAATGCAAATGGGTTTGAGTTTTGAGGCCTTTTCAAATTTCTTTTTGGTGTAGTGTTATTTTGCGTACAAGCACTTGTTGCGATGGACAGGGCGGACGGACTTGCTACACTCTCTGATGTAGAAGGAAGCACCACAGTCGGACTGGCCAACGGACTTTCAGGTAAACTTGTTGAAAATGTTTCGCCATCATTTTCCATCAACGCATCTACTACAAAAGTATCCAACAATGACACTGGCATGGTTGATTCATAGATAGCTGGCGGCTGCACATTTACACGATGACCAAATATTGCGTACAAGTCATCATAGAACGCTTTTTACATCTCCATTTTCTAGCAATCCTGCACCTGTTTGACCCTTCCATTTCAGTGCGGACGAAAAACTTGTTTTTAGGAGCCTCATTTTTGTTCGCATAATATCCCATTTGATGCTGTTCAAAGTACATGCATTTTTTGTAATATGCTCATAGAATTTTTGAGCAGTTGGTTTCTACAATACATATGTAAGTTCACTAAATGTTAAATACCCTCTTATTGGAAATAGCAAACATATTACCTCGAACTGTTCCGGATTAGCTTTTACATTTTCCACGATAATGTTGAGTAAATCTTTAGTTTGTCGTTCTGTCCAACGAAAAGTTCCATTTATCCGCGAACGTTTTTTCTATAAATACATGTACACATGTGTCACAGACAATTGAAAGTTAGAGAAAAATAATAGTACATAAAAGTTAAATATACTTACTTCTTCCATTTTATAAGAACTTTGTTTGAACTGTTTTAATGATCAGCTGATATTGATATGCCACAAATTGCCATGGATGCCATTTAGAATTGGCTCGCATAGTTGCCATTGTGTTGCAAACGAAATTGCATACAAAAATGAACAGATGAGTTGCCACTTTGCCATTTCGCGACGTTTGCAACAAATGCAATATATTTGCTACATTAAATGAGTACCATTAATATTTGTCAAATATCAAAATAATGACAAAAAAGACAAAACTGACAAGGTACCTTGTTTAGATGTAACAATATCCGTTATAGAAAATTAAATTAAAAAAAAAGTGATATAATCTTTTAACATTACTTTTATTGGTAAAATTTCCTTTACTTTTCCTTTTTGAGGGGTCCTTCGGCTGCGCTTACAAAAGATAAACCTGGCCGATCCAAATCAGAGTGGTCCTTAGTCCATTTGTATACTACATCCTTTTGTGCTGGCGGCCGTGCCTCAAAAAATAACTCTGGCTGCCTAGGTGGCCTGCGGTTGCGCTTCAAGAAATCACCCTGTCCGATCCGAGATCGTGATTTATCAAGAAGGGAACGATAGTACTATAGTTAATGTATTATTTGTCAATATAGAACCTTTTTGTTATTGTGCAAGGAAATTATATAAAAATTAAAATGCTAATTTAAAGCAAGCATTTAAAATTAAATATGTAGAAACAATGTAGTGAAGAGTTATAGTATAATAATTGCATAATATAAAAGAAAATTAAATTAAATCGAGAAATTACAAAGAATGTGTCTAAAATTTTGTATTTCTTACCAAATTTCGTGTGCGGAATCGTTGGAAAAGTTTTACGGTAATTTAGTTTTAGCAAAAACATAAGCCTACGAGTGCTGCAAAAACATTCGAGAGATCGCTGAAGACATGCCTCGTTCAGGGCGACCGTCAACCTCATTAATATAAAAGAAAATTGAAATAAATCGAGAAATTACAAAGAATGTCTAAAACTGTGACAGGTGTAAAAAATGGCGCATCCTGGTGATCTGAAAAAAAAATCAAATCATAATCAGTAAGGACGCTGTTATAGTCCCTACCTCAGGGAACACGAAAAAATTATTTTTTGAAAAATGGCGGCTGCCTGAAAATAATAATAATTTTTTACGCTTTTTTTAGAAATTCGTGATTTTTTTTTTTAATATTAAAAACAAAAATGACACGATGCTGGTAGGAACTATAAGGGATTATATAGAGAAGGTTCACACAAAATTTCAAGTAAATCGGTTGTATAGAACTTGAGATAATGCCGGTACCGTGTGGAAAAAAGCAGTTTCGAAAAAAACGCGTTTAGAAATGTGAGTCTACCTACCTACCGGGCTAGGTACTGCGTCACTAAAGTAAGTAGCTCTTAAAATAATTTTGCTATTTAAAAATGCTTTGGAGGATATGTTCTTAATGGTCTGAACTTTAAATATATGAAAAAAAATCGAATTTTTCAAAATTCTAGAGTAGAATACCCCCTGAAGACATGCCTCGTTCAGGTCGACCTTCAACCTCTTTAATTTAATAATAACAGTGCCTTCCTTATATGTATGTTGTGCAGGGTGTAGATCTGTATCTCTTAGAGGGGTTGTTCTTATGTGGTTACCAATAGTCTTTCCACTGCCGATAGGTTAAAGGATGTTAAGCTTATTGTCCTGTAGGACTAGTCCTTTCTAACATGTTTGAGGATGGACATGGCTACCGGAAAATATATCTTGAGCCGAGTTATAGGTCTTTTTTTTCATTCCTTGTGTATTTGTTGTCTTCTAGCCTTAATGCCATTTTACTTATTTTGCATCTTTTGGCAATGCCTTGTGTAATCTAGTTGCTTCTTGTATCGATGGGATATGCCTTCGTAGAAGCTTTTAAAGTTACATCGTCTGGCTTCCATTATTGTTTTATTGTAGTTTTTCAGCTTGGATTTATATTCCTCCCAGTTGACTTTTTTTGCTCTATTAGAGCATCTCTTGACATCTTTCCCTTTTCTTCGCTAGGTGAGGGATTCTTTAGTGTCATATCTTTCTCTTGTAGGTGCGGTTCTTTTACCCTGATGTGCTCCGATAGTTCTTTCTTCTGCAGCCAAGAAGTGTGTGCGCTGTAGCCATCGAGATCGTCCACTCTGAGAGTGGTTTCTGCTTTCTTTGAATTGTTGCCTGCTTCCCGATGTGTTTTTTCACTAGGTGACGTACGACGATGGTCACGATGTGATATGTCTGTTCATCGTTTCTTTTTTCTGACGATGTTTTCTCGACGAATCTTCTTTCACAGTTCCCAAAGCTGAGACGTTTTATTCAGTCCTGTGCTCCTTTAGGTCGTGTGTTCTGTGACATCTCGTTTCCGGTATGTTTCTTTCGCTTCGTTGGAGATCGGTGTCTGGAGGGTCGTATGTGTTGTTTCTTCCTTCGCTCTGTCTTGTTAGACTAGAACTCGCGTCGCTTAGTCTACTCCTGCGTCCAGGCCTCCCTCGGTGGTGTTTTTCCTGTTCTTCGTCTTTCCAAAAGTTGTAAAAAATAATTCCCCGAAAATATTCGAAATTCAATTTCAATTTTTGGCCGAGATGAATATTTCAAGTTACTGTAAACAACACAAATCGCGCTCGTATGTCAACACGTTCTGAGTATTTATAACATCAAAAATGGCAAACTTTGCGATAAAGTTGTGAGTTGCCAGATTGCAACACCAGGGTTGCTAAATCCCGAAATATATAAGGCTATCTATCCATTCCTAAAGTTTTGTAACAGAAGTGTTAAAAGCGAACATTAAACAAAAAAAAGTATGAAGTATGAGTTACCAATTTAAGTTTGGGGCATGCTTTATGTATCTGGTTGCTATAAACATGGAGCCAAATGATATGTATACTCTAAAGAAATTTTGCATTTCTCAAATTCAATACATTGCACCAACTTATACACAACTATCGTTTGCGTTCTTAACGGCAAACAACCCTTGTCCTAACCACTCCCGTTTCTTCTTTGACATCGCGTTTTCCTTCTATTGAAAGTGGCTTGGATCAAAGTCATTCAACTTTCCCAGCTTCGATTTTCAATAACAACATTCATTTTCACAAATTTCCTCAAGCCATCTGACCTGCAGATACATATATAAAAACGATACGATGGTGAAAATTAGTGATTTAAAGGTGGAACAACTTAAGAGGTTGCTACGGGAAAGGCAGCTAGCGACGACTGGCAAGCCAGATCAGTTGATACAACGTCTTAGCGCATATGAGGAGTCCGACGAGGTGAACATCCAAGAAATCAACGTTACGGTGGAGTCCTCCGAGATATCAACGGTGGCACAACTGCAGCAGGAGATGAAGCAGTTAAGCGAAATGATGGTACAAGCACAAAATAACGGCACTGCTACAGCCAGCACACAAGAGGTACAAACGGTACAAAATGCAGGTAGTAACGATAGCGCAGTCGCAGTCAACGGCGGCGCAGGCGTTCAAAGTCACGCCACTGACGCTATTTCAACGAACGACGACAGTGTCAACTAACAACGAATATATTATAAAAAAAATTAGTTTCATAAAATAAAAATAAGTTTATGAACAGTATATACACAAATATATTATTGCTACATCTACAATTGTACATACATTCCTATACATAACTACATAACTACTATTCAAAGCCCACATTGGCAAACATCCCGCAATACCTCAGGTTTTATTTCAAACAAAAACAAGCAGGATTGCACAAAAAAAAATTTAATTAAACACACATACATATGTAAATTAGCACAAACATTTCGTGCATACTTAGGTACAAAGCGAATTGATCTCTTTAACGAGCTCTCAATTGCACACAACATAAGTACGTATAGTACATACCTGCTCAAAATAATAGTTACACTATAAAACTTAGTACACTTAATAGTTTAAACACTTTTTATGGTTAAGCTGGAAGTTTAATTAAGATAATATGACATCGCCCTTTCTAAGAGAATCCACGAGTTAATGCGGATTTCAGTTTTGTGTGAATACTTTTCGATCAGATGGGTCGGAAGTCACATTGCGCTGTTGTAGAAGTCCGGCTGGTTTCAAACCTCAGAAAGCAAGGAAAATCGCTTCGGGAAATTGGAAAATTAATGGAAAGGTCTCATAATTTTATTAAAAATGTTTTTGAAAATTTAGAGTCTCTCGTGGAAGGCCACAAAAAACGAGTGCAGTTCTTGATCGCCACATTGTAACTATTTGTAAAAAGGACCCATTCAAGATGTCGAAGGTGATAGCAGCAGAAATTGGAAATGTAGTAAGTGCACAAACAGTTCGCAGGCGTTTGCAAAAGGTCAAGCTACCAGGACGAATAGCCAGGAAAATTCCATTAATGCGAACAAAAAATTTAGATATGAGGTTAAACTTTGCAAGAAGTCATTTAGATTGGTCAGGACCTGAGGTAGCAAAAAAGTGGATAAACATCTTATGGAGTGATGAAACTAAAATGAATTTGTTTGGAAATGATTGTGAGAGAAATGTGCGTCGACCAAAAGGAAAGGAGATTCACGTTCGATTCACAAAAAAAACTGTGAAGCATGGAGGTTGAAACGTCATGGTGTGAGGATGTTTTTCTTGGTATGGAGTAGGTCCTATATACCGAACAACTAACAAAATTACAGCGTCGGAGTACAAGGAAATACTTGAAAATGTCATGATACCCTACATATGCTGAAGAAAACTTACCATTACGTTGGGTATATCACCAATATCAGGATTTAAATCCAATAGAAAACCTATGGGGAGAACTAAAAAAAATTTGGCGAGTCAATCTTTCTCTAACAAAGACCAGTTATGGCAGTGCATACAAAAAACTTGGTATGAGATACCTAAAGAAACCTGTCAGGCTTTAACCCATTACTTCCCAAGCATCGAAATCATTGGAATTTTTTGATGAAATTTGTAACTTTTGCTCTTAATACGTTAAGAAAGAAGAATATGAAATAAAAAAAATAAAAAAAATGCCTTGATTGATGAATCAGCCTGTCATATAAATAGGACGCTGGGGATATATGCTTAGAAAAAATTAAAGATAACGCTTCCAAGAAAATCAACTTTATTAAAATTATCATCGTATTTAAGCTTATTTTGTACGATATGGTATAAAATAATCACTGCAACGTGTGTAATGGGGTTTCTTCCATAGCTGAGGTATGCTCAGCCGCTCCAGGGTCAGCCTTGGGACCCACGAACCCTTAGCAAATAAAAGATTTAATTCAATAGATGAAGTGTCCACACCCCCCTTTCAGTGGACAGCCAGACCAGCGTGATGTATACAGTAGCGATGAAAACGAGCGAGATTGGCGAGCCAGGCGTTGCCGCTTGTTGAAGCTGACACGGTGATGAAAACGAACGGGATTGATGAGCCAGGCGTTGACGCTTGTTGAAGCTGGCACGGTGATGAAAACGAACGGAATTGATGAGCCAGGCGTTGACGCTTGTTGAAGCTGGCACGGTGATGAAAACGAACGGGATTGATGAGCCAGGCGTTGACGCTTGTTGAAGCTGGCACGGTGATGAAAACGAACGGAATTGATGAAACTGAACGGACTCCTCTGTGTAGGAGAGATTTCGTTAATAGCCAACCGTCTTCGTTGGCCTCCCACTATCGACTCTCTTGCACTGTCCTTACATTACATGTCGCCTGTTAGTCGCGTTAGTTTTAATAACGGTGCCATAAGCAGCGGTACTGACGCCACGTGTTCTCGACGCGGCTACGGCAGTGCCATCGCGAGCATTGGCACCACCCAGCGGTGATGCCTTTTCTGCGCGAGGCCTGCGCATTCCCCCAACTACCGGGCAGGGCCATCGCGAGCACTGGCATCACCCGACGGTGATGCCTTTTCTGCGCGAGGCTGCGATCCCTCAACTACCGGGCAGGGCCATCGCGAGCACTGGCATCACCCGGCGGTGATGCCTTTTCTGCGCAAGGCCTGCGCTTCCCCCCTTCTACTGTATAGGGCAGTCATCGCGAGCACTGGCATAACGCCTTTTCTGCGCGATTTTCTACCCCATACTGCCTACTTCTACTTCCTACTTCTATTGTTTTTAACTTACCCCTGCCTGATGCTGTCGATGGCGACCGTCCTAGCCAGAGTGCTGGAAGGAATGATCGCACTCGATGTGAAGTGCTTGCTTATATAGCAGCACAGCGCAGCTTTCGTCACCGTAGCGAGGTAAGTATGCGTATGGTGCGTTAGGACGTATGGTGGAAAGCTCTAGCGGCGCTCAACATCGTAGTGAGGTAAGTTGACGTAAATTATTGTAAGGTGGTAAAAGCCACGTTACAGTCCCCCCCTCACTTCGGACAATGATACTTCGCTGGCGGCGCGTGGAAGGAGATCTCCCACGATGGTTCTGCTGGAGGCTGGCTGGCTGTCCTAGTTGGCTTGTGCCGTGAACGGGGAGCGGGTGTGGAAACCTTTATTTAATAGTATTTCTTAACCTATAGTACAAGGCGCCTTAGGTCTTATAGCTTACAACTAGTGACACCCATTTAATGTAATCGTATAAATGCATGAATAACTATGGTAACTGGTAAAAAAAACTAGTTTTAATTTCTGGCCTACGCGATGCATTGTACAGTTAAAGGTAATGCAAATACATACCTAAAGCTAATGACTTAATTATAATGGCTGCTCTGAGGTGTTACTCGTATAAGTGAAGCACGCATCTGTCCTCGCCGTATCGCACCAGAACCCGGTCGCCTTCTAGCTTCTGGAGGGCTAGACGTCGGCCTCGGAAGAACAGCGTTCGCTTGGAGCGCTTGATAAAATGCTGTCTGGTCATCACCAGCCCTTCCAGGAACCCTGGGATTTCGCCCACCGGTGTCACTTGTGGGGGTGATGTGTCAGGCGTAGCCGGTTGTGCGCTGATCTCGGCAGTTGGAGGCCGGGTCGCCGTCGGGGTTGGCGTCGCTTTTGGGTGAGGCGGCGTCGTCTCGACGTTGGTCTTGTCAATTGCTGGGGCAGACGCCCCATCGTCGTTCGAGCATGCCGGCGTTGTTGTAGCGGGCGCCTCTTGCACCTTCTCTGCGAGTGGCTCCGCGGTACTGGCTTCCTTCCTCGCGGTACTCTTTGCCGTGCCTCGCTGGCCGAGTTGGAGCGAAGCTGCAGTCGGCAGGTCGCTTTGTTTGGCGGAGAGCGTTACCTGGGCCTTCGCTTGGCCTGCTGGGTGCGTCGAGGTTTGGGCGGCGCGCGGCTCTGTCGCAGCACCATGTTCACGGTCTGCTTCCCGTGGCGTTGGGGCTCGCCTGGTGGTCGGGAGCTTCCGGGCGTTGGTGCTGAGCGGCGTCTGTCGTGGCAATGCTTCTAATACCGCTGGTTCTGTGGCCGGCCGACTTAGGGTGGAGGCGTTGATGACGCTGCGCTCCAGGTGCTGTCTGGGTACCCTAGGACGAGTTCGGGCAGCTGACCCAGTGTTATCGGTACTTATCGCATGTAACGCGGTTGTATTCAGGTGCACCCGCGGTCGTACTTCCGGGGGTGGCCGGAAAGGTGGCGGCCTTTGCGGCTCGTCCGGCGGCTGTGTTTGGCGGCTCGATGCATGCGCCCTTCTGCTGGTTGTCGGTTTCATTTTGGTTATCTGGAAAGAGATGAGCAAACGGACGCTTTGATTAGTGTCGGCAACGTCTATGGTTGCGTTACATTGGTGCTAGGTGGCTCGGAGTTAGAGTCCGTAGGCTCGGTAGAGATCGCGCTAGCGGCTACTCAAGTTTAGTATTCGGTTGGCAGCTGCTTTAGATCTTGCAGAAGCACATGAATGGTACGCCCACCTGGTGCGTTCGGATTCACAAGTTCAACTGTATTGGTCGACTTGAATTTTCTGACGATATATGGGCCAGAATACTTCGGAGCAAGCTTCTGTGCAAAGTTGTTTACTGCGGAAGAGAGCGGATGATCTCTTTTGAGTACTTTCTCGCCGATAAGTGGCTTCCATGGTCGTCTGCGCAAATCGTAGAATCTCTTCTGGCGTTTTGCTGCGGTAGACAAGTTGAGAGAAACTTCTTGCCAAAGCTCGGTGAGTGTCGGCACGGTGGTGGCTTCTTCGTCGGGCACGTTCCCTTCTTTGCGGATTTGTTTCGGTGTAGCTGGTGTGTACCCGAAGTTTATCTCAGCTGCTGATGTTTTTGTCGAGTCGTGTTGTGATGTATTTATCGCGAAAGCTATTTCGGCTAGTTGGTGGTCCCAGGTCCGATGATCGGCCTTTGTTCGTTGGGCGATCATAGTTTTCACGACTCTGTTGGTGCGCTCGGTTGGGTTCTCGTGTGGAGCGTAAATGGCGGTGAAACGATGTTGAATTCCGTGGCTCTCCAGGAACTGTGTAAGCGGCTTGCCGGTGAATTGCTTCCCGTTGTCGGTAAGGAATACGTCAGGGCAACCAAACCGGTATATCACGCGTTCTCGTAGCGCCTTTATAACACTGGCGGTGGTTGCATTCCGGACTGGCACGAGTTCCACCCACTTGGAGAACTTATCCTTGAGCACTAGCAAGCACGTGTTGCCATTTGTTGAGCGTGGTAGTGGGCTTACATAGTCTGCCGTTACAACTTCCCACGGTCGTGAGCATTGCATGGTGGCCATCATCCCGGCAGGTCGGCGCTGGTCTATCTTATATTCGGCACATTGTTGGCATCGACGAACATACTTGAGTGCATCCCAGGCCAATAGTACCCTTCTTGTGTGCGTTTGAGTGTTTTGTGTACACCCAGGTGACCGCCGGTGCTGGCGTCGTGATTTTCTCTCAGGACTTCGAGTCGACGGTGCTCCGGTACGCACTGGATAGCGTATTGCGTGGGGCGATGTGCCGAAAGAGCCGGCCATCGATAAGTTGGCAATCGGGATGTTTCTTTGGTTGATCGTGTACCTGGCGCGTACGTCTTTCATACCATCTATCCGGTTGATCATGGACGGCATGCAAAAGTTCCGCATTGCCTTCTTGGTCTTTCAGTGGGCATCTGGATAGCCCGTCGGCGACTACGTTGAGGGTACCTTTGCGATACTCGATGTCGAAGTCAAACTGTTGTAGCTCTAGGGCCCACCTTGCGAGTCTTCCGGATGGGTTCTGCAGGGTGTGAAGCCATTTAAGCGAATGATGGTCGGTGATTACGGTGAAATGATAGCCCTCCAGGTATGGTCGCATTTTCCTTATACCCCACAATACGGCTAGGCACTCCTGTTCGGTGGCGGAGTATCGCTTCTCCAACTCTGTCAAGCTGCGACTGGCGTATGCTACAACCCGTTCTTGGTCCGAATGGCGTTGAAATAGTACCACGCCTAGTCCTTCTCCGCCGGCGTCAGTCTGCAGACAGAAAGGCCTCCCGAAGTCAGGGCAGCCCAGGATGGGTGCACTAGTTAGTCTTTCCTTTAGCGCCTGGAATGCTTCTTCTTGTTCGGCACCCCATGACCAACGCTGGTTCTTTTTCAATAAACGGTTCAGTGGTGCTGATATTGTGGCGAAGTCTGCTACGAAACGTCGGTACCACGAGGCTGCTCCCAGGAAGCGGCGTAGTTCTCGGATGGTGGTAGGTGCTGCCATGTCGCTAATGGCTGCCACCTTAGCCGGGTCGGTGTGAATACCCTCGTTGCTGACTACATGGCTCAAGTAATGGAGACGTTGCTGCACGAACTTGCTCTTCTCAAAGTTGATCTGCATGCGGTTTTGTTGAAGGCGCATGAACACTATTTGCAAGTAGTCCAAGTGCTCTTCGAAAGAGTTTCCCAGTACAATGATGTCGTCCAGATAGGCGAAGACCTTCGGCTGTAGTTCTGATCCCAGGACGGTGTCTAAGGCTCGCTGGAATGTTGCTGGCGCCAAATGCAGCCCAAAAGGCATCACTCGTCACTGGAATAAACCTCTCCCCGGTACGGTAAATGCGGTGTACGGGCGTGAGCGGGGGTGTAGCGAAATCTGCCAGTAGCCGTTCTTCAGGTCGATGGTCGAGATAAACCGAGCTTCCTTCAACTGGTCTAGGATTGCGTTTATTTGGGGAAGTGGGTATTCGTCTGGTATACTTGCTGCGTTAAGTTGCCGGTAGTCGATACACATTCGCCAACTTCCTTGTTTCTTTCGCACTAAGACAATGGGCGAGCTGTAAGCGCTGTTAGAGACTTCGCTGCGGCCGGTTGCAATCAATTCGTTCACCTCCTGATTGATTACTCCTTGCATCGCTGGGTTGCGCGGATAATATCTCTGCTTCAATGGGCGATCGTGTTTAAGTCGAATCACATGTTCGGCGGCTGTGCTGGGGCCGGTGATCGTCGAGAACACTGCTGCGTTTTCAGTGAGGCGTGTATTCAATTGGTGATTCTCCCTTTCTGTAAGATGCGTGCTCAGGCGTGTAGCGGCTAGGGGTTGACCATCGACGGTAATAGTCAGGTCCCGTTTCCTCAGGAAATCCATGCCCAGGATGACAGGTTCCGACAGCGTCGGTAAAGCGGATACGAGTAGATGCGTCGTCTTCTTACCCAGCTCGATGGTAACGGGATACATTTTCGTGCTCGGTATATACGTCCGGTTAGCTAGCTGAATGCGACGGGTCTGGCGTTTGGCTTTAATCCTGTGGTTGTCTAGATGACGCTGGAGTTCCTTACCGATGTATGTGAGCGTGGCTCCGGTGTCCACCAGGGCTTCGACCTGCATGCCCGCAATAGTAATGGACAGATAATAACGGCCATCTTGCTTCCATTCTGGGTACGGAAGCGTTGCTTTGCGTGCTGCTGTGCTGGGTTCGGGCGGAGTGGCTCGCACTGCCACATGTGTAGGACAATTGCAGTCCCGCGACATGGTTCCGTCGAGTCCGCAGCGAGAGCAAAATATTCGCTGGTGGTTGCGACATTGGTGTCTTCGATGTCCCGGCTGCTTGCATCGCCAACAAACTTTCTCGCGGCAATACTTATTACTTACCGCCGTCAAACAGTGATTGGTGTTTCTCGCTTGCCTTGTCTCCTCGCCTTTCAGCAACTCGAATTCTTCCGTTAATTCGAGTAGTTCGTCCACGCTGTTGAAATCGCTCCGACGGACATATAAGCGATATTCCACCCTTAAGCCGTCATATATGCGTTCGGTGTGATCTTCATCGCGAAGTTTCGGGTGCTGGCGGATAAGTGTTTGGATAGCCAGCACATAATCCTTTGCCTTCTCTCTGGGAAATTGCTTGCGCTGATGGATGGTTTCCTCCAGATGTGCGAGGTGACGCTTCGGTAAAAAGAACCGCTCAGCCTCGTAACGAAAGTTGTCCCACGTGTTGATGGTGTTGCGTTTTACACGAAACCATTGCAGCGCTTTGTCCTGCAGAATTTCCAGCATCGTGGCAAGAAGCTGGTTGTTTGCTATAGAGTAGCATTCGGCTAGTTCTTCGCATCGCTCTAGAAAGTCGTGTAAATTTTCGCGACCGCTGTAGCGTATGTTCCATCGCCGCACGGAGTTTATAACCTCCAAATCCGGCACTCTTGCAGCTGAGGTTATGTCGCCACGTGTTGCTACCGCTTTGCTTGGGATTCTTACCGTGGTGGTTGGAACGAGTATGGTGGCGTTACCTTCCTCCTTCATCTCCCTTTCTAAGGCTTGCACTAGGTCCTCCGTGGATTTATGGTGGCGCTTTGCATGGATGCAGGCGCTCAGTTTGCTACGGAGGTCTGCTACGGTGCGCCCTTCGACAGCGATGTGTTGTCGTCTGCACTCGGTGACTAATCGGTCCTTCTTCAGCCAGTAAATCCAACTGGTCGTGCCCGTCTCAAGCGTTAGAGCCTTCATCGCTGGAGTACTGCGATGCTTATGATTGTGTGGGGGGCGCGGCGAACCTGATTCATGAGCGTTGGTGACCGTTTCATGTTTTTCACTATCACTCACAAAGTCAGGTCCCTGCTCGGGCGCCATTTGTAATGGGGTTTCTTCCATAGCTGAGGTATGCTCAGCCGCTCCAGGGTCAGCCTTGGGACCCACGAACCCTTAGCAAATAAAAGATTTAATTCAATAGATGAAGTGTCCACACCCCCCTTTCAGTGGACA
Source organism: Bactrocera dorsalis (assembly GCF_023373825.1). Taxonomy (NCBI): domain Eukaryota; kingdom Metazoa; phylum Arthropoda; class Insecta; order Diptera; family Tephritidae; genus Bactrocera; species Bactrocera dorsalis. The sequence continues at coordinate 19,641,097 of NC_064308.1, read as the reverse complement.
GCCAGACCAGCGTGATGTATACAGTAGCGATGAAAACGAGCGAGATTGGCGAGCCAGGCGTTGCCGCTTGTTGAAGCTGACACGGTGATGAAAACGAACGGGATTGATGAGCCAGGCGTTGACGCTTGTTGAAGCTGGCACGGTGATGAAAACGAACGGAATTGATGAGCCAGGCGTTGACGCTTGTTGAAGCTGGCACGGTGATGAAAACGAACGGGATTGATGAGCCAGGCGTTGAAGCTTGTTGAAGCTGGCACGGTGATGAAAACGAACGGAATTGATGAAACTGAACGGACTCCTCTGTAGGAGAGATTTCGTTAATAGCCAACCGTCTTCGTTGGCCTCCCACTATCGACTCCCTTGCACTGTCCTTACATTACATGTCGCCTGTTAGTCGCGTTAGTTTTAATAACGGTGCCATAAGCAGCGGTACTGACGCCACGTGTTCTCGACGCGGCTACGGCAGTGCCATCGCGAGCATTGGCACCACCCAGCGGTGATGCCTTTTCTGCGCGAGGCCTGCGCATTCCCCCAACTACCGGGCAGGGCCATCGCGAGCACTGGCATCACCCGGCGGTGATGCCTTTTCTGCGCGAGGCTGCGATCCCTCAACTACCGGGCAGGGCCATCGCGAGCACTGCGAGAGGCCTGCGCTTCCCCCCTTCTACTGTATAGGGCAGTCATCGCGAGCACTGGCATAATGCCTTTTCTGCGCGATTTTCTACCCCATACTGCCTACTTCTACTTCCTACTTCTATTGTTTTTAACTTACCCCTGCCTGATGCTGTCGATGGCGACCGTCCTCGCCAGAGTGCTGGAAGGAATGATCGCACTCGATGTAAAGTGCTTGCTTTATATAGCAGCACAGCGCAGCTTTCGTCACCGTAGCGAGGTAAGTATGCGTATGGTGCGTTAGGACGTATGGTGGAAAGCTCTAGCAGCTTTCAACATCGTAGTGAGATAAGTTGTGTGCGTATGGTGCAGGTACATGATGTAAGGCTCTAGCAGCGTTCAATATCATAGTGAGGTAAGTTGTGTGCGTATGGTGCGGGTACACGGTGGAAGGCTCTAGCGGCGTTCAACATCGTAGTGAGGTAAGTTGACGTAAATTATTGTAAGGTGGTAAAAGCCACGTTACAAGTGTTTTATCGCATTTGACACAAAAAGTAAGAGGTTTTTTTTTACAACCTAGTCCTTGGCAACGCCTCTGTTTGTCCCTCTTAATCATGTAGTGACCTAAATTTTAATAGCCAAAAAATAATATTATAATAGGAAAATAGTACATGAATATAAATGTCTACAGAAATAAATAAAATAAAAGGACAGTTTTGAAAAAAGAAATATTTACTATGGTGTCCTATAAATAGGACAGTGGTAAGGAATGGGTTAATCAGTAGTATGCCCAAATGAATAAATAAAGTAATCCAGAATAATGGTGGATATACTAGCTATTAACTAAGTAATGTTAAATATACAACAAAACTTCTTTATCATATTTTGTTTTTCCAAAATAATTGTTTTTTTAAGAGTGTGCCTATTTTTTGAGCAAGTTTATTTTAGGTATGAAGTGTTTTTGGATTTACATTTGTTTGTTTTGTTATTTTTATAAATGAAGTTTATTTAATTTAGCTTGTAAATATTTGAAGAATGTAAGTACGTTTGCGTTTTTCTTAAACATTTAAATAAAACTTTTTACTGATGAGCTTTACTTGAAAAAGTATTGTGTAACTATTATTTTAAGTAGGTGTGTATATACGCATGTACATACAAGTCCAAGTATTAGGGCATACCTAAATACAAAACACTCGGACATCAAATATTTTGATCAACAAAACGCGCGATTTTTAATAGTAATTAACAATTTAAGCATTTTATTAATTAAAAACAAAAAATACAAAAATGGTTAATAAAATTGTATCACCTCCGATACAAGACTAAAGGTCAAACAGGCGTCATAGTAGTTGGCTTGAGAAGCTCTAAAAGCGAGATATGAAAACGAAAGAATCTGGTCGATAAACAAGTAACGACACTAATGAACTTGCCAAAAATTAAGAAAGAAACAAGTGAAAAATTCACCAAACTAGAATCCACTGTTTCAATTTGTTTGTCGGTTCTATGGACACAAAATATTCCCAGACAATTGGGACCCTATTCTGGTAAATATGTGTACCGCCGCATTACTAGAAAAATCGTTACTTTTGTGGGAGCAATCGCTCTCATCACGAAAGAAGTGCCCAATGTGGCAACAAATGAAAGATTTTCTCACCACCCAACATGAAATTGCGGAAAGGTTAGAAGGAAAAATAATCAAAACTAAGAATATTAAACACCAAATGGAAGCTTAAATAGACCCCAAGCTAGAAGCAAAAAAAAAATTATCTAAAGCTTTTACAAAATACAAACGTTCACATCCGAACAAAGAAAACAAACGTCATGCGAACTATGTAAAAGAGGGCATAAACTTAAAACTTGCGAGAAGTTTAAAAAATTAAACATTAACGAAAGGAACAACTTTGTCAGATCAAAAAGACTCTGTACAAACTGCTTGTCCAATACACATAATCTTAAAAATTGAAAAGCAAATTTAACTGCTTATATTGTCAGAAAAGACACAATTCAATGCTTCATTACAGCAGATATCCCATCTCACCCCAAAGAAGCGCTCATACACAAAGAATCACGGGCTTAATTGCAAAAGCAAATCCCGAAAAGCAAAATTCCAAAAATTGCCAGGTGACACCATGTTGCCCAAAGGCACAAAAAGCTCAAACGCTGCACACCGAAACACAAAGTGGGCCAGTTACAAAACTAGTTACCACCATACCAACTCAAGTTGAGTATAATACAAAGAAATACTTTAATTCACAATTAAGGAAATATCAAAAGTTTTAGAAACTTCCCCTCATATCAAACAAAACTCTAGAAGATCAGTATTGTGAAGACTTCTCTAAAGCCACAACTACACGATCAAATAATGGCCGGTACGTCGTACGACTACCACATAAGCCACCTTTTTCCAACACTCCACAAATTAATATAAAACACAAAGTCACAGTTTCCTCTGAAAGTCATTATAAAAAATACAACTTTTCGGCGCCGCAGGATGGCTTTCGCCAATAATGAAAGCAAAAAACCAATTCTACACAAATCCTAGAGCGGTGGCGGGCTACTACTTGCCAAATTAGTGCATACACACTTAAATATTATTAATATAATAAAATTGTTTACATCTATACAAGCGCTCCTCACATTGGTGATTGAAATCAGCTATACAAAGCATTAAATAATTATGAAGAATTCTCTATTCTAAGAATCGAAGCCGTTCTCCATTCACAGACACTCTCACGCACGATCCCTCTAATTTCATAGTCCTAACTTAAGGGCTAAGGAGTACCCATTCTGGCCACATCTGAGCCTTTGGTCTATTGTGCCCTCTCCTTACATTGACTCGCCTAGACCCAGCCCATTAATGAAGTCCAGTAGACTTCCTGGCGATAGCGAGGCAATTCGATGCCTATCCGGAAACAACACTCCAAGGGCCTTAGATCTGCGTCTACAGACTGCTGTGCAGTCAAACAGCAGATGATCCGGGGTTTCAGGCTCCCTGTCGCAGAAACGGCAGTTGGCGCAAGCTGATAGGCCCATGCTGTGCAGATGCCTATTTAGCTTGCAGTGACCAGCGATTAGCAGCCTGAGTTGGTTCCTGGGGAGGTTTATTACAATTTTGAACCTTTTCAAGTTGTATCCTCCCATTAGCAGCTTGGCGTGTCTCATACCATGAGCTTGTAGCCAATGCTCCTCCCTGCCTACTCTTTCCTCTTCACGGAGCAGCTCCTTCATGGTATGGGGACCCACCCCCATAAAGGGTTCGGGTCCGACCATCTTGGTGGAGGCTGCGGAGCGGGCGAACTCGTCCGCCAGATCAGGTGTACCTGGTTTCTTTCCACAAGGCTATTCAGCCTATCCCTACACTCCTGCACTAGAAGCGATTTGATCTCGTAAGAGGAGATCGCCTTTAGCGCCGCTTGACTATCACTGAGAATGGCTATTCACTCATTGCGATAGTTGTGATGGAGGTTTATTTCTATACATCGGCTTATGGCATGAACTTCTGCCTGGAAAATGCTCGGGAACTCTATAAAATATATAATAGTTTCTTATTGTATGCACGTTAAAGCAAACATGATACATTCCAAATAATATGTTTAAAACCAAACCCGTTTTCAACATTTATAGCATGTACGCGGAAATATATGCAACAACATATAAGCGTTACACTAGGCAAAATATTCGCCTAGGGGGCCCAGGATGTTTAAATGAGTTCTGCATCCACCCACTTTACCTGGGAAAAGCTGCCCCATCCTAGTAAGACACAGCTAACATACCACAGCCGGTGACACCATAACACATACATTACCACACAACACAACTCACCACACTTCTACATCAACCCACTAAACATAAAGGATGGTCCGCTGAGCAGGTTCAAGATATTCGTCACATAAAGCTCGCACATCTACATTCGATTCTGTACTGCGCCGCGTAAGCACTATTTTTCGTTTATCGGCACCTAACCCGCGTGCTACAATATATTGCGATTAAAAACGTCGTCTTACGGTTCCAGCTCGAAACCAGTCGTTTGATCTTCAACCCAACATCGTTCCTGTGTGTTACGAGGATACAAATAGATTCACAGCGATCATGGGAATTATGGTAGCCGTTTCCTAGCACAATCATCATTTGTATATGTGTGTAAATTTCAATTAAGTTGACCTTTTACCGTGACTAATACATCACAATTAACTAGTGCGTTTTTCTTAACAAAATTAGTGGTTGCTTATTAAGCTATGAATAAAGTGGCGGATGTTTCCCCCTAAATTGGGCATCCAAATGATCAACCAAGCAAGCGAGACAACAATAATGGAAAATATGCTGAGTCAACGAAACAAGATGATGAATTTAAAGCGCAATTGAAATGCTATATTTGCAACGCACCTGGACGTTTCTCCAGCAAATGTCCATTGCCGCAAAAACGACATCGATGTACAACATGTAACAAAGTTCATCCAAACGGAGGAAATTGTTATAAGACGACAGTAGCGTTACGACGATTTGGTGCAACCAGCCTTGACGACTGTTTCAAGAAATTAGTCTGCATAAAAGCGCAACCATATATCGCATTCATCGACACCGGCAGCCAATGCAGTATCATTCGCAGGTCAGTAGCCAAACGCATCGACGATAAAGACGTAAAATGTTGCTTACAAGTAAAAGGCATTTTCGGAGGGGTGCGTACGTTCACGGAGGCTAATATCATAGGCATCACGATCGACGGAATCAACAATTCCCACGACAGCCGGTTCTACGCACCGGAATTGACTCGGATTTCATCCGACCAAGGGCTGTTTTTTCGGCGATCTAACCCCGTTTGGATCGGTGAGTACTAATTTGTGTTTGTCGTCATTGGAGCAACGCACATAGGTTTCTGCTAGTGCATACTGCGGCTAAAAATATAAGGAGTTGTCGCAGGACAATGACATTTGGTACATCATTGTTTTGGATTCCAATCAAGAAAAAAATGAAAAAATTTTTTTAAAAAATTTTATTTTACGCCCACCTCCCATATAAGGTGAAACTTAATTTTTGACCTACAGCACTGATTTTTGGTGCATAGCATTTTTATGACATTATATACAGTCAGCGTCATATTTCATCGTACGGCATCCTAAAATCAATTTTTTCGTTTTCAATCCACTCAAAAGCAAAAAGTTCTTCCATAAATAAAAGAATCCTTTTCAGTTATATAATTCATAAGCAAATTAATTGATTTTATTTCAGAATGAAAATGATAAATAAAAAAAGTAAAAACCGAACAAAATTTTTGCGTCATATTTCATCGTACGCTACATATTTATGTAATCAATTTCTATTATTAATATTTAATATGCGATGCATTTGTTTCAAAACTTAAAATTTAGTATTTTGTTGGTCCACCGTTTAGATTTACTACGTCTTTCATTCTATTCGGCATCGAAGAGATCAGTTTAACTGTAAATGATGGTATCCTGTTCCACTCTTCTATTAAGGCCTTTTTTAGAGTGGCCACTGATGAAATTGTATGGTTTTTAAGATTCTTTTTCAAATAATCCCATACGTGTTCAATCGGATTCAAGTCCGGGCTTTGTGGAGGAGCGTGGAGCTGTTTTCGCGTATTGTATAGCAGCCATTCGCGAACCATATGCGCAGTGTGTTTTGGGTCGTTGTCCTGTTGGAAAACATAATCATCCGGCAAACCCAATTTTTCAACCGACTGTTTTAAATTTTGCTTCAAGATTTCTAAATATTGTAATTTGTCCATTTTTCCGCTGATAAACACCATGTTTCCAACTCCAGAAGCTGCCATACAACCCCAAACCATCACGCTGCCTCCACCATGTTTTACAGTACATCGCAAATTTTTAGCTTCAAGAGCTGTACCCGGTTTTCGCCAAACTTTCGAAGGTCCATCATATCCGAAAATCTTTAATTTGCTTTCGTGTGTGAAAAGAACTGTCTGCCAAAAGTCAAGACTCTTCTTCAAGTGCTGATTTGCGAAAGCTAGGCGTTTTTGTTTATTTATTGCAGATGTTAGCGGTTTTCTACGAGCTGTTCGTGAAGAATATCCGTTACGTCGTAATGTTCTCTGAATTGTAGACTTGCTCACACACTTTTCCGAAGCTCTTTCAATTTCGCTGCATATTTCCAAACTACTCACACGTGGATTTTTTCGTACCATATCCACAACAGCCCGTTCATCTCTATCATTAAGTTCTCGCGGGCGTCCCGATCTTTTTTTGTACTCGCAAGTATTATTTTTTTCAAACGAATTTACTATATGCTGTATAGTAGACTTAGATTTAGATGTAGTTTTAGCAATTTCACTCAATGATTTTCCATCTTTTCGTAATTTTATAACTATATATTTCGAAAATCTGAAGAAGTTTCTTTTCTTTTACCCATTATTGAAAAAATAGGATAATATAGTATTTACACTTGTCCACTTCACTGCACGTGATAAACTGATTCCACTTCTATGTTGAAGTTATTTTGTTTTGCAATATAGTACTCAAAATTAACGGTAAAAAGTGCCGTACGATGAATTTTTTTTATCGTTCAGCTGAGACTTCAGGCTTTAATTCGGTATATGTATGTCGACAGCGGTAGACAGCGCTAAAAAGATGCACCACTTTGAATTTGAAGAACATTGAAATTTTGACGTCCAAATTATGTTGTTCCACAAAATTTTTTATGCATTATTTTTTTCAATGGATTTTGATGCAAATTTTTTCTTTGATACATATTATAAATGAAAAATAATAACAAAGTTGAATTTCAATAGTTGTTTTATTGTATCAATGATTTACTTTTGAGTAAATTTTTTGCTAATTTTGATGTTCTCTACATTCACCAACTTTGGGTATTTCTGGACAAAAAACTAATGCAGATAGAATCCTAATACTTTGGGAAAATAATGTATAAATAGTTGGTAACAAACTGTGAAATTTTCATTCAAATCAGACAACATGAAATTTTTGAATTTCGGCCACAGATATCCCAATGTGCAACGCCTTGCAGCAGGATTGCTCAGCACAGCACCACCACAGCACTTAGCGTCATAAACGCCCAGATAGTTCGTGGTCTCAACCACAAACCGCCCTGCGAAAGAACGATCCTCGTAGTGTTGGACCTGTCAAAAGCTTTTGACACGGTCAATCACACAACGCTACTGCAGGACATCGAAAAACCACTCTCCCTCCAGGGCTAAAGAAGTAGACTATCTGAACGGTCGTCAGTCATCCGTACTATTTCGAGGTGAAACATCTAAACTGAGAAGAATTAAACAGGGGGTTCCGCAGGGTGGTGTCCTCTCCCCGTTACTGTTTAATTTCTATATCTCGAAATTCTCACAACCACCAGAGGGGGTTTCCATAATCTCGTACGCTGATGACTGCACGATATTGACGTCGCGCAATGGAATCGATGGCATGTGTTCGAAAGTAAACGGCTACCTCTCTGACCTTTCTCATTTCCTCACTGCACGAAATCTCCAACTTTCACCCACCAAATCCACAGCGACGATATTCATAAACTGGACGAAGGAGTATAGACTTGAACTTAATATTGCAGTCGATGGCGTCAAAATCCTGACTGTCAATAACCCTAAGATTTTAGGCGTAACCCTCGATAGTCTATGCTCCTCCTCTCCCCATACGACCGCTATTGTCGCCAAGGTACAGAGCCGCAACAAAATCCTCAAGTCGCTAGCCGGCAGCACATGGGGAAAAGACAAAGAAACGTTGCTGGCAACTTACAAGGCAATCGGCCGCCGGTCCTCAACTACGCAGCACCAATATGGTCGCCTGGATGCAGTGGTACGCAGATGAGGAAACTTCAGACCTGCAAAAATACAGCACTCCGGACCACGACGGGATGCCTCTTGATGCCTCCCATTGAACACCTCCACAGTGAGACGCGCATGCTACCTGTAAAGGAGCATAATCAACTCCTCTCCAGGCAGTTCCTGCTGGGATGTTTCCGTAGGAATCACCCTTGCAGCCACCTGCTTGGAGCGGAACCGCCTCCCAGGAGCATCAAGAGGTCATTCCTCGACTACGTCGACGACATCGAACAGTACGCCGACCTGACTTCGGACGCAACAAGCTTTCGACAGGCACTGACCGCCATTCACAGTGGAGCCATCAACACCTTCACCGACTCCCTTCTCGTGAATGGCGTTCTTGGAGTCAAAGCACCACCTATTGCAGACGAAGAGCTCCAGTTGCCGCGAGAAACGCGAGTGACCCTAGCGCAACTTCGTTCTGGATACTGTAGCAGGTTAAACTCCTACTTATCCAGAATCGACCCCGACATACCTAATGTATATCCTGCATGCAACGAGTCTCCGCATGACACTGGCCACCTCTTTGCATGCCCTACAAACCCTACCCATCTAACACCTTCCTCCCTTTGGTCCGACCCCGTCGAAACAGCACGTTTCTTGGGCCTACCGTTAGATGACCTCGACGACGAGATTAAGAACTGTCCTTTTTGTATGGCGAAATGTAGTTAAATTTATAAGATTAGTGAGATAAACTACTCAACAGCCGAAATCTTTTGATTAAGTGTCGGTCTGAACATGTTATAAAATAGATAAATTTGAGCGAAAACATGCCTTGCCCCCTATAACTAATATCAGGATTTTCGAACATCCGGCTGGCTTTACTCCATATGACTACGTTTTTAGTATTGACATGTTAATAGTATGTAGTATTGGGAAAAATAGATACTACAGCAACTTCCATATACTACATATAATGGTTTCGATTCTAACCAACCTTATAAATCTGTCACTATAGGAGTTGTATATAGTATATGTACATATCTTCTTCTTCTTAATTGGCGTAGAGCCCGCTTACGCGCGCCAATCGTTTCTTCTTTTCGCCACGTGGCGCCAATTGGATATTCCAAGCGAAGCAAGGTCCTTCTCCACTTGGTCCTTCCAACGGAGTGGAGGTCTTCCTTTTCCTCTGTTTCCCCCGGCGGGTACTGCGTCGACTACTTTCAGAGCTGGAGTGTACATATGTATATATAAAATTGCATGGATCTCGATCCTCAGGTTGACGTTTTACCCCATAAAGTATTTCCCTGGTTTTGATTCTTGTAAGTTGCAAGAGTATGAAATGTTCGATTGCACCTGAATTGCGCCCTTCCTTTCTTGTTTAATGCTATTGTTTGTTTATTTATGATTTGTTAAATAAGATGTGCCATGAAATGATTTTTTGATTAATTCAATCTGTTCAAATACCATTAAACATGCTTACTTATCAGCAAAGCCGAAATACTATTAAAAACAAGAAAAAACGTTAACTTCGGCTGCACCGAAGCTAATATACCCTTCACAAGTGCATTTCTTTTACGCTATAGTAATCCGATCTGAACAATTTTTTCGAAAATTATATTGTAACCTTAAGCAGTAATCCAAGTCAAATTTCATGAAGGTACCACGTTAAATGTAAAAGTTTTCCATACAAGCCCTTAATTCCGAACGTTCGGTTTGTATGGCAGTTATATGCCATAGTGAGCCGATCTGAACAATTTCTTCCGATATTACATTATTTCTATGAACAATAACTCATGCCAAATTTCCTGAAGATATATCGTCGAATGAGGAAGTTTCGCATGCAAGCATTTGATTCCGATCATTCAGTTTGTATGGCAGCTATATGCAATAGTTAACCGATCTGAACAATTTCTTCGGAGATAACATTGTTGCCTTAGTAAATAATCTATACCAAATTTTGTGGAGATACATTGTCAAATGTGAAAGTTTTCCATACAAGAACTTGATATCGATATCGGCAAATGAGCAGCTTATTGAAAAGAAAATGACGTTTGCAAAAATTCCATACTGAGGGCTAGTTCGTATATATACAGACGGATAGACAGACAGACGGACATGGCTAAATCGACTCATCTCAACATACTGCTTATTTATATATATACTTTATAGGGTCTCCGACGCTTTCTACTGGGTGTTACAAACTTTGTGACAAACTTAATATACCCTGTTCAGGGTATAATAAATATCTATTTTCAAACATACATACATACTAGAGATGAGCGATATTGTGATTTTTCGATATCTGTGATTTCAGTGATTGCTATTTTTAAATCACTGTGATTTTATATTGCTATTGCGATCGCAACTAAGTCGACGTTCAAACGTTGTTGTTGTTGTTGTAGCGGCAGATTCTGCCAATTTGACACTATTTGGCCGAATAATAGTCCGGGTCTGTTCCACTTACGTAGACTCGACTGTCGTGGGAACGACGGAAACATTTTGTCGTTATTGGCGGCAAATTCTCTTTTGGATCCTGTAACTCGAGTCAAGTTTTTCCGCCTTTCTTTTCACAACATTTTCGCAAATGTTGGAGCGGTTCGGCTACCTGACACTTAGAGCGTGTTGCATAGTTCATTTGAATAATGGTATGATGGTTTCACACATTTCTTAGAAGGAATTACCGTTAGTGTGGTTGATAATTTGTTTGTTTAGAATACCCGCTTTTAATATTTTCAAGACCAAATAATTAACGCGAGTTTCCTAATCTTTGGGAAAATATGAAAAACCCGTAATTTTTTTATTCCATCATTTTTTCTGATATTAATTAGTTACAATTCTTGTTTTCATCACAACAAGCTTTCAAATTTGGTTTTAACAATAAGTAAAATTAAAAATTTTATTAAAACAAATTAAAATATTCCATTTTGATTATATTTCATCTACCACTTCAAACATCACACTTCACTTCTTTTCCTTGATACATTTCCTGCCATTATTAAAAATTATAAGAACGTTACACTCAAAACTTCAAACCGCTATGACGCAAAATAGCATATACGATATATACAATACCCTGAAGAAAGTTGTTACTTTTCTGCTATTTGCTATTGTGATCGTAATTCACAGGTTCGAACTGCGATCACAGGTTCGAACTGCTATCGTAAATCACAGTTTCGAACTGCGATCGCAATCGCAGTTCATAGAGTACTGCGAACTGCTATTTATAAAAAGTGATCGCAGTTGCGATTTGCGATTTTTCAATCACAGTGAGAAAATCACCGGTAGTGAAATATCGCTCATCACTAATACGTATACCCAATAAGAATTACGGACACAAAAAAAACATAAAAATACATATACATAGGTAAATGAAAACCGTTGTAAATTTTACCGGCATATATATTGACATCGGGTACAACTTAAATATAACATAAAAAATTATTTAACATACTTACTTTTTACATACATACGCAATACCCCTTAGGTTTTGGCTAACAAAATCAAGCAGGATTGCGTATATAATATATTCAAGGTCCACATTGGAATGTTTCCCGCAATACCCCTTGGTTTTTGATCAACAAAAACAAGCAGGATTGTGTAACCAACCAAAGCGTAAAACATATGTATGTACATACATGCATATGTACAAAGTGCAGTGATCTCTAAAACTAGCGCTCATTAGCACATAATAAATAAAAAAATCCACCTATAGGTATACCCTATAGGACATTTGGACATAAAATATACATAAAACAAATATATGTATATACAGAAAAATAAAACAAATAAAATATTTCCGGTCAACAACAAATAATTAAATCAAATATAAGCGATATTCTGTATACGCGTAATATTTTACTTCAAAACTCTTATTTACTTAAAAGAGTTCACGTCTAAAAATTTCGTTCAAAACTCTTATTAATTTAAAAGAGTTCGCGATTACACACACTATCAAATACGTAAATCTTCTCGTCATATCAAGTTCATTCAAAACTCTTATTTACTTAAGAGTTCTCGTCTAATCATATATATAAATATATACATCTATAAACGAAAATATTATTTGATTCTCGGTTTATCAAAAACCCATCGGTTTTATTGATTTTTTTGAAACTCTTGTATACAAAAGAGTCTTCTATTCAACATTTGATATACGAAATATTTTCAAAACATCTACAAGTCTAGTTTTCACTAAGATGTTTTGATTTATTATATACATCTTTTAAATGAGCTCAGACTCAAAGGAATCTAAAACAACTCAGTTGCTAAAAGTTCCAAAAATGATTTCAGACGAAAAAAGTCCGTGTACACCAGCAGAAGCTACACGCTCAAAGCAAGGTGCTACAAAACTAAAGAGGGGTAAAGACATTTCTTATACAAAATTCATTGCTGAGAGTGACAGTTTGATACGATACTGCACTCGATTTTCATCTTCACCGATTCAAGACAATTCTGAATCGGTCTTAGAAATCAAGAAAGACAATTTAGACAATTTTTGGACGCGCCTCCAAGCGGCATATGACGCAATCGTAGAATCTGACGACTCAGATCTACCAGAAAATTTTAAATCCTCGGCTTACTCCAAGTATGAACACTGCCTAGACCAGTTCGAAGACACAAAAGCAATGATTTCTGATCAACTAAAGCTATTAAGAGCAATTGCACCTACTCCACAATCGAGAGTAGAGCTGCCACAAAGACAAGCCCAAGAGGCAAGTTCAGGCATTCACCTTAAAGTGCCAGTATGCGACACAGATATATTTCACGGTGGTTATGAACAGTAACCGTCCTTCCGGGACATGTTTACATCTGTGTACATAAACCATCCTAAATTATCACAAGCGCAGAAATTGTATTACCTCAGATACAAAACCAAAGGTCAGGCAGGCGTAATAGTTAAACAGTTCGCTCTCAATGACGAAAATTTTAATTTTACTTGGGAAGCTCTAAAAGCACGTTATGAAAACGAGAGAATATTGGTCGACAAACAGGTGACGACATTAATGAATTTACCAAAAATTCAGGAAGAATCAAGTGAAGAGTTCATAAAGCTTCAATCCACTGTTTCAAATTGTTTGTCGGTTTTATCGACACAGAATATTCCCACGGATAATTGGGACCCCATTCTGGTAAATATATGCACAGCTGCAGTACCAGAAAAATCGTTAATGAAAGAATTTCTTACTACCCAATACGAAATTGCAGAAAGGGTAGATAAAAAGCTAGTCAGAACGAAAACGTTCAAAACGACCTCTATAGAAGCATCAATAGACCCCAAGCAAGTAGCCACAATAATTTAAATAGAAGCTTTTTTAAAAATCAATCGTTCACATCCGAACAATACAAGCAAACGTCATGCGAACTTTGTAGAGGAGGTCACAAACTAAAATTATGCGAAAAATTCAAAAAAATGAATGTTAGCGATCGAAACAATTTCGTAAGAACGAAAAAATTATGTACCAACTGTCTGTCACATGCGCATACGCTTAAAGATTGCGAAAGCAAATTTAATTGCGTTTACTACTATAAAAGACAACATTCAATGTTACATATAACAAATTTTTCCAGCTCACCCCTAAACAATGCAAACGTTAAACGAGCAACAGGATTAGTTGCCACAACAAATTCTGAAAACTGCCAAGAAGCACCATGCTGCTCAAAGGCGTTAAAAACCCAAACGCTACATAGCGAAAATCACAGTAGGGTAATATTACCGACAGCAGTTGTCTCCATCGAACACCGAGAAGAACTGTTTAAACTCAGAGCCTTAATAGACCAAGGATCACAACGATCATTTATAGCGTCTAGGGCACAAAACAGGCTACAGTTACCAACAAAACTGGCCAACTTTGAAATCACGGGAATGGGCGGAAGAGTTGTTCAAAACTCAAATAAAATCTGCCCCATTACCCTCTTTTCCCCCAAAGCAGATAAGCGCATACAAGCAGAAGCTATTGTCCTACCGCAATTAACCAATATGTTACCCAGCTATCACATAAATAGCAAACATTGGCAAAAGGTTTCACACCTAAAGCTAGCAGACCCAAACTGCAACACCCCCGCTCAAATAGATCTTCTATTAGGCAGCGATCTCACACCACAAATTATTCTCGAAGGTATTGAGAAAATTACCAAAACGCTTCTTGCGCAAAATACCATTTTCGGATGGGTCTTAAGCGGACTAGTTGCGGAACCAGTTACAACATTGACAACTCAAGTTGAGGAAGTCTGAAATGAGTACCTCAATTAACAATTGAGAAAATTTTGGGAACTAGAAGAGCTCCCCCCCATATCAGTCACAATCCCTGAAGATCAGTATTGTGAAGATTTTTACAAAGCCACAACTACTAGATCAGAAAATGGTCGGTACGTCGTACGACTACCACTTAAGCAACAATTTCCTAACACACTCGCCTTAGGTCACTCTCGCACCTCTGCAATACAGCAGTTTCTAAGTATGGAAAGGAACCTACTTAAAAAAGGCGAACTCAAATCTGAATACGATGGTTTGTTAGAAGAATATCTCCATTTAGATCACATGGAGGAAGTAAACACAGGGCAGAAAATCGTCAACGGCAAATATTACTCCTTTTACCTGCCACATCACGCAGTAGTAAAGCCAAACAAAAAAACAACAAAAGTAAAAGTTGTTTTTAATGCCTCGAAAACCACTAGTTCAGGGAATTCCCTAAATGATATCCTATTTACGGGACCCACACTCCAACCAGATTTAATGCTTCTGATATTAAATTGGCGTATATATAAATACGTATTCAATGGGGACGTTGAAAAAATGTATCGGCAAATAGGCGTACATAAAGACGACCAAGATTTTCAACGTATTATGTTCCGAAGATCCCCCACCAGTCCTTTACGCGACTTCAAATTAAAAACAGTTACATTTGGCGTTAACTGTGCAGCATATTTAGCCATTCGAACACTTCACGAATTGGCAGACAACACAAAGTCAGAACTTCCTCTGGCAACTGAAGTGTTGAAAACTCAAACGTATGTAGACGATATTCTGTCTGGAAGTCACACAAGCATACGAGGCCTTATCACAGGTAATAAAAGCCCTCAAATCCGCAGGGTTTCCTTTAAAAAAGATTACGGCAAATCACCCAAATATACTTAAAAATATTCCAAACGAAAATTTGTTGGACACTAATTTCCTTATATTCGAAAAGGAAAGTACAACAAAAACACTGGGCATCGAATGGAATGCGATATCGGACCAGTTCTTATACACGACAGGAGTCCATATCCGCATTATCAGCCATCACAAAAAGACAGATTCTATCCTCGGTGGAAAAATTTTCGACCCCGCAGGATGGCTTTCGCCAATTATGATCCAAGCGAAAATCGTAATGCAAGAATTATGGCTAGATGGAACCGACTGGGACGAACAAGTGAAACCTCTTCGCTTAGAAAAATGGTCCCAGTTCGCAAACATTCTGAATGACATTTCGCAGATACAAATTCCACGGTGGGTAAACTAGTCCCCCGAACACAAAGTGGAACTACACGGCTTCTGCGAGGCCTCTAAAAAGGCATATTGTGCCACTATATACATATGTGCGCACGCAAAGTGACACCACGACCACATGCCACTTATTAGTAGCAAAAGCAAAGGTGGCACCTTTAAAAACTATAAGTCTCTCACGACTTGAGTTATGTGGCGCACTACTACTTTCCAAATTAGTAGCCATGGTGCAAATGCATTTAAACATGACAAAATGCAAACTATATATGTGGTCCGATTCCGAAATTGTACTAGCCTGGTTGGAAAAACCACCACATGCATGGAAGACGTATATTTCTAACCGAACGTCTCAAATTCTTGACCTAGTGGGATCAGCCACTTGGTGTCACGTAGCCGGTGCTGACAATCCTGCCGATCTAGGTACAAGAGGGTGCAAGCCACTGCACCTTGCCACTACCACCCTCTGGTGGAATGGCCCCCGATGGTTGATAGAATCTCCTGATTCTTGGCCACAATCCCCCATGCGCAACATTATCGCCCCAGAAGGTCGAAAAATCGCCACCTTTCACACATTATTGGATGATACCGACATCCTTGAACGATTTTCATCGTTTCCAAGAGCTCTCAGAGTAGTTGCTTATATGTTCAAATTTATAGAACAACTCAAAAGCAAGTTAAGGGATCACATAATTTCCCATGCAACACAGTGACGCACCTAGAGTTACAAAAGGCAAAGGTCGCACTAATAACATATACACAAGCGCGCTATTTCAGCCGCGATATATCACTACTAAGAGAATCGAAGCCGATTGATAAAAAGAGCTCACTCTAAGTCCTAAACCCATTACTGGACACGAAAGGTCTGCTTCGTGCCAATGGTGGGCTTGCTAATTCGAGCCTAACATACAACGAACGCCATCCCATAATAATCCCAGAGAGGTCACCATTTGCCACACTGTTCCTCCACTATATCCACATCTTAATGCTACATGCCGAACATCGTCTCATGCAACAGATGGTACGCCAGGAGTATTATATCCACCGTCTTAAGCCGCAAATCAAGAAGTGCATCTTCACATGCAAGACTTGCACTATGCACAAACAGAAGATGCGAACGCAGATTATGGCAGCACTTCCACCTGAACGCTGCAATTTCGCTCTGCCTTTCACCACCACAGGTGTTGATTTTGCTGGGCCTTTCCAAGTAAAGGCGTCCATGTTAAGGTCTCCCACTCTCATGAAAGGCTATGTGGCTGTCTTTGTATGTTTCACGACAAAGGCAGTACATCTTGAGCTATGTAGTAATCTGACGACGGAGGCTTTTCTCGCGGCATCTGCTCGCTTCGTCGATCGACGTGGCTACCCATCAAAAATCATGAGCGATAATGGCCCCTCAAGGTATCAATTGGCAATTTATACCCCCAAGCGCTCCTCATATGGGCGGTTTGTGGGAATCCGCTGTAAAAAGCTTCAAATCCCATTTCAAACGGGTAGCTGGAAATTATAAATTCAATTGCGAAGAGTTCACGATGCTATTAAATCGAATTGAAGCCGTTCTCAATTCACGGTCACTCACAGTACTATCGCAAGACCCCTCAGATCTCACCGCCTTAACTCCAGGGCATTTTCTAAAAGGAGCACCCATCCTGGCCGTTCCTGAGCCAGGCGTGGAGTCGCTATCCCTATTAAATCGATGGGAACGAATTAAAATTCTCCATCATGATTTCAGCCGACGCTGGAAGGACGAGTACATAAAGGATCTCCACAAAAGGTACCGTTGGAAGACTCCTGAACAAGCGCCTAAACTTGGAGACTGCGTCCTCATTCATGATGATTGTCTACCCCCTACTGAGGGGCGGCTTGGCAGCATAGAAAAGCTACATTACGGCTCCGACGGTCACATACGAATCGTTGATCTCCGTACGCAAAACGGAACGCTAACCAGACCGCTCGTCAAGCTACGCCTTCTGCCAACTTCCGATGATCGCGAATCCGAAAACCGCAAAAACAAACCGATATTATCGTGTCACAATAAGCTAATCAAATGAAAACGAGAAATACGCCAATACCAACCGTTAAAAAATAACAACCGTCAGAAAATAACAAACCGTAAATAAAAATAACAAACCGTACATAAAAATAACAAACCGTAAAGAAAACTAACAAAAAATGGTCGACCAATACGACGGCAACAGCACCGGCAACCGCACCTGCAACCGGCAACCGCTCAACACGGGTCGCGGACCGGCATCGCATAAGATGCCCCCTATGTCGACGCCCACATCGCTTGCATCATTGTGGGATTTTTAGAGGGATGCGACCGTTACAACGGCAGCAAGTTGCCCAGGCACACGGGCACTGTGTGAACTGCCTATTGCAGACACATAGGTTGCAAGAGTGTAAGTCGAGGGGTCTGTGCCGAATCTGCAACCGGGCGCATCACACGCTGCTGCATCGCACCGCGATGCGCGACGATCATAGGCCAGCTATACCTCGCAGCCACGTAACAAGGCCGTAACGCGAGTGCATCAGCGGGTTGGAATGTCTACTCGGCGTCGTCAGCCTAGACCCCAACCACGGCGATCCACGGGTCTTAGCAGCGTCGTGGCAATGCTGCAACAGCTGCAGCGACTCCTAGGCTAATCAGTTGCCTAGGGGGGCCGGGATGGCTAAATGAGTCTCAGACCCCCCTCACAACATTACACTTCTACACCATACACATTACATTCACCACATCATCATTCTACACCACATCTTCATTTCACACCACATCATCATCACATTCCACATCACACGCACACAATATCAACATCACGAATTTAACACACATGAGGACACCGCACAAAAAAGAACAAAAGGGACCGACGGACAAGGCACCAGCCTCTTTTTGATTTCGACCGCGAACTCGACCAGTCATCGTACGTTCTTCCGTGCCCCCATTTTTACATTCGTTGCGCATCCTTTTCATACTGTGAGGTAAGTGCCGCGAAATTCTTCAAAAACTCTAAAAGTTAACTATTAGGTATGTAGCAATTATTTCATTACACGAATGTTTTTATATTTTGATAGTACACTTTATTAACAATGTTTGTGCGAAATTTTGTGGAAAAATATCAAATAGTTTTTAAGGGGTGGCTGTTTCCCTTAGAGGCCTTTTTTTGGCAGAGCCTTGCTGTGACAATTCCCCAGATCGAACAAGTCAACTGTAACCATAAAAGTAGACAAATTTCATTAGTTTAGTGTAATTACTTGTGCTTAAACAATCGTTTTATGATTTTTCATTAAAAATTCATTTCGGCGAAAAAAAAATTTGTACGTAAAAAGTCGATCGTTCAAGCACAGAAAAATTTCATTACGAACATTTGAAAAAAAATTTGAAGAAAATCGGTTCAGTAGTTTTCCGCCAATCCATGTCACCGCAGTCATTTTTCAAAAAAAACCATTTCGAGATATTCGCGTTTAAAGCTTCAAGTTTAGTTTATGCGAAGATAACAGCACGCGGTTAGAAGTGAGGTAACTTTTTTTCTACTGCTCGAATCTCTATGAAAAGAGAATATGTTCTCAAGGAGTTGTTCTTTAAGATAAAGCAATAAAATAAATTTCGATTTTTTAAAATTAAGAAAGGTATATACCCCTTAAAAAAACTGGTTTAGCTGCTAACTATTCAAAATATTCTAAATTGCGTCGACAATTTGCTGAACTTAACAAAATATGTTATAATAATTATATAAACAAAGTAAAAAATGATATTATACGTAATCCAAAATTGTTCTATGGTTTCGTCAACTCCAAACGCAGAATTTCTAATTTTCCGTCCGCTATGAAATATAAGTCTAGTATGTCTACTGACAATCACATTATTTCTAATATGTTCGCTTAATTTTTTAAGTCCAATTAATCTCTAAAAAAATGTTCCGCATCAGCACAAGTTATGTCCGATTTCTGTAATTAATGCATCTACCATTTCCGAAGCAGACGTCTTATATCAGTTAAATATGTTAGAACAATCATGCTAGTTATGGCCCAGATATGATTCCCTCATGCTTTCCTAAGAAATGTGCCAAATATACGAGTATATACCAACCCCTAACAAAACCATTTAATTCAGAGCCGCTCAAAATTTTTCATGCCTACACTCGTAGTATAGGCAAGCAAATGCAGTCGAAGCATGTACGCTATGAGGCTAATTCTGCTAGCGTCAAAAATACACTCGAAATACAAGAATTTAGTTTCGAATAAGCATATAGAGGACTTAATGAGAATCAAAACTTACGATCTTGAAGTCGATATGGAAAAAATCATGGAAATTTAAAAAAAATTAACTTAAAATTATTGTTGTTCTTAATTGCTTTTTTAATCAAAAGCCATAATTTTTTATTTTTTTCTAAATTTTTAATAACAAAATAACCAAATAGCACGATTTCACTCAGTGTGCTAAGCAAGCGCGCGCACACAATCATACGCTAGCAGATATGAAATGTGTGATTGTATGCGTTGGTAAATAAATTGCGCATTATTTTGAGCGGCTCTGATTTAATTCATCTCTTATGCAAGGCTTACTTTCATCCATATGGAAAAAGTCATTTATAATTCCTTTACGTAAGAGTGGATTTAGGTTATCTATTGAAAACTATAGGGGAATAGCAAAGTTGTCTGCAATACCTAAACTTTTTGAAGCAATTATAACAGACGACATAACCTTCGGGATTTCTCCACTAATTTCTTGTTCTCAGCACGGTTTTCGTAAAGGGAAATCTACAATAACTAATTTGCTTGAATTCGTATCTCATGCATCAACGGGCTTTAGGGGGAATAAGAATACTGATGTTATATACACAAATTTTAGTAAGTGTTTTGATAAAATAAACCATTCAATTCTTGATCTTCTTAGTTTTCAACCAATATTTATAACATGGGTTGCTTCTTATCTTAGTAATAGAATTAAACAAGTCATATTTAACGATACTTTTTCTGACATAATCAATGTTCCTTCAGGCGTTCCACAAGGTAGCCATCTTGGTCCAATTCTGTTCTTGTTATTTATTAATGACATATCATCTGTTGTTAAGTTTTCAAAAGTTTTATTATGTGCTGACCATGTAAAACTTTTTTAAACGTATACTTCAAACAGCGAAAGATGTCAGTTGCAAGCAGACTTAAACAACCTAGTTTCTTGGTGTGATAGAAATGACATGCCAATGAACCTTAAAAAATGTAAAACGATGTGCTTTTCACGTAGACCTGTAGACCCTACTTCATACGCAATACAAAACTTTAGGTTGAAACAAGTATGCAGTTTTGTTGATTTGGAAGTAACTATGGACCCCAAACTCAATTTTAATCTTCACGCATCTTCTACGGTTTTTAAAGCTAAAGGCACTCTTAGTTTTGTTAAACGTTGGTCTAAAGAATTTAGAGATCCGCTTACCATAAAAATTCTTTTTACATCTCTGGTGAGGCCTATATTAGAGTATGCTTCTGTGGTTTGGAACCCTAGTTACCAAGTGCATTCGGATAAGTTAGAATCCGTTCAAAAACAATTTTTACTTTTTGCCTTAAATCATTTGCATTGGGATTCCAGTTTAAATCCTCCCTCTTACACTAACCTTTTAAAACTTATAAATCTCCCGACACTCGCTAGTTGGGAGATGCTTGATATAATATTTCTTGTAAAACTCATGAATGGGTCAGTCACCCCATTTGATCTAACAGACTCACTCTTTACC
The DNA here is from genome assembly GCF_023373825.1 of Bactrocera dorsalis. Lineage (NCBI taxonomy): Eukaryota > Metazoa > Arthropoda > Insecta > Diptera > Tephritidae > Bactrocera > Bactrocera dorsalis. The sequence continues at coordinate 19,619,508 of NC_064308.1, read as the reverse complement.
ATTAAAAAATTATTCTATCTACTCTCAACAAGTAACATTCAAAAATAATAAACTTTAACCTAATTCTTAATTTTGGCTGTTGAAATTTTTGTTTCTGTAGCTGAGCTGCTTAAGATCGCAACGCTTAAAACTCTCTTGCCTCTTATGACTCGGCTAATTCCGCTTGTTCGCGGATTGCGTCCCTCGCTTTGGTTGAGCGGGAGGAGGGTAATCATTGGGTATTATTATTAAAAAAAAACGTTTGCCTTTTAATTCCGTTTTTTGACCGATATGAATAGTTTAAGTTGGAATAGGATAAAGTCATATGTAGAAGTTCACGCAAGTGAGGAAAGTTCTCTAATACCCATTCACTTCCGAGTGGCCAGAAACGATTCTTTTACATATGACTCAAGCAGCTCACGACTTCCGGTCTTTGACCAAGTATCCTCTGGGTAGCTTAAGAACATCCGTTTGAAGGCGAGCTATAGTGAGAAAGCGAAATATCCCGCAGGGTTGTCGCTGGGTTTGGGACCCGCCACGTAAAAAATAATACCAATGAAAAGGAACAACAATCCTCGGAAGATTGACCCCCCATGGCAAACGAGATAAGGATTACGAATTGAGGTCATGCACCTGGAATGTCCGGTTCCTTAATTGGGAAAGTGCCGCTGCCCAGCTGGTTGATGTCCTCGTGAAAATAAAGGCTGACATCACCGCCGTCCAAAAAATGCGATGGACGGGACAAGGACAGAGACGAGTAGGTCCTTGTGGAATTTATTACAGCGGCCATATAAAGGAGCACAAGTTTGCTGTGAGATTCGTGGTGGGAGGCAGACTCCGTCGCCGAGTACTATCATTCACTCCGGTGAATGAACGTATAGCCACAATCCGCATCAAATCGAAGTTCTTCAACATATCGCTGATGTGCGCCCATGCCACGACGGAAGAGAAAGACGATGTGACCAAAGATGCCTTTTATGAGTGCTTGGAGCGCACTTATGAGAGATGCCCCAGCCACGATGTCAAAATCGTGCTTGGCGACTTCAACGCCAGGGTGGGCAAAGAAGGTACCTTTGGCACTATGGTCGGTAAATACAGCCTCCACGACGAAATATCCCCAAATGGTTTGAGGCTGATCGACTTCGCCGAGGCCCGAAATATGGTTATCTGTAGAACTAGATTCCAGCACAAGAAAATACATCAAGCCACCTGGCTGTCTCCGGATCGAAAAGCCACCAACCAGATCGATCATGTTGTGATAGACGGAAGACACGTCTCCAGTGTTCTAGAAGTGCGTACGCTATCTTGCTGCAGCCAAGATTCGCACCCGCCTCTGTGCAGCAAAAACCGCACGTCAACAAACAGAAGGAAGGTTAGACGCCGAGAAGCTGCAATCACAACAGACAGCCGAAGGATTTTCTACTCGGCTTGCACTTCCGATCTCTGAGAGCAGTCGTCAATAACTCGGTATAAGGGAATTGTGGGACGGCATTTCAAACACCTTACGTACAGCTGCAACCGAAACCATTGGTTTTCGGAAAATGCAAAAGAACAGCTGGTACGACGAGGAGTGCCGTGTCGCAGCGGAGAGAAAACAGGCTGCCAACCTCGAAACGTTACGATCGACCACCACGCGTGCGGGATGGGATAGATACCGAGAATTGAAGAGGGAAGCGAGACGCGTTTGCATACTCTTGTAGAACCCCAAGGTGATCTAGTTACCGATGCCCAGAGCATACTTAAATTATGGAGGGAACACTTCTCCAGCCTGCTGAATGGCAGTGAACGCACAACACAAGGAAAAGGCGAAACCGATTCCCCAATCGATGACGATGGAGCAGACGTTCCATTGCCCGACCATGAAGAAGTTCAAATAGCAATTGTGTAAACTGACGTTGAGCAACATTAAAAGCTCCGTCAGGATCAAAAAGGACCTCTCCGAGGCGTTCGATACCAAACGAGATTTCAGACAAGGCGACGCCCTGTCGTGCGACTTCTTCGATCTTCTGCTGGAGAAAATAATTCGAGCTGCAGAACTTAATCGAGCAGGTACAATCTTTTATAAGAGTGTACAGCTGATGGCGTATGCCGATGATATTGATACCATCGGCCTCAACACCCGCGCCGTTAGTTTTGCTTTCTCCAGACTGGACAGGGTCTGGCAGTGAACGAGGGCAAGACGAAATATCTCCTGTCATCAAACAAACAGTCGTCGCACTCGCGACTTGGCTCTCACCTCGCTGTTGACAGTCATAACTTTGAAGTTGTAGATAATTTCGTCTATTTAGGAACCAGCGTAAACACCACCAACAATGTCAGCCTGGAAATCCAACGCAGGATTACTCTTGCCAACAGGTGCTACTTCGGACTGAGTAGGCAATTGAAAAGTAGAATCCTCTCTCGACGAACAAAAGCCAAACTCTATAAGTCGCTCATAATTCCCGTCCTGTTATATGGTGCAGAGGCTTGGACGATGACAACAACTGATGAGTCGACGTTACGAGTATTCGAGAGAAAGGTTCGGCGAAAGATTTATGGTCCTTTGCGCATTGGCTACGGCGAACATCGCATTCGATGGAACGATGAGCTGTACGGGATATACGACGACATTGACATAGTTCAGCGAATTAAAAACAGCGGCTACGTTGGCTAGGTCATGTTGTCCGGATGGATGAAAACACTCCAGCTCTAAAAGTATTCGACGCAGTACCCGTCGCGGGAAGCAGAGGAAGAGGAAGACCTCCACTCCGTTGGAAGGACCAAGTGGAGAGATGCTAAGCGGTGTCTACGCCAGTAAAGAAGAAGAATATTTTAAGTTACTGTAAACAATACAAATAGCGATGGTATATTCTAGTATGTATAACATCAGAAATGTCAAATTTTACGATAAAGTTGTGAGATGCCAGATTTCCACGCTACGGTTGCCAAATCCTGAAATATAAAAGGCGGTATGTATAGTAAACCGATCTGCACAATTTTTTCGGAGAATATGTTATTACCTTAAGGGGTTAGAGGTAGTCAGAATTTTCAAAAAACTATTTTTGTTTTGCATTTTCGTTAAGTGTATAATATTCTCTGAAAATTTCACATTGCTCCGATTATTAGTTTTTGAGTCAAAGCAAAAAGGCAAACTTTAAACGCGTTTTTCTCAAAGCTATGTTTTTTGAACTGGTGACAACTGTAACTGGAAAACCGCTTAGTAGATTTTAATGAAATTTATACAGCTTTTAGAATACCTAATAAACAGGATTATCTCTTCATAAAACTATTTTTTTTTTGTCCCATTGATTTAAGATGATTCTCCAAGGACTTATTGTTGTCACCGCAAGTACCGATTTTTGGAACTAGGTCAACACAAACAACTATAACTTTGAAAATTAAATGTTTTTTAAATTTTCGTGACTTCAAGTCAACACATTCTATAATAATGCCATATTACTACTTTTGTAAAATAACATAACTTAATAGCAAAAAAAATACTGAACATTCTAATTTTTCGTGCCTCTGACTACCCCTAACCCCTTAATGGTACATTAAAACAACTGACGTTTAATGTTTCAATATGTAATCAAGACAAAATATTTCATCAAATACTTTTAAATTTTGTGTTTCTTTTAATTATTGTTTTGAATGACGGTAACGAATCCCTCCGACAAAATTGAATCGACTATAAATTACCAGAATTCACTAGATAACGAAATTCGTAATTGCCAGAATGTTTGGGTGAAAAGTTTTGTTTAAAGTCTACTAATAAGGCTGTGGAATTGTGCAGCATACACAGTTCTATAAGTAAGAAAAACTCGAACAACGAGTAAAAATCATTAAGCTGTAAGTTATAAATCTATATACATATATATCTATATAAAGGCGTGTTAGTTACACTATTTACATACATACGAGGGCTGCTATATAAATTTCTGGCCTAATAACCAAAATAGGCATATTTATCAACGAAAATGGTTTTTTCTTTTTTTTGTTGGATTTGGCTCGTCTTTGAAGACCCACACGGTCGATTGCTGTTTTGTTTCGGGCTCATACGCATAGATCCATGATTCGACCCCTGTGACGATCTTATAAACGTCTTTTGAAGCACCGCGATCGTATTTTTTCAGCATTTCTTTACACCAATCCACACGAGCCTTTTTTTTTGAGCGATTGTCAAATTGTGCGGGATCCAACGAGAACAACCCTTTTTTACGGCCAGGTGTTCATGCAATATCGAATGTATGCTGGTGGGAGAAATGCATAGGCCTGCCTCTATCTGAAGGTATGTTACATGATGGTCTTGCATTATCAGTTCACGTACGGCATCGATGTTTTCTGGCACAACGGCTGTTTTTGGACGACCTTCACGGAATTCGTCTGTGAGCGAGTGTCGGCCACGATTGAATTCGTTGTACCAGTTTTTCACAATGCTATAGGATGGTGCTTCATAGCCATACAAAGATTTTAGTTCATCGATGCACTCTTGTCGTGATAATCCACGTCGAAAGTTGTGAAAAATGATCGCACGAAAATGTTCACGAGTTAATTCCATTTTTTGGCCGAGATGAATTTTTTAATTCCCTGTAAATAAAACAATTCACGATTAAATGACAAAACGTTCTGAGTGATGTTATGCTAAAAAATGTCAAACTTTCCAATGGAAATGTCATATTGCACCTGGCAACACTTAGTGTTGCCTAGGCCAGAAATATATATAGCAGCCCTCGTATAACTTAAGAACGGCTGAACCGATTTGGCTGAAAATGGTGAGGAGGAAGCTTAGAATCATGGTGAGGACTAATACTTTTTATCTCTTTATGTTAAAAATCAATACATTTTATAAATACTAATATTTTATTTCAAATCATGCTTATGATTTAAAATTCATGTAAGAATAGTTTGAAAATGAGGAAAGTCAAGGCATTGCGGCTACCTTACAAGAATACAGGCAAAGGCTTTCATAACAAACCACATCTAACATAAAAAATTAGCGGAATAACTGCAAAGGTCTATTATAATTTGAGATATATAGAAATATATTCGAAGCATGCACAGCGCAGTGCAATATTTAAACGGAAACGATGAAGTATATGCGTACAATTTCAAACTGAGCCTTCCTCAAAAATAATACAATTGCTAAATATTGGGAATGATAGAATAGAACTGCAGCTAAATAAGTATGCAGTGAATGGATAATGACTGGCTCAGTAATTAGTCGATGAATATTATACCACTGATGATGCCATAACCTTACCAGCCGACTTTTCGTCTTTCCACGCTTGAAGACTGGTTCATAATGATAGAGACATGTTTCTATTGCCACACACCGACGCGAAAATGCGGTTTTATTACGATAAAAGAGCTTCAAACATTCCTGAGAATCAGCAATTCGTTTTTTTTTGTTAGATTAATTTACGCGGCACGCCTTCATTGTCCTGGTGCTCATTTCGCCTCTCTCCAACTTACCAAATCTCTTTACAAAGGATGTTCAAATATCATTGAACATGCTTACTTATTTAGTATCAGCAAAGCCGATATACTATTAAAAATAAATATATATTTTCAAATGTATTGAACATACATACACACATATGCACATAAACAGACACATGCATTTATATGCAATGCACACCCAATAATAATAAAAATGCAAGTCATAAATTTGCAGATGAGATAACATTAAACACACACACACATGTTCTGAATTGTACACTTAAAAACAACTTAAACAATATGCTACAATACATTCAAACATATACACATACATATACATATATGTATTTAGTTATATGTATAAGATAAGGTTCTTAAAATTGTATATAAATAAATTCTCCCTCAATATAAGTCTATCATTGCCCCACCAGCGGTAAGGTTTGCTAGAAACTACACTGAGGTAATAACGAAGGTTGATTTCTCTGGGGCAGTGTTTTTTCCACAAAAGGCAAATCCTTATTAACACATAAAAAGCTTTTTGATCCGTTTTTGTAAACTGACACAAGTTGCTTCACCCAAAATGCTACTACACTTACTAATAGTTCCTCAGTTGCCAGATTTGTATACGTATCTTTTAAATGTAGGGGCTAACTAGAAATCATATAGATGATATTAGTAGTATCTTTGTATCAGCCACATTAAAGCGGGGACGGGTCCTTTAATAATAAATAAAGATAAGTCTATGGCCATAAAATTGCGACTTTTATTGAACAATCCAATGCTCGAACTAATGACTAAGTTACAAGGTAAACGATTTATCGATAAATCCGTTACAATTTATGTCAGAAGTGAGATTGTCAATTAACAATAATTTTATGAAAATGACAAAGTTTAACGATCGGAAGATTCCAAAATTGGAAAAAAAAACCTGGAGCAGCGTGGATTGCCGCCAAATAGATTAAAAACTGAACTACAGTCACGGTTGCGAAAGCCCATGGAGGCGAAATCATTTTTGTCGAGGGATATGTATTTTAATTGTAATTAGAGGAAGAGACAACGAAGATAGAAGAAAAAAGAGACTAAATGCTCTTCAACGCTATGGACTTAAACATGATTTTGCCTGCAATGTCATAGATGTCAATGCAAATATCGCAAATGTCAAATATCGACGCAGTTCGTAGCGTAAGATTCACGTATTTCCTCACAATTGAAACAGCAGAATGCACGGATATCAAGTAACCTCAAAATAGCAGAAAAGCGCGCTTACAGATTTCGAAAGAGCGGGAGAAAATTAAAACTGAAGTGTATAAATTGAAAGATCATTTGTGCGATCTACAATTAAATCGGCCAATTATATCAACAGCCTCTCCCTCCTTCCGCCTTCCAGATTTTCCAAATCGATTTCCAGGAGTTTTATACAGCGACTGAGATGTTAGATCTCTCAGCTTATGCACTTGTGCAGTTACTCGGAGGCATGAAAACCCAAACCTTCGTTAATGAAATACCAGATAGCATTACACGCTTCGCTGCGTTAGCAAGTCTAAAATTGACGTTTATGGAAACCGTTTCGTATGCTCTGACAAAGGAAACTTCATCTCAGATTAGCAAACGAACATTTGAAGCTCATCAAGTACAATTCGAAGGTCACACCCGGCTGAACCAATTTCTTGAAAAAGACGCCGAAACAACTGGAAAAATTTACAGAAACTTTGGTATGCTTAAATTATTCAACTGTAGAAAAAGGAGTCATACTCCACGCAACTGTAACCAATAATTCGCTTGGACGTAAATGCAAAGCTGAGGAAGATGGAGCCAATCTGAAATTCAACCAATCGTTAAAGTAAAGCGACCCAGTCGAGGAGGGCACAGACTGGCTTTCGCAAGCGATCTCTATTTCACAAATGAAAATGAAGGATATTACCGTTAGTGGATATGTAGATTGGTTTGAAGTTCCCCACTGCTGCACCATTCTGTTTAGATGCATCCCTAAACAAGATCATCAAGTCGCTAGCCGGCAGCACTTGGAACAAAGAGAAGAAGACGTGGCCACATACAATTCAATCGGCCGGTCGGTCATCAATTACGCTGCCCCAATATGGTCGCCTGGAAACAGCAAGAGGCAGATGGAGAAACTGCAAACCTGTCAGAAACCCCCATTCCAGACTATACAGGATGTCTCTGAAGTCTTCTATTCAAACCATTCCTGCAGTCACCTGCATGGCCACATCCCAGGAGCTTCAGGTGAATATTCAGCCAACATATCGACGGCATACACATCACAGTGGAGATAATGTCAACATCCTCATTGACTCCCTACCAGTGAATGGCGTACTTGGAGTCCAAACACCACGTATCACAGAACAAGAGCTCGAGTTGCCGCGTGAATCAAGAGTGACCAACTTTATTCTGAATACTGTAGCAGGTTAAATTCCGACTTATCCAGAATACACCCAGATACCAGTTTAAGAAAAAAAATAAGACTGTTCCTAATTTTGAAATTTTTAATTTATTCTTCAAAATCTATATCGTCCCCTTTAATCCTCGAATCAGTTGTTAAAGTCAATTTCCGGAATATTCTTCAATGCGAATAACGATTCACGTTTAATATCTTTAATGTATGCAAACCGGTATCCCTGGAGCCGTCGTTAGAGTTAGCTGGAAAGTCTTGGACGTAGTTCATCGTCAACGCGTTCTCGACCCTCTTTAAATAACATAATTAAGAAAATTATTACCGCAGTGATGCACTTCGAATTCCTTCCGACCGGTTTAGATGTCAACAGGAAATACTATTTGTCATGCGTCGTTTGCACGCAGCTATCCGCTAAAAGAAGCCGGTAGTTTGGGTTTTTGAACTATGATAATTCACCGTAGCTTACTACATTGATTCTTCGTGACTTTTTCCACAAATTTTAAACCAATACCGTGCCGCAACCACTCTATTCGCCTGATTTAGTTATATGTTAACTGAAGACATTAAAAATGAATTGATTGTTGTTGTTTTAACGGATATGCTAATCCCCGTTAGGATGGTAAGGGTTATCTGTGTTGTCGTCGAGGTCATCTAACGGTAGGCCCAGGAAACGCGCTGTTTCGACGGGGTCGGACCAAAGGGAGGAAGGTGTTAGATGGGTTGGGTTTGTGGGGCATGCAAAGAGGTGGCCAGTGTCATGCGGAGACTCGTTGCACACATATATTGGATATGTCGGGGTCAATTCTGGATAAGTAGGAGTTTAACCTGCTACAGTACCCAGAACGAAGTTGCGCTAAGGTCACTCGCGTTTCTCGCGGCAACTGGAGCTCTTCATCTGCAAAAGGTGGTGCTTTGACTCCAAGAACGCCATTCACGGGAAGGGAGTCGGTGAAGATGTTAATGGCTCCACTGTGAATGGCGGTCAGTGCCTGTCTGAAGTCTGTAGCGTCCGAAGTTCGGTCGGCGTACTGTACGATGTCGTCGACGTAGTCGAGGAATGACCTCTTGATGCTCCTAGGAGGCGGCTCCGCTCCAAGCAGATGGCTGCAGGGGTGATTCCTACGGAAACATCCCAGCAGGAACTGCCTGGAGAGGAGTTCATTATGCTCCTTTACAGGAAGCATGCGCGTCTCACTATGGAGGTGTTCGATGGGAGACATCAAGAGACATCCCGTCGTAGTCCGGAGTGCTGTGTTCTGGCAGGTCTGTAGTTTCCTTATCTGCGTGCCACTGCATTCAGGCGACCATATCGGTGCTGCGTAGTTAAGGACCGGCCGGCCGATTGCCTTGTAAGTTGCCAACAACGTTTCTTTGTCTTTTCCCCATGTGCTGCCGGCTAGCGACTTGAGGATCTTGTTGCGGCTCTGTACTTTGGCGATAATCGCGGTCGTATAGGGAGAGAAGGAGCATAGACTATCAAGGGTTACGCCTAAAATTTTAGGGTTATTGACAGTCGGAATTTTGACGCCATCGACTGCAATATCAAGCTCAAGTCTATACTCCTTCGTCCAGTTTGTGAATATGGTCGCTGTGGATGTGGTGGGGGAAAGTCGGAGATTCCGTGCAGTGAGGAAACGAGAAAGGTCGGAGAGGTAGCTGTTCACTTTCGAACACATGCCATCGATTCCATTGCCCGACGTCATTATCGTGCAGTCATCAGCGTACGAGATTATGGAAACCCCCTCTGGTGGTTGTGGGAGTTTCGAGATATAGAAATTAAACAGTAACGGGGAGAGGACACCACCCTGCGGAACCGCCTGTTTAATTCTTCTAAGTTTAGATGTTTCACCTCGAAATAGTACGGATGACTGACGACCGTTCAGATAGTTCATGGTCCACCTCTTAAGCCCTGGAGGGAGAGTGGTTTTTTCAATGTCCTGCAGTAGCGTTGTGTGGTTGACCGTGTCAAAAGCTTTTGACAGGTCCAACGCTACGAGGATCGTTCTTTCGCAGGGTGGTTTCTGGTTGAGGCCTCGAACTATCTGGGCGTTTATGACGCTAAGTGCTGTGGTGGTGCTGTGCACTTTGCGGAAACCATGCTGGTGGCTGGCTAGGCTCTGGTGGTGAGTGAAGGTCGGGAGTAACAAGGCCTCTAGTGTCTTCACTACTGGCGGGTTTCCCAGGTTTCAGTAGTGGGACCACTCTTCCGACTTTCCACACATCGGGTATTTGAAGAGTGGTGAGCGACAGGTTGAGGACCTTGGTGAGATATTTTACTCCCGTCGAGCCTAGATGCTTTAACATTAGCATGTTGATTCCGTCTGGGCCGATGGATCTGGAGGATTTTGCCTTGTTGATGACACCCTGAACCTCCTCATCGGTGAAAGTAAGTGGCGCGCAGTTGTTTGGCATTTTGCGCAGCCGTCGGTTAACACATCTCTTGGCCTTGTCTACCGAAGGGTGCAGTGTAAACTGCCGGCTAAAATAGCTCGCGCACTTCTTCGGGTCCGAAGAGGCACGACCATTGAATTGAACTTCAACTCGGTCGTCGTGTCTCTTCGGATTAGACAAAGCTTTGACAGTAGCCCAAAGCTTACTCACACCGGTGGAGAGGTTGCAGGACTTCAGGTGCTCTATCCATTTCGTCCGCTTATGTTGATTTACCATTCGCCGAATCTCCAAATTGAGATCCCTTATTCGGGGATCCCCGGGATCGGCATGGCGTAAGGTGTCGCGCTCATTAGCTAAAACAGCTGCTTCGGCTGGGAAATTGGGGCGGATTTCCGCTATTCTTCCAGCCGGGATGAAGCGAGCAGTAGCTGCTGCGATCACCTTGCGGAATTGACGTTCGCCAACGCATACGTCCGTAGGAATGGGTAGAGCGTTGAAGGTGCTCTCAGTGAATTCTGTGAAGCCGACCCAATTAGCTTTTTTGAAGTTAATGTAGGTACGGTTGTCCACAGAAACGAAATCGGGAGGCTTCTCGATCGAGATAATTATGGGCAGATGGTCTGATGCAAGAGTTAGCATAGGTCGCCAGGTTATGCTGTTTATCAGGCCACCGCTAGCAATGGTAATATCCGGCGAGCTATTACAGGTGCCCATAACTCTGGTGGGGGCTTAGTCATTCATTGTGCAGAATGTCGAATCGTCAATCTGTTCCGCCAGCTCCATTCCCCTACGATCGTTTGAAAGGCAGGAATGCCAAAGATCGTGGTGCGCGTTAAAGTCGCCTAGTACCATACGGTTTTCACCACGAAGTAGCGCACCTATATTCTGGTGATATCCTGTAGGGCAACATGTAACTGGGGGAATGTATATATTAAATATTTCGAGCTCGACATCGCCTGACCGGATAGCTATGCCCTGACATTCTAGGGTAGTATCCCTGGGGTCGATGTCTTCATCGATTTGACGATACTGCACGGTGTTGTGCAATATGAAGGCTAGGCCACCACCATTATCTCGCTCGCGATCTTTACGAATGATGTTGAAACCTGCACAACTCACAAGGTCTGAGCGGCTGTTGAGCTTGGTTTCTTGGACCGCAGCTATCGATATACGTTCCCGATTCATGAGTGCAACTATCTCCTCGATCTTGCTCTGGAGTCCGTTGCAGTTGAATTGAAGTAGTCTCGTTTGTCGCGGGTGTCCGTGAATGATCCTGGGGGTGAGGGAGTGACGTGTTGGTGGTGGCTGTTGCAGCTGCAGAACCCGTGGGGGCGGTTGTCGCACTGGGGTGACAAGTCAGAGTGGGAGCTGTGTTGCCTGTTTGAGCTCCTGACCGTAGAGGTCCTTTGTTGGCCACTCTGATTGAGTGGCGGCGCGGCGCGCGAACAGTGTGCAGGTTGCACAGCCGTAGAGGCTTGTATCGCAGTATTGCGCAGACAACACGGGGCCACGTAACGCGTGGTCCACTCCCTGTGGGTCTTAAGGCCTGAGCAGGTCTTAAAATGGCTCCATCCATTGCATGTATTGCACCTGACCGAGGTGGAGTTTGGATGGAGCCTTTTAGCGCAGACGCAGCAGAAAAATTCCCCCGGGCCCGGGTTGGACTCAATGCCAGCACGAGTCAGGAGGATACGGAGCAATCCTGCTGCAAGGCGTTGCTCTAAGGACGACAAACACAGATTAATACTCACCGATCCAAACGGGGTTAGATCGCCGAAAGATCTAAAATGAATTGATATTAATTTTTGGCTGTTTAGTTTTAGTTTATTATTAATACTAAGTTAAACTCTTATAATAGAAGCCTTGAATTTTACAATAAAACTTTTTATTATTGTATTAAAAACTGCGTTGTAGCAAACACTTTAATATTGATAGAATTGCTGTTTACTTATTTTTGACGCTCACAGTATATAGATTTACAAGGTGCGTTCAAAAGTAAACAGAACCTTTTGAATCTAGCGCCCCCTGGTGGCGCCATCTATATGTCGGCTAGTGCGTTAGAGTCTGCTATCTTTATCGATTGTCCAGTGAGAATTTCATGACCTTTCATCGATTGCAAGCGAAGTTATTGTTTTAAGTATCCTTATGTTTGCGTTATCGTTATGCTTTTGGACCGCGCAAAAAGCTGTATTGAAGCAGAAGGATACTATTTTAAATAAAATAAATTAAGTCGTTGAAATAAATTCAAGGAATAATAAAAGAGTTGCATTATAACAAATAATCAGCGTTACCTCATCTACATATTTTAAAAAGGAACCTGTGGAAACTCAACATATCTAACAACATATTTTCATAATATCCCAACCGTCAAAACTTTTCAACTTTTACAATTATCCCAAGCTGGATTTTTCTAAAAACCGTTATAAGTTTTTCTTCCTTTTTCTTTTGGACCACATTAGTTAGTTTTGGTTGGTATGCGTGGTTTGGTGTTGTAAATAGAATCCGCTGATTGTCATACTTTTGCGTAAGTAGACTCCATGCAGCTTCATAATTTTTTCATGAAATCTGTCATCAGCTGTATTACTCATGCAGCTTCGCCTTTTAAGCATTGACGAAGATGCAGCATTTTTTCTGCTCGGCATCTGCTCGTTGTGATGTACCACAACTTGGAACACGTTGCAAAAATTGGCCCATGAAAATTTTGGAATTTTTATTATTTTTCTTAATTCAAAATTAGAGCGATAAGAAATTGTATGCTCTTCTATTTGTAACCTTTTTTTTAATTTTGAAGCTCTTCGTAATATTCGTCATTAATTACTTCGAATAAGATTTCAATTTCTTCATTGAAATCTAATTTGAAATTTAAATGATCGTTGCTGATCATTAAATCCATAGATAGATCATCATCTTTCTTCTCAGGTTTACAGTTTTCCTCATGAATATGTAAATTTCTAGATCTATGTTCATGCCTATGATTTTTTCCGCAACACTTTTCGTATTTGTATAACTGCTGGTATTCTCCAAGGAAATCGTTGGAAGTATATTGATTTGACCGCCTAGTTGACCTTGCTGTGCCTCGACTCACAGCCGCTAAATATTTCTTGGATGGCAGTTAGATCACTGCGTTTAGTCTCTGCTAAAACGGCTTAATTGGCGGTTTAATTGGCGGGAATATACACCCATCTTACAATTATTATTTTATGTTTAGTCAATAAGCGGTTTAGTGATCGCAGTTCGAACCTGTGAATTGCGATCGCAGTTCGATACTGTGATCGCAGTTCGAAACTGTGATCGCAGTTCGAACCTGTGATTTACGATAGCAGTTAGAACCTGTGAATTACGATCACAATAGCAAATAGCAGAAAAGTAACAACTTTCTTCAGGGTATTGTATATATCGTATATGCTATTTTGCGTCATAGCGGTTTGAAGTTTTGAGTGTAACGTTCTTATAATTTTTAATAATGGCAGGAAATGTATCAAGGAAAAGAAGTGAAGTGTGATTTTTGAAGTGGTAGATGAAATATAATCAAAATGGAATATTTTAATTTGTTTTAATAAAATTTTTAATTTTACTTATTGTTAAAACCAAATTTGAAAGCTTTTTGTGTTGAAAACAATCATTGTAACTAATTAATTTCAGAAAAAATATGGAATAAAAAAATTACGGGTTTTTAATATTTTCCCAAAGATTAGGAAACTCCCGTTATTAATTTGGTCTTGAAAATATTATTAGCGAGTATTCAAAACATTCTGATGGATTATGGAGTTTATAGTTTTTCTTTGAAAATATTAAAAGCGGATCATACCAACATACAAATGAACTATGCAATAAGCTCTAAGTTTCAGGTAGCCGAACCGCTCCAACATTTGCGAAAATGTAGTGAAAAGAAAGGCGTAAAACCTTGACTCGAATTACAGGAACCAAAAGAGAATTTACCGCCAATAACGACAAAAGGTTCAGTCGTTCCCACGACAGTCGGGTGTACGTAACTGGATGGGACCCGGACTTGTATTCGGCCAAACACTGTCAAATCAGCAGAATCTGCCGCTACAACAACAACAAAAGGTCTCCGTTTTAACGTCGACTTAGTTGCGATCGCAATAGCAATATAAAATCACAGTTATTTAAAAATAGCAATCACTGAAATCACAGTGATTTAAAAATCGCAATATCGCTCATCTCTAATACCTATAAGCGGATCTTTTGTGATTGCCTTATGTGCTAATGAGAGCTCGCTTAGAGATCACTGCACTTTGTACATACATATACATATACGTACGTATAACGTTTTTATATGCAATCCTGCTTGTTTTTGTCGGCCAAAGAACAAGGGGTATTGCGAGATGTATGCCAATGCGGATTTTAAAGCGATATTTATGTATCGTAAGTGTGGTGAATTAATGTATTAAACCGCGTAATTTTTGGTTGTTTTGCTTTAGCAGTAATTTACCCGCTTCTCTGAAATAACATACACTAATCGTGTGCCGTATGCACGTATGTATCTATGACCGTATATATGAATATGCGTATTCGCAATATTCCTAACGTGAGATCCAAAGAAAGCGCATATATCTTAATATATAAAATTCACGTGTCACGTTGTTTGTTTGCGATGGACTCCTAAACTACTGAACCGATTTTAATGAAATTTTTAACACTGTGTGCAGTTTGGTCCAACTTGAAAGATAGGATAGTTTATAACTCTCCTTATAGTCGCATTATTTATTTATTGCAAATTATTTGTTTATTATTAGCAAAGAGCTATCCACCAGTTGGTATGTTATGTTACAGTAGATGGCGCTACAAACATTAAAAACATTAAATGAAAATGCGTTGTTTGAAGTTTGTATTATTTGTGGTAAAGTTATACGAGTCTATGACTTCCAAAAAAAAAATAAAAATGGGGCGGGGCGAAGTTCGCCGGGTCAGCTAGTATATATATATATAGTTACATATATATACATATATGTATATATATAGATATGTATATACATATATTTTTTTTAATATATATGTAATAAATATGACGTGTATATAAGTAAATGCAATTGGAATATAATATATGTATGTTTGTATTTTGTTCTGAATATCGGTTTTTTGCTTATTTCTTTTTCTCCCTTGAGATGTAGGAGAAATGAGAATACCGATAGTTTTTGTTTTTGTGTTTGCGTTTCGCTAACGTTATGATACCCGTTTTTTGAACCTGTTTAAACGGGGTATACGAGTACAAAACATACATATATGGTGCAAAAAATGGAAACGATACACTTACATTGACTCGCATCAAGGGTCTTTTTGGTTTTGTTTTTGGTTTTGACTTTGGGGGGGACAAGTGTTGGTATGTCTCCTTTATGACTACTCTGCGGTCAGTGGCCTCCTTTCTTTAGCGGTCAGCTGCTCCCCCCTTTTTTTTTATTCCTCTGTTCCTCTGTGCCAGTCTCCTTTGTTGGTGTTGTGAGTGCGTTCCAGCCCAGGCGTGTTGATATTTTTGTTGTTTTTTTGGTTTAATTTCGCGCCCGTTTTCCGTTTATCGCGACCGGTTTAGGTATGCTTTAATAATTTTTGTTTTTTGTTATCGCGCCCGTTTGTTGGTTGCTGAACATATATGTATGTATGTATGTATATACATATGTATTTTTCAGTACCGCAACTCCACTCTTTACTATTTTGGTTTAGTTTAAGCTCACCACTTTTTCTTCCTTTTTTGTTTGGTTTTGTTGTCACTGCACTCACTGCACCTTTTGCCCTTATATGTTCACTTCACTGTATGATGTACTACATATATATGTGTGTGGTGGTATTGTCCACAGTTTTGTTACCTGACGTCTCACAGGCGTTTTTTGTTTTTTTGTTTGTGCACTTTTATGTATTGTATTAATACATATATGTACAATTTTATTTTTTTTCCTGATTTTTTTTCTTGTCACTTCACTCTTTTTTCTTTTTTTTTTTACCACGTATAATTTTATATTTATTATATATTTGTTTAATTATGATATAATTTTTGTTTTTTCTCACTCACACTGTGTTCAATTTAAATTTTTGTTTTTTTATTTTTCCTTTTTCCACCGAGCGTTTAATTTTTATTTAATATATGTATATTTGTTTATTTATATTACAATATTTTTTTTTCACCATAGTTAACTTTTAGAGTTTTTGAAGAATTTCGCGGCACTTACCTCACAGTATGAAAAGGATGCGCAACGAATGTAAAAATGGGGGCACGGAAGAACGTACAATGACTGGTCGAGTTCGCGGTCGAAATCAAAAAGAGGCTGGTGCCTTGTCCGTCGGTCCCTTTTGTTCTTTTTTGTGCGGTGTGTGCGTGTGATGTGGAATGTGATGATGATGTGGTGTGAAATGAAGATGTGGTGTAGAATGATGATGTGGTGAATGTAATGTGTGTGGTGTTTTTTTTTGTTTTCGGAGGGGGAATCTTCAAAGATATTGTCATTTTTCCGGACGATATGCACGATTCGTATTGGCCGCACGCCCAAGCAGGACTTGCGGCACAATACGCCTACGTACTAAACTCTGAACTCTGTCGTCTTTGCTTGTATTTGGCCCACGCAATTGCCGTTAGGCATTACATCGTGGGACCAAGCTTAGCCACTCGGCTCTTCATTCACACACTTTCGCTCTAATTCCGATTCATCCTTCTGTTGTGGCTGCGTTGCCACTCTTTCTTTCTTAGCTCTTGCATAGCTATAGCTGCCCACGCTCTCATTTTGTTCCAGACCTCCTTCGATTCGATCATGTAATCCACTATATTCTCCGGAGTCACGCGATCGTTTATCACACTCTCTATTTCTTGTCTTTCCTTTTCATATTTTGGGCAGGAATAGAAGATATGTAATGAATTTTCATTGCTGTTGCTGCAGAAGGAGAAATTAGTTTCGTCGTCATGTCCGTATTTGTATAAATATTCTCTATAACATCCATGACCTGTTAAAAACTGGGTAAGGTAAAAATCAGTTTCCCCGTGTTTCCGTTCTATCCATGGTTGTATGCTTCTAATAAGCCAGTGCGTCCATCTCCCCGTAGTTGCTTCGTCCTATCGTTTCTGCCATTCGTTTAGGCTCCTTTGTTTCCTGTTTCCGCTCTTCATTCGTTAGGCGATCGCCAGTGCTTTTCGTTTTGTCGAATACCCGCTTTATTTCCATGGCCATTATGTCTGGTGGCATGAGGTCTGATATGACTCCAGCCGCCTGTTGTGATACAGTGCGGTAGGCCCATGCAACTCTGATTGCATTCAGCCGTACTATCGATTTCGCCTTTTCTGCGTATGTTTTCTGTTGCAGTGCTATCCCCCATATGGGTGCGGCATACATAAGTATAGACTGACTCACTTTGGCCAGCAGGGCTCGTCTATTTTGACTTGGTCCGCCAATGTTAGCCATTATCCTGGTTAGAGCCGCCGTCACCTTAGATGTAGTACTGCTTCCGTCTTTTGTCCAGCTATTTGAAGCTTTGTTATCATGAGCCATTCTTTGATTTTTTCCGCTGCATAATTGCACAGGCGCTCTATTTCGTGAATTTCCTTCGCTACCACAGTCATCGCGATGGCATCCGCGTATCCGATTATTTGCACCTGCTTGGGTAATGGAAGGCGCAGCACTCCATCATATAAGATATTCCACAGAAGTGGGCCTAGAACTGAGCCTTGTGGAACTCCGCCCGTCACCCTATAACGTTGTGGTCCTTCGTCTGTGTCGTATATCAAGACCCTGTCCGACAGGTAGTTGGAGATGATCTTCAGCAAATAGGGTGGTGCTTTCTTTAGCTGAAGAGCTCTTATTATATTCGGCCAGTAGGCTGAATTAAAGGCATTCTTAACATCCAATGTTACTACCGCACAATACTCTTTGGAGCCATACATCCATCTGGTTCCTTCTATAGCTTTACCTGCGACGTCCGTAAGTTTTTTAATCGCGTCAATTGTTGATTTATGTCTGCGAAATCCATATTGATTATCGGCCAGTCCCGGTTGCTCTTTTTCGAGATGTTGCTCCAGTCGTACGCTTATTATTCGTTCTAGTATTTTCCCCACTGTGTCTAGCATGCACAATGGTCGGTACGAGTTTGGTTCTCCAGGCGGTTTGTTTGGTTTTTGTATTAGCACCAAACGTTGCATTTTCCAAATTTTTGGAAATAAGCCCTCTCGTAAGCACTTTGCGAACAGTCTTGTGAACGGGTCAGTCCTGTGTTTAATGGCTATCTTTAAGGCCTTGTTAGGTATGGCGTCCAGCCCTGATGCCTTGTTATTGTCGAACCTTTCTGCTGCCTCTAAAACCTCTTTGTCAGTGACTGGTGTAGGTATTGTTCCGGTTTCTTCTAAACGATATTCCTCTGACGGTTGCGCGGGAAAGAGGGTTTCTACTACAGTCTTTAGTAGTTTGGGACAGGTTGGGGCTTGGCCTTTGTGGCCCCGGACTTTTGTCATCACTATCCTGTAGGCATCACCCCATGGATTTTCGTCAAGTTTATTGCACAGCTCTTTGAAGCAGGAGGCCTTTCTTCTTTTGATAGTTTTTTTGAGGTCATTTTGCTTCCTCTTAAAGCATTCCTGTAGCACTACGTAATTCGTCGATTGTCGCCTTCTTTGGCATAGACGCCTTGCTTTGTGACATTCGCTTCGTAGGACTTCAATTTCGTCATTCCACCAGTATACAGATTTTCTGTGCGTGGCTTGTCTTTTCCTGCACATAGCGGCGTCACATGCCTTGCTGATGTGTCGTATTAATTGTTCCGCCTGTTGTTCCGTTTCCGCAGCAGCGTTGTTCGGGTTGCTATCTAATATCAGCTTGAATATCTCTTCATCAAGGGTGTCGACTTTCCAGCCTCTGGTTTGGACTTTCCTTGATGGACAGAATTCTTTTACCGGCGTGGGGTTGTCTATTTCTATCAAGAGGGCCAGGTGGTCACTGTGCGTGTATAAGTTGCTTACCTGCCAGTTAATCTTCCGCACCAGGGAGCAACTGGCAAAAGTTATGTCAATTACGGAACCGCGTCCGTTCTTTTCGAAGGTGTTCTTGTTGCCAGTGTTTAACAGCACAATGTCAAGCGTTGAGAACGCCTTTAGGAGCGCATCTCCTCTCCTATTTGTGTGGGTGCTGCCCCATTCTATTGCCCACGCATTGAAGTCTCTTGCCACAATGTTCCTTGTTGTATTTGCGATGACACGTACCAGATTGTCTAGAATTCTTTCGTATTCATTTTGTTGGACGCTCGGTGGGATGTAGCAGCTGTAAAAGTTTATGCCACAGATTTTTGCACATGTGTAGTAGGCTTGTCCTGATAATGGCTTGCCCCCGCAGGCCCACACGGCTGCTTTTTTTGTTTGATCGGAGCTCCAATTTTCAGTACCCAGATTTCTGTACTGCTCGCTTAGTATTGCTATGTCCACTTTTTGCTCAATCACCGTTTGCGTATGTAACTCTTGCGCTGCTTCGCAGTGGTTGAGGTTAAGTTGCAAGACTCACATGTTTTCGCTTTTTTGCACGCTTCAATGTACATATGACATTTTTTGCTACCAATTTGGTGGTCTGTGCTCTCTCGACCATTTTTTTTACACGCGTCGCAGGATGGTTTTTTATCGCATGCCTTCGCAAAGTGCCCCTTTTCTCCACATTTAAGGCAGCACTGACTTCTGTCAGCTTGGTTGCTACAACTTTTCGCTTGGTGTCCGTATTCCAAGCACCTATAGCACTTCTTAAGGGTCGGTCTCTCCCTGATCCGGCAAACAACCCATCCTATTTTTATTTTCCTCGCGTCAAGTAGGAATCTCGCCTGGTGAGCAGAGAGGCTTAGCACGGCTGTTTGCGTGCCCGCATATGCCGCTCTGATGCTTTTTACTGATGCTTTATCAATGTTGTCTAGCTCCTTTATTTGTGCGCGTATAGCATTGCAGATGTCGTCTTCAGAGGTTATTTCATCTAGGTCCCGAATCTCTATCGTTGTTTCGTGAGTAAGTGCTTTAATTTTTGCCTGGTTCCCCAGAACTTTACCTATTTCGTTTGTGAAGTCGCTTGTATTTTCCTTTTGCGCATCTTTTAACTCTAGCAGCATTTCGCCTTTGGCCGTCTTTCTAATTCGGGTTACATTTTCACCCAGCTTCTGGAGAGCATCTTCTTTCTTAACTGCCCTGAGAATGTCGCTGTAGGTCATATTCCCTGTTCGCGCAATTATGATGGCATCAGGTCGTCGCGGATGCTTATATGTCGTCCTTTTCTTCCGTTTTACCTCGATCCAATCATCCTTTGGAGCACCTATGGCAGGCTTATCTATTTTCCCTTCTTTAGGTTGCCTTGACTCCTCTGCATGGGTGGGTTTGTTTTTCTTAGGTGGGGTCCGTCTTTTGGCCTGCTTTTCGTCGCGGGGTCTTTTTGGTGTTACCTCCCTGGTCGGGGGCATATTCAGAAAGTTTCTCCTTTCTTTTAATTATGTGTGCTCACTCTGGGCTTTTCCATAAAGTACTCCTATGTTACTAAGGAGGTCCCTTATGTTATTGTTGATGTTTCGCTGTGGTGGACCCATCATTTCCGTTAGCTTTTTAATCTCTTCCCCTAGTTCGCTCATGTAGTCTACACATGAGAGTGTTTGCTTAGCCTGTGGTGTGCTATCTTGGAAGGCTGGTGGTGACGATCTTGCCCTCGCCGGCTTTTCGACACTCAGCGCGTTTGTGGGCGATCTACCTAGCCTCGGTGCGCGTTTAAAGGGGTCTATATCCGAACTTGGTGTTCCATTATTTTGTACCTTACGTCCGCTACTCATCAGAGCGGCATAGATGTTGCTACTGTTATCACTCTTGCTCGTAGCGTTGGTTGTATTATTTCTCAAAAAATTATTCATTGTCTTCTGTTTTGTTTTACCAGCGCGTCGTGTGCAGGGGGGCGGGCCGAAATAGACAGGAACGGGTATACCCTCGGTGTCTTTGCTCCTACCCCAGTTCCCTGAGGCCTGTCCTTCGCTTAACCGGTCCCGGAAAACACGGACGGACCAGCGCTCGCCCGGGGCAACGCAGTCTACTAATCCTACGCCCAATGCACACTTCTTGACCAGAGCCCGAAGGGGCTGGTTACAGGCAAATAACGTGACTAACACCTCAGCAGAGCAAGCTCACATCACCCTTTTCACGATAGCAACCGAGAAGACGTTGTTAAGGTTTCGAGGGACTCCCAGTGCGCCACGTTGTGTACCGGTCAATTTTAGTTCTTTTAACAGCCGCACCTAACCTGGTGAACAGACGCTGACCAGGGAGCCGCCCACTATGGGTCCGTCGCGCCTGGTTTTTTTTTTTTATTACGCATCACGCCTATGCGTGGTGAGGGAGACACATATTTCTAAGAGGCGGTGTCGGTTCGCCACCGTCACAGGAGCTTCAACGGATCTGCTAGCTTTTAAACCGCATCCTCCACTCTTGTCGCTCATCGTCGGGGATTGCTTATTCGTTTAAACTTATTTCGCAACTAACCTGCTACTACAGGCCGTCCGGCTACCCGCGACCTGCCGACCCCCCTGGTAGCTTAGAGCCCAGCTATAAAGTTAGTATACGATGTGCTGCAGCTGTACACTAAGTACGTGAGACGCAAGCACATCCTTCGGCACTTTCTCTGTGAAACCCTGAATGGATTTCTACTAAAAGCATATCATAAGTAGCTTCATCGAAACCTCAAAATGGTTTGAAAAAGAAGGTGAAACGTGATAGCATATATATAAGGTCTACGAATAGTGCATCAAATTGGCACAGCAAGTGCTAATTGAGCCCGAAAGACAACAAGGCTGCACCCATACTACCTATCCAACTGCGGTTGCACTGAAGCTGTAATACCCTTCACAAATAGAAAAGATTTTATACAAGAACTTGATTTTAATCGATCAGTTTAGAAGGCAGTTATATGCTATAATGGTCCAATCTGAATAATATTTTCGGATATTGTAGCGTTGCCTTGGATAACAATTCGAGCAAAATTTCAGGAAGATATTTCGACAAATACATATATAAGTTTCTAAGACATCTCCACAAATAGAAGGGCTTCTTAAAAGGACATGATTTAAAACGTTCAGATTGTATGACAGCAATACTCTATAAGTGATCCGATATAGACGGTTTCTGACATGTTTAGTGTATAATAAATCTTACAAAAAGAGGCTCAAAGTATTTTAAATAATTAAATTAGTAAGAAACCACATCAATTATCATAAGCTCAAAAAGTTCAAAATCAGAAATCCACATGTTCATTACTTTCATCATTAATGTAAATAACTTGTTATAAGAGGATTGGGCGTTGTTATATCTTGATTTAATCCGTTTGTATCCGTTGTATGAAATTTATATTTCTGCACATGAAAATTGTTCAATTTAGCACAGTTGTATATAAAGTCCCTCTAACCTGCTGGATTACTATTTTTAAGGTAAGTGCGAGCATAAGTCATTCATACCCAAAATTTGGGTCATCTAAATTAGCTAAATAATATCTACTGCAGTGGGTAAAAGCTAATTACCGGTTATTGTATTTGAATAGGTACATACAATATACATATATAGTACATATGTGTGGACAGATCTCAATTTTTTACAACTGTTCACATATCACATATGTACATTAGAGTGCGTCATACAAAAATTAAACTTAAGGGGTATGTGAACGTATACATTTTAGCACTTTTTAGGAAAATTTTTTTATGCGACAACAAAATTCAATCATTTTAATTTTTTTAATATATTTTTATCTGTATTTTGAAATGTACAAAAAAAATGTTTTTCGTTTTTTAGATTTTTAATATATATATATTTTTTTAATCAAAGTAGTCCCCAACAAAAAAAAAAAAAGTAGTTCACTGGTCATGGTGATAGCGGCTGTTCATGTTGTCCGAAATAAAAAATCGAATGAATTATTATTCAGTAGTTCTGCGGCTATCGTCCCTACCAAATATAATCAATTTCATTAAAAAAAATGTCGAGCTTCAAAAAAAGTCACGAAAATCTTTTTTTTTCGTTAAAAATCGTTTAAAAAAATATGAAAATATTTCGAAAATAAACAATTCTGGTAGGGACGATAACTATAAATGAGTAGAAGAACATATGTAAATTTTAAAGCAATCGGTTGAATAGTTTGAACAGTTTCAGAAAATGATGATTCGAGAAAAATGCTTTTAGAAACGTAGCAGCTGTAACTTATCAAATACTATGAATTTCGGTCTGAATTTTTCACAGCATGTTTTCAATAGGTTTTACTGTCAAAATTTAAGAATATAATCGATTTTTCGAAGTGATTACATGAGAATACTCCCTTAATAAGTTAAAATGAACCTACTATTTATATACAGAGGTAGAATTTTTAGCTTCATTCATTGAAAAGTGTGGATGAGCATAGAAAGTTTTAAATTTAAATAATACGCAAAACATCGGATTTCATTAAAAATACCAAAAATTTAATATTTAACTTGAAAACTTTTAATCAAAAAACATTAAAATATCAACTTCTAAATCTTTAACTTTTCAAAGGTCTTAAGTACATACAAGAAAATTCCCTGAAGTAGATTATTTAGGTAATTTTATGATCGAAAAAAAGTTGATGATTAAAAGACTTATATTTTAAAAGCATATAGACATAAAGAACATGCGCGACATAATGAGTTCACCATACCTGAGTTAGACTTAGGTACCATCGGAACATATTCATTTTTTCATACAATTATGTGTTTTATTCTCTACAAGAATCGGCAAAATAAAATATTTTATCTTTAATGGTTAAAGATTAAGGTTAAGGTTTTTTACGAGTTATTTAAATGTGAAACCTTAAATGCTCTTCGGCCCCTTTTAAAATGAAGCTAAATATTTGGCCTTACAGTGATATTATATATATATATATATATATATATTGTGTATATTTGTATATAAAAATTTTATTCTTCATTTAAACTCAAAAATTCGATTGTGTAGTTTGTGGCTTGCCCTATTATACATGCTTTATTTACCATATGTATACCTACTCGTCATATGTGAGATTTAGCTTTGAGTACAACCGGACCAGTTTTTTTAATGTAATTGCGTATGGCCAGTGAATAGCATATTTGGAGTATAAACACCGCCAATCGCAGAACAAGAGCTCGATTTACCGCCTGAAACAGTTTCGTTTTGGGTATTTCAACAGGTTAAGCTCCTACTTATCCAGAATAGTCCCTGACATAAAGTGACTCACCCGTCTAACCGGACGCGTGCATTGCCAATGATGGCACCCTCCAATTACATTTGGAAAATCTTTAAAATGATTTATATGATACATCAAATTAAAGGAAAAATCTTCTATTTTATTTTTAGAAATTTAAAAATAGTAATAAATTTATTCACTGCGTAAAATTTAGAGAAATAGCTCGCAACATACGAAATTCGTTCCACACAACTAACCGGAAAATATACAAGAAGTAACCTTCTACAAGTAACGATACGAGTACTTCTGATCGTTGTGGAATTCCACTGGAATAAACACTGAATATTCTTTTCTGCATATTAGTAGTTACCGGTAAATCTGTGAGTAAGCCACACGACAGTATGACACCCCCGCGTACTCATTCTTGTATCGAAATTCTGAAGGTAATTATTCAGTTACGGGAAGAAGGAAAAACTATTAAAGATATTTCGGAGATTGTGAAAAGGAGTAATTCGTTGTCTTCGATATTATAAAAAAGTTTGAGAAGGAAAATAGGATCAATAATATTAGTAGAGCTGGCCAGGGGAAGAAACTAACACAAGCCGAAGAAAAGTTTATACACAAAATAGTTGAAAAAAATCCCTTTTCCTCGGCGGAAAATGTAAGAAACGTATTGGAAAATAAAAAAGGGAAGAAGGTTTCAGCTGAAACAATTCATCGCACACTTAGAAACTTCGATTTACATGGTACAGCAGTTGCATTTAAAAAGGCTTGATGGGTTTTGGCAAAGGGCAAATGGCACAACTTTGATTTAGTAATCATAAAACAGTATTATTTTCCTTTTTCAAGGTTCTTTTCATACACGAAAGCAAGTTTAACTTGCGGGGATATGATGGCTGAAGTTTTGTATGGCGGCGTCCCAACGAAGCTTACTTGCCAAAACATACTAGAGCAACACTAAAGCACGGTGGTGGGTCAGTAATGGTTTTAGGATGTATATCGTCTAAAGGAAGGGGCAACCTACATTTTGTGCAAGGTATTATGGATGGTTTCCAATATGTCGACATTTTAAAGGAAATTTTAAAGCAGTCATGTGTCACATTGGGAATTAAAGACAATTTTATATTTTACCAAGACAACGATCCGAAGCACAAATCGGAGATTGCTCGTACTTGGTTAGTATACAATTGCCCTCATGTACTGGGGACACCTGCCCAATCCCCAGATCTGAACGTTATTGAGCACGTATGGTAAGAAGTCAGTCGAAAAGTGTAATAAGACAGTATTCCAATGTTGCTGGGCTCAAACGACTATTTTGGAAAAGGTCTTGACACTTGTTACAATAACAAAAACAGGGGAAGGCCACGAAAATCGAGAACTATTCCCTGTCGAGTTCTAGAAAATAATCTTTTCAAAAGGTTTTCCCGAAAAGTCGCAATGTCGTCTTTTTTCAAACCTCTTAAAATCTTTCTTTTTAAAATCTATCTTTCTAACATCCAAATGTATTCATTTGCAAGTTTTGTCACATTAGTAAACAGCTCATTCGAATATTGGGTTTGCGTATGTTCGAAAAGACGAAAATACAAACTGATTCTGTGGCACCATTGAAAATCAAAATTGGTTTGCAATTCTGACAGCTACGCAATGCTGTCTTGGATTCCACAACACCCCTGAGTGACAAAAATAGCAACAAAGCAATTCTAAAATATTTTTCCGTGGCTAGAAAAAATGTGCGTCTACGAGTATAAGCATACATACATCTTTATATATAAAAATTACGTGTCACGTTGTCTGTCGCGATAGACTCCCAAACTACTGAACCGATTATAGCAAGATTTAGCACACTGCGTCCAGTTCGACCCCACTTAAAAGATATGATAGTAAAAACAATTCATAAATAAAAGTGAAAGTCAGGGCATCTCCATTAATCATGCACATTGGCCGGTCCCATAATTTGTTGACGTTTATTAAGTACAATCTATTAAGCGGACAAATATATTAACTGTACAGAAAGACTGGTAACCAGATATTGAGAAAGCAGGCTTAGGGTCGTTATTTTTTTCAATGAAATTTATTTGTATGAACATATTCAAAATTAAACCTCAACCACAATCACTTGGATTCTTATATCGACAAAAACGTTTTTGCCTTTATTCGTAAATAAAATGTTCACTGTATTGTATAGTTTATTATATAAATAATAGTATAAAATGTATACCACAGCAACGCGGGGCCGGATCCACTAGTATACATACATATTTCCGATAGCAAAAGCTAAAATCATAAGTCGGAACAACTTTTTGATCACAGAAAGTAGTAATAAAAGTGTCAACAAAGCAATTCTAAAAATTTTTCCGTGGCTCGTTAAAATCAGCATCTAACGGGTGATTTTTTTGAGGTTAGGATTTTCATGCATTAGTATTTGACAGATCACGTGGGATTTCAGACATGGTGTCAAAGAGAAAGATGCTCAGTATGCTTTGACATTTCATCATGAATAGACTTACTAACGAGCAACGCTTGCAAATCATTGAATTTTATTACCAAAATCAGTGTTCGGTTCGAAATGTGTTATTATCGACAAATTTTGTTCAGCGATGAGGCTCATTTCTGGTTGAATGGCTACGTAAATAAGCAAAATTGCCGCATTTGGGGTGAAGAGCAACCAGAAGCCGTTCAAGAACTGCCCATGCATCCCGAAAAATGCACTGTTTGGTGTGGTTTGTACGCTGGTGGAATCATTGGACCGTATTTTTTCAAAGATGCTGTTGGACGCAACGTTACGGTGAATGGCGATCGCTATCGTTCGATGCTAACAAACTTTTTGTTGCCAAAAATGGAAGAACTGAACTTGGTTGACATGTGGTTTCAACAAGATGGCGCTACATGCCACACAGCTCGCGATTCTATGGCCATTTTGAGGGAAAACTTCGGACAACAATTCATCTCAAGAAATGGACCCGTAAGTTGGCCACCAAGATCATGCGATTTAACGCCTTTAGACTATTTTTTGTGGGGCTACGTCAAGTCTAAAGTCTACAGAAATAAGCCAGCAACTATTCCAGCTTTGGAAGACAACATTTCCGAAGAAATTCGGGCTATTCCGGCCGAAATGCTCGAAAAAGTTGCCCAAAATTGGACTTTCCGAATGGACCACCTAAGACGCAGCCGCGGTCAACATTTAAATGAAATTATCTTCAAAAAGTAAATGTCATGAACCAATCTAACGTTTCAAATAAAGAACCGATGAGATTTTGCAAATTTTATGCGTTTTTTTTTTTTTTAAAGTTATCAAGCTCTTAAAAAATCACCCTTTATATGTATGCAAGCTCATGCATATAACGAAAAAAGAAGAGTTGACTCCGAGATCGTTCGTTTATTTTTTTCCGCACAGTTTGGATTTTCTACCAAAAACACAAGTTTGTGACGCTTTGTCTTCGCGTAAACCAGTAGTTCCCAAACTTATTTTGTCTACCGCCCACTTTGAGAATAAATATTTTTTTAGCGCCCCATTTTTTCACCTATTTAAAAACCACTATAATGGTTTAATCAAATTAATTATTGTGACCTATATATATATATATATATTAATGGAGAATTCTAAACGAAACTTTTACTATAACCAGCAACAACGGCGCTTAGGTCTCAAGTTAACTCTTACGGGCTCCACCTGCCAATAAGAATGATTATTGAAACACAACTTTATAGTATTAAAACAGATAATCTTTTATTAAAAAATAAAACTAAAATAATCGATCCATATATAAAAACTAATGTGAAGGATGAATCTGATGCTGTTTAATAAGTTTGTTAATATCAGGTTCCAATTTACTCAAGAACAGTCGCAAGTCGCCACGTTCGGTAACAACCAAACGATTTCTATTTTTAGTAAGCAGTGTTGTCACAGTACTTAAGCCTTTATGGCACCCTATCATAGCCGGAGCGCCATCCGTAGCAATTGAAATAATATTTTCCAAAGGAATCTCTTTCTCATCGCAAAACTTTTACAATATATTGAATATGGTTTCGCCTTTTGTATCGGTCTCTAAATTTCTAGCAAATAATAGTTCTTCACATATTTTCTCATCTTTAATAAACCTCACGTAAGACAACAACAATGCTTCATTAGTTGGTAAAGTGGACACATCGAGCTGAATTGAGAATTGGCTTGTCCTCAGGTGATCGCACAATGATTCTTCAATGTTTTCAGCCATTTCATCAATTCGTCTTTGCACAGAATTATTACTCAAAGGAGCACGGTAGTTATTACTTCATTTATTGCTGGCAATATTAACTCTTCTCCGATGTTATGTGGTTTGCTTTTTGAGCAATTAACAAAAAGATATTGTACGAAGCTCGAAGTCCGTCGTCATCTTGCTTAGCAGCCGCCGAAAATAGTTTTGCTGCACTTGGCTGAGTATTATGCTTCTTCTCTAGGTCTTGAAAATATGCTACATTCTTGTCTCTCTTATCTGGATGCATTTTATTCAAATGATCTTGCAGTCTTGAAGGCTTCATTGCTTCATTCGAAAATGTTTTTAGACATAGAAGACACAAAGGCGAGGATGAGTTTGTGGTATTTTCAATGAATCCGAATTTAATGTATTCCGCACAGTAATGCCGTCTCTTCTTTTTTACTTCCGACATTGTTTTGCTTTGAGAAATACGTTTAACTTCGCGAGTAAAGAAGCCGTAAGTAATGCTCATCTATTGCGAGCAAAACCACAAATGAATATAAAATAAATATTACATTGCTTATATAGGAATGCTTAAGCACAATTATTATATAGTAGTCCAAAAATATGAATTCTTATTTTTCCTAGAAATACATTTGTAAAAAAAGGATCTTTCTCATTTTCGTATTATCTTATTTTTCCCAGAAATACATTTGTAAAAAAGGATCTTTCTCCTTTTCTTATTTTTCCCAGAAATACATTTGTAAGAAAGGATAAAGATCTTTTTTTATTTTCCACATAAAAGATTTAAGGAGTTCACAAGCTCAAAACGTGCGCTATATCAGCTACCTACCCGACGGCATTTCGCAAGTGATAAAATAAATTTTTCAAGAGCTCAAAGTATGCGCTACATCAGCTCGAACCTACCTACCCTACACCTTTGCGCAAATGATTATATTATGATAGCAAATGCCCACATACACATTTGGCAATGGCAATAGCAATACGTTTGACAGTTAGTATTCTATAAATTCTATCCTGTCGAGATGCCCAGTTATGAAACGGAGCGACCGATTGACATGATTTTCATTTTTTCTACATTCAATAAAATAGGACAGATATATGAACTACGCGGAGAGAAATATAGAACCGAGTTTGAGCAATCTTTTAATTCATATTAGTTGATGTTCACAAGTTGTTGTTGAGAGTCGAGAGCTCATGTAGTCGTTGTCTAAGAGGCCTCCTAGCTAAATAAAATTACAAATAACCCCCCACGCCTCTACACAACGCCCCCATTTTCTTTCTGGGTCTCTTACCGCCCCCCTTGACACCTGCAGCGCCCACAAGGGGGCGTTATCGCCCACTTTGGGAAACACTGGCGTAAACAGTGGACAATCCTTCGCCAAGTTGAAGCATTGAGGTAAAAACAAGAATATGAGTTTCGGCCATTAGTTATACGTGTCAACATTATTTCCGTGCTGCATTATTTCCTTCTACATACATTTGATTTCGTAAACATACAGTCCAATGAGCCAAAGAAATAATATATGTATGTATATACTATGTCCCATGTAAGCAGTTTCTTAGTTTGCTTGTATGTCGGTAAGGTTTTATTAAAAATGCATGTGTTTTTAAATAATTAATTTAATTTTAATTTAAAAAATGAAATGAAAAATATAAAAAAAATGTTCTTAAAAATATATGTATGTATGTATATAGGTATTTAATAAAAATTGGTATAATATTAACATTTTTTTAATATTCTCGGAAATATCGAAAGTTGTTAATTGGGCCAAAACATCAAAATATGCTGATCTCTAAACATATCGATATATATTTGTACATGACTTATCCACGCAATAACCTTGTTTAGAAAAAATGCTAACAATGGAAGAAGATCAAAATGTTGAATGCGCATAGATATAAAAATGCAGTTCTATGCTTACTTGATTCCCTTATGGTGTCATTGGGAGAATTATCTGAGAGAATATATCAAAGTATTTTTTAACTCTTACTTTTTTAACTCACAATGAAAATAAATTAAATAAAAAATAAGAACTTTAAAAAATGTATAGGATATTTAGAAATTATATGACATTCATACTAAACAGCTGCTCAAATAGACTTACAGCATGTTTCAAACCATTCGTTCATTTCACATAACACTACTTGTGCCATGATTCGTTCTCAACGCGCAAATTACTACTTGTGAGCACTGAGAGCAGCAAGTGCAATAACATTCAATGACAATTTGCAATCATTTTTGTTTCCATACAGTTCTGCAGGAGAATACAAAAAAGGCAAAGGCAATAAAAGCAATGAAAATCAAGACATATGGCAATGACTGCAACAAAACATTTTCCATATTCCTGTAATATATTCGTGCTTATTAATATTTTTTATTATTGGGTTTTATATCATATCAATGTTTAGAATATGATATTTTATAAAAAACAAGTAAGGAAGAGCTCAGTTCGGGTGTCACCGAACATTTTATACTCTCGCATGATAAAGTGATAATCGAGATTTCATTATCCGTCATTTACATATTTTTTTATTTTGCTGTAAAATTAATTAGAATTAAATTCTGAGAGATTTACCGATATTTTCGATGAAAAATTAGGTTAGGTTAGATTAGGCACTGAGTTCTTCGTGTTCGATATCAGGGACCTTGAAAAGTTATAGTCCGATCACGACAAATTTCCACAAGGGATACCTCAGCTCAAATACCGTATTCGTGTAAAGTTTTATTCCGCTATCATCATTGGTTCCTAATGTTTATATTATACAGAGAAGGCATCAGATGGAATTCAAAATAGCGTTATATTGGAAGAAGGCGTGGTTGTGAAACGATTTCACCCATATTTCGTACATGTCATCAGGGTGTTAAGAAAATATTATATAGCGAAATCGGTTGAGTAGTTCCTGAGATATGGTTTTTGGTCCATAGGTGGGCGACGCCACGCCTATTTTCAATTTTTAAAAAAAGCCTGGGTGCAACTTCCTTCTGCCATTTCTCCCGTAAAATTTTGTTTTTTTTGACGTTTTTTGTTAGTCGGTTAACGCACTTTTAGTGATTTTCAACATAACCTTTGTATGGGAGGTGGGCGTGGTTATTATCCGATTTCTTCCATTTTTGAACTGTATATGGAAATACCTGAAGGAAACGTTTCTATAGAGTTTGGTTGACATAGCTAAATTAGTTTCCGAGATATGTACAAAAAACTTAGTAGGGGGCGGGGCCACTCCCACTTTTCCAAAAAAAATTAGGTCCAAATATGCCTCTCCCTAATGCGATCCTTTGTGCCAAATTTCACTTTAATATCTTTATTTATGGCTTAGTTATGACACTTTATAGGTTTTAGGTTTCCGCCATTTTGTGGGCGTGGTAGTGGGCCGATTTTGCCCATCTTCGAACTTAACCTTCTTATGGAGCCAAGAAATACGTGTACCAAGTTTCATCATGATATCTCAATTTTTACTCAAGTTACAGCTTGCACGGACGGACGGACAGACATCCGGATTTCAACTCTACTCGTCACCCTGATCACTTTGGTATATATAACCCTATATCTGACTCTTTTAGTTTTAGGACTTACAAACAACCGTTATGTGAACAAAACTATAATACTCTCCTTAGCAACTTTGTTGCGAGAGTATAACTAGGGGATCCGGTCACGCGTTGCTGTTGTATATATTTAATACTATTATTCATATCATAAACCATACAAATAAATATCATTGTAAAAAATATCGAATTTAAGGCTGCTTTCTCAATGTCTGGTTACCAGCTTTTCTGTCCAGTTAATAGAGTTGTTCGCTTAATAGATTGTACTTAATAAAAATCTACAATGAGCATGATTAATGAAGATGCCCGCTTAATAGGGCGTTCATTTAAAAGAGCTTTCACTATATTCTTTATTTATGAATTGTTTTTATTATCCTATCTTCTAGGTTGGTTCAAAATGGACACAATGTGCTGGATTTTACTAAAATCGGTTCAGTAGTTTAAGAGACTATCGCGGACAAACAACGTGACACGTACTTTTCATATATGAATATTACATAGAACCATTTTACACGTTTGTCCTAAAGAATAATTTGTGCATATAGTATATATTCACTCCTTATAAATATATTATTTTAATAGTCGTAAATTATGTTAGATGTTTGTGTTATAAATGCTGCTCTCAGTGCTCTTGCAACATGTTGCTACAGAGCATAATTTTGTTCACCTAGCGGTTGTACGTATCACCTAAACCTAATCGAGATAGATATATGGTTATTTATATATACATACATAAATGATTAGAATGACGAGTTCAAATCCGGGTGACTGTCTATCTGTCCGTCCGTTTATCTTGATGAAACTTGATATGCGTATTCCTTGGACGACTTCAGAGATGGGTGTAATCAGAATACTTCCACGCCCACAAAACGCCATTAATCGAAAACTTATAAAGTGACATGACATAAGCACTAAACCAAGATATAAAACTTTAATTTGACACAGGGAGTACGTAGTAGCAAGGGGCACCTGTGGGCAAACAAAGATAATAAGTCTAATGTATATATCTCCTAAATCACTAAAGTTACAACAAACAAATTCACCTAGCGTAAATATTATAAGATCTCCTACCGAATGTAAGTGCAAAAATGGATGATATCGGATGATAACCCCCACATAACACTACTGTTAAAAACTACTAAAAGCGCTATAATTCAGTAACTGAATACGCAAGAGGATGGAGTCATGTGTAGAAGTTCACGCAAGTGAGGAAAGTTCTCTGATCGCCATTCACTTGGGAGTGGCCAGAAACGATTCTTTTGCATATGACTAAAGCAGCTCACGACTTCCGGTCTTTGACCAAGTATCCTCTGGGTAGCTTAAGAACATCCGTTTGAAGGCGAGCTAACGTGAGAAGGCGAAACATCCCCTGCATAGGGTTGTGCGCTGGGTTTGGGACCCGCCACGTAAAAAAACACCCCCAATGAAAAGGAACAACAAGCCTCGGATGAGTGACCCCCCTTTTGATGACGACCATGGCAAACGAAATAAGGACTACGAATTGAGGGCATGCACCTGGAATGTCCGGTCCCTTAATTGGGAAGGTGCCGCTGCCCAGCTGGTTGATGTCCTCGTGAAAATAAAGGCTGACATCACCGCCGTCCAAGAAATGCGATGGACGGGACAAGGACAGAGACAAGTAGGTCCTTGTGACATTTACTACAGTGGCCATATAAAGGAGCGCAAGTTTGGTGTTGGATTCGTGGTGGGAGAGAGACTCCGTCGCCGAGTACTATCATTCACTGCGGTGAATGAACGTCTAGCCACAATCCGCATCAAAGCGAGGTTCTTCAACATATCGCTGATTTGCGCCCACGTCCCGACGGAAGAGAAGGACGATGTGACCAAAGATGCCTTTTATGAGTGCTTGGAGCGCACTTATGAGAGATGCCCACGCCACGATGTCAAAATCGTGCTTGGCGACTTTAACGCCAGGGTGGGCAAAGAAGGTATCTTTGGCACTACGGTCGGTAAATTCAGCCTCCATGACGAAACATCCCCAAATGGGTTGAGGCTGATCGACTTCGCCGGGGCCCGAAATATGGTTATCTGTAGTACTAGATTCCAGCATAAAGAGACATCAAGCTACCTGGCTGTCTCCGGATCGAAAAACCACCAACCAGATCGATCATGTTGTGATAGACGGAAGACACGTCTCCAGTGTTTTAGATGTGCGTGCGCTCCGAGGTCCTAACATCGACTCGGACCACTATATTGTTGCAGCCAAAATTCGCACCCGCCTCTGTGCAGCAAAAAACGCACGCCAACAAACACAAGGAAGGTTCGACGTCGAGAAGCTGCAATCACAACAGACAGTCGAACGTTTTTCTACTCGGCTTGCACTCCTGCTCTCTGAGAGCACTCATCAACAATTCGGTATAAGGGAACTGTGGGACGGCATTTCAAACTCCTTACGTACAGCTGCAAACGAAACCATTGGTTTTCGGAAAGTGGAAAAGAACAGCTGGTACGACGAGGAGTGCCGTGTCGCAGCGGAGAGAAAACAGGCTGCCTACCTCGCAACGTTACGATCGACCACAACACGTGCGGGATGGGATAGATACCGAGAGTTGAAGAGGGAAGCGAGACGCATTTGCAGACAGAAGAAGAAAGAGGCCGAAATGCGTGAGTACGAACAGCTCGATAAGCTGGCCGACAGGGGTAATGCTCGAAAATTCTACGAAAAGATGCGGCGGCTTACAGAAGGTTTCAAGACCGGAGCATACTCTTGTAGAACCCCCAAAGGTGATCTAGTTACCGATGCCCAGAGCATACTTAAATTATGGAGGGAACACTTCTCCAGCCTGCTGAATGGCAGTGAAAGCACAACACCGGGAGAAGGCGAACCCGATTCCCCAATCGATGACGATGGAGCAGACGTTCCATTATCCGACCATGAAGAAGTTCGAATAGCAATCACCCGCCTGAACAACAACAAAGCGGCAGGGGCCGATGGATTGCCGGCCGAGCTATTCAAACACGGCGGCGAAGAACTGATAAGAAGCATGCATCAGCTTCTTTGTAAAATATGGTCCGACGAAAGCATGCCCAACGACTGGAATTTAAGTGTGCTATGCCCAATCCATAAAAAAGGAGACCCCGCAATCTGCGCCAACTACCGTGGGATTAGCCTCCTCAACATCGCATATAAGGTTCTATCGAGCGTATTGTGTGAAAGATTAAAGCCCATCGTCAACGAACTGATTGGACCTTATCAGTGTGGCTTTAGACCTGGCAAATCAACAACCGACCAGATATTCACCATGCGCCAAATCTTGGAAAAGACCCGTGAAAGGAGAATCGACACACACCACCTCTTCGTCGATTTCAAAGCTGCTTTCGACAGCACGAAAAGGAGCTGCCTTTATGCCGCGATGTCTGAATTTGGTATCCCCGCAAAACTGATGCGGCTGTGTAAACTGACGTTGAGCGGCACCAAAAGCTCCGTCAGGATCGGGAAGAACCTCTCCGAGCCGTCGATACCAAACGAGGTTTCAGACAAGGCGACTCTCTATCGTGCGACTTTTTCAATCTGCTGCTGGAGAAAATAGTTCGAGCTGCAGAACTTAATCGAGCAGGTACAATCTTCTATAAGAGTGTACAGCTGCTGGCGTATGCCGATGATATTGATATCATCGGCCTCAATACCCGCGCCGTTAGTTCTGCTTTCTCCAGGCTGGACAAGGAAGCGAAAGGAATGGGTCCGGCAGTGAACGAGGGCAAGACGAAATATCTCCTGTCATCAAACAAACAGTCGTCGCACTCGCGACTTGGTACTCACGTCACTGTTGACAGTCAAAACTTTGAAGTTGTAGATAATTTCGTCTATTTAGGAACCAGCGTAAACACCACCAACAATGTCAGCCTAGAAATCCAACGCAGGATAACTCTTGCCAACAGGTGCTACTTCGGACTGAGTAGGCAATTGAGAAGCAAAGTCCTCTCTCGACAGACAAAAACCAAACTCTATAAGTCACTCATAATTCCCGTCTTGCTATATGGTGCAGAGGCTTGGACGATGTCAACAGCGGATGAGTCGACGTTGCGCGTTTTCGAGAGAAAAATTCTGCGAAAGGTTTATGGTCCTTTGCGCGTTGGCCACGGCGAATATCGCATTCGATGGAACGATGAGCTGTACGAGATATACGACGACATTGACATAGTTCAGCGAATTAAAAGACAGCGGCTACGCTGGCTAGGTCATGTTGTCCGGATGGATGAAAATACTGCAGCTCTGAAAGTATTCGACGCAGTACCCGCCGGGGGAAGCAGAGGAAGAGGAAGACCTCCACTCTGTTGGAAGGACCAAGTGGAGAAGGACCTGGCTTCGCTTGGAATATCCAATTGGCGCCACGTAGCGAAAAGAAGAAACGACTGGCGCGCTGTTGTTAACTCGGGTATAATCGCGTAAGCGGTGTCTACGCCAATTAAGAAGAAGAAGAATACGCAAGAGACATTAAAATTTTGCCACCAAGTGGTGGTGAGATGACTTCAGAGGAGCCGAGGTCATAATTGGACGATAGGTTTGGCACCGTCACTTTTAAGTAAAATCACATATTTCGAGACCTGCCAGATTTCTATCAAATTTAGTACGTAACATTTTCTGACATTTTTAATTTTACAGTGTGAAAATGGGCGGCAGCCACGCTTCATTTAAAACATTCACTTTCCAGTATACAAATTGAGAATGAATTAAGGGGGTAGTAAGGTGAATTCGAGTGAAAAGAAGCATTTTTCCAATATTTTTTTTTAAAGGTACAATCAAATTTTATTTATTTGTACAATTACCGCATAATTATATGATATTTAAAGAATATTCTGTGAAAGTTTCATAGAAAAATATTAAAAAATGAGCCGGTGACAGAGAATCTTCGCAGACGTTCAAAAAAAAAATTGATTCGCGGTGAACCGCATAACTCATGACTAGGTCATCTGAAATTAAAAAACCAAATTGATTTGATTAGTTGATAAGTTTCCTCAGGTAACGTTGTCGAGTTTATTTGAATGATTTTTCAATTTTTTACAACGTTCGGAACTCAAAATACTGATTTTTCATCAAAAAATCAGAAATTTTGTTGTTTAAAAATAAATTAAAATTAAAAAACACTCGACAGCGTTACCGCACAATTTATGTAAAGAAAGACTGTGCAAATTTTCAAAAGTAGATTTTAAGCTACAGAGTTCACCGGCTCAGAAAAATTGAAGTGTGAGAAAAACACATTTAAAGTTTCACAGACGCTCACAATCAAATCGGAGGGCGGAGACTTACAAGTGTATATCTTCGTCAATTTTGCTTTAATTGCTCTCAAATTTTCACAGAATAATCTTAAGATATTGTACATTAACATAAAATGAAAAAAAGCAACAAAAAAAAATACTTTACTACCCCCTTAAGGGTTTATATGGCTTTCAAAAAATTGAATATTTTTATTGTCTTATTAAAGTCTACAACATCTCTAGAATATTGACCTAAATTTTCAAGTTGATCCGAGTAATAATTTGGAGATCCTGTAAGGAGTTATCCTGCCCTCGTTGGCGCATCTTTCTTCCGAGGTGTCACCGGAAATGGCGTCAAAATAACCGAGGTTAAAATATTATTATTTTCCAAAAATTTCAGAATTTCTTTGTTAATAGTATATGTTTGTAACAATAAGAGGCACAATTCCGATCTCTTTGGCACCGCGATCTGAAGCGACCGTTGGAAAGAGGAAGTCCTCCTGATTAAATTTTTTTTTTATATATACTTATATATTATATGTATGACAGAGAACTTAGTACACACGAGAATGAGAAGGAGCAGGTTCGGCAGCGAATATTTGTAAAATTTCAACTGGAGAATTTACCTCATGACAACTCACACTGTGAAATATTAGCATTGTTTTGAATTTAAGCATTTTAATGAATCTGTAGAATTACAGCTTTTTAACATGATCAACCAGCGAATATTGTTGAGAAACTAACGGATGAATGTACATATGTACGTATGTATAAGACTGCTGCACGTGTGCACTTGAAATTAACAATGCAACGAATGACCTACTGCTTTAACATTGTTCGAAATCACTTAGAGCAATGTAAGTGGTGAACGTAAATATCAACGAATACAAAAGCATGACTCGTTCGGTTCTCTCAAAAAAGTAAGTATCTCGATTCAGCCGATTTTGACAAACAGACATACCATTCTCAGGAAAGGATTACCTATAAAATTCAATTAGGGTCTTGAACAGTTTTGGTTCGATTTGGACATTTTCGGTCATAAGGTGGCACACCTCAAAGGCACTATTCGTGCAAAGTTTTAGCGTGATGCATTAAGAGGTTACGTGTGTTTCCTGGAGTAAAAATCAGCATTTTTGGAACAAATTTTTTCTCATAAAATTAAGTATTTTATTCGAATTTTTTGTTGGGCACGATTCCGATTACTTTGGCGGTCAGGTAAAAAACACGAATTTCGGTATAAATGGGGTATGTACTCGTATCGATAGGGGAGCTTCTCCAGTGAAGAAATATGTAAAAATAATGTTACTAACACTTATATTTTTTTTAATATTCCCCAATTAAAAATTCAAAAGTTTGTATTAATAACACTTAGTATTTCACAATGTTTCAATAAATTTTTCACATTTTTCACTTTGTATATTTAAACATATACCCTAAACATTGAAATAAGTGCGCATTTGTAGGGAATAATAAAAACTACCTTTTTTAAGCTATAATTGAGTTGTGAACACTTTTTTCTTAAGCATATGTATAATATGTGATTTATATTTAATGTACACAAATAAGTAAAACTCTATGATAATATTATAAAATTTTTATCATATCGATGTGACTGAAGTAATTTCGCGTAGTACTCCTTTTGGCGTTGGCGACCTTCGGCCGCGCTTTAAAAAAAATAAACCTGCTTGAGCCAATACCCAGGTTGACTGAAGTACTTTTGCGTAATACTTCTTTCCGTGAGAAATATAATTTATGGACGTTCGTTTTTATTAGAACTAAGATTGCCAAATAAAGAAAGGGGAATTTCAGCGAATTGCTCATATTTGCTTATTATCATATGTTAGCACTCCATTTGCTCATAATTTAAAATATACATTTCTTACTTATAAAACCTGCAAATAATGTAAATTGTAAATTTGTTTAAACGTTTAAAGTTTAACTAAATGAATTTGAAGTAAAAAATGTGCTACATTTTCGAATTTTTGAACTTTAAAGTAGTTAGAATCTCGTACACTAAGCGTTTGCGGTACCCATAATATAATATTATATATACACTTGCCAGAAAAAGTCTTCATACACGAAACCAAAGAAAACAAACCATGTTGAATTTTTGGATAGTAAAAATTTTATGTTTAAACCATATAGCAATACTAGATGACCCCGCATGCGTTGTTCTGTGTGAAATTATGTGTTTTAAAATTAAAAGAAAATAGCATTTTTATATTGTGTTGAAAATTATTTATTTGCGTTTTTCTACATTTTTCTCATTGTAACGTAGCTTGAAAAACAACATTTTTTGGTTTCTGTTCCGGTGCGTAAATATACAGAGAAGATGGTTTTCCAACTGAACACGCCACGTATAGCTGGTCTTGTGAAAAAACTTGGCATTTTAAGATTTATGCCGCACACATCTAGCGACTATCCTCGTGTCTTGAAACTGAATAGGTTTGGACTGAAATGGCAAGTCGTTGGAACTCAAAGGAATGTATAGAATCAAGCATTCTGCCCCCTTGTATTGATTCTGTCCATCCATTTGATACTTGCTGATTTCATCTCATTCAAGGCCAATAACCGCCATCTTGCTTTCTTTAGTGACGTACTTGCAACGTATTTATTAGATTTCACCAAACTACAATATTCAACATTCATATGAGTTTTGAATGTGAATTAGACAATAGTGGCGAATATGGTACGATCCATGTCTTGTCAACACCGATATTCACACCTCTAAGTTGTGTCTGGTGAGCGACGCTGATAAAATGGATATCCATCAAACGACGTGGATGGTGTTTCGTGCATTTATTGTCAGGCATACAAACCCAAGTGGGATTGTTGTACAGAAAAAACAGTCTTTGCTTAAGTCTGTACTGTGAGAGTTCACTTTTGACTCGGATTTTCTTTATTAAAATTTCTTCCCTCAATACATTTCTTAATTCTAATTTCTTAACTATGTATATATATATATGTGTGTATGCTTAGTGTGTATACACATGTGTAAATATGTTTTTTTTTTTTTTTTTTTTTTTTTTTTTTTGTTATAGTAGGGGGAAGCATCGAAAGCCGGAGTGCGGAACTTTAATCCGCTAAACCTAACCTACTCCCAACTCAGTACTCTCCCACGGAACCACCGATTAAGTATTACTTCGTGGGAGGGACAGGACATTTAAGTCTCCTCTATTGTGCGGACTGACGGACGCCTAACTTGTTCAAAAAGTCTCAGTTTTGTCATTATGGATGCTGATGCTTCGCTGACAGCTTTCCAATTATCAGTCGACTGACACATGAGTGTCGTTAAATTATCGACCGTAAAACTTCCACCGAGTGTGGTTTTTAGTTTTTCCCTTGTATTTGAAAATCGAGGGCAATTAAAAAATACATGCTCAGAGTCTTCTATATGCTCTGTACATGTCGGACAGTTCGGACTAATGTCATTGTGGAATCTGAAAAGGTAACTTCTAAAGCACCCATGCCCACTAAGTATTTGGGTCAGATAAAAGTCTAGGTCCCCATGTCGTCTGTCTATCCACGAGTGGATGTCCGGTATCAGTCGGTGGGTCCAACGCCCTTTGGATGAGGAATTCCACCGCTCCTGCCACATTTTAATGCTTTTATTCCTCTCCTCTGTCTTTGCCGATACTGTTTTAGGCGCCGATAGATGATATAAACGCTCGAGTTCATCTCCCTGGATGTCAATGGGCGGCATGCTGGCTAATACTTCAGCAGCGTCGGTAGATGTAGTCCGGAAAGCACTTATTACTCGAATTGCAGAAAGCCTATGCACTGCAATTATTTGTTTAGCATATGCTTTTATATCCATCGCCTGTATCCATACTGGTGCTGCATACAGTATTACGGAGCTCATTGCTTTCGCTATCAGGAATCGCCGGCTGGAACGCACACAGCCTGTATTGGTCATCATTCTCGATAGTGCATTGTAAATTTTGTTTGCCTTCGCGGAAGAATACTCCAGGTGTTCTCTAAATTTTAATTTAGAATCTAATATTACTCCCAGATACTTCAGTTGCGGCTGCGAAGTAATCTCGCACTCCCCTATGGAGAGCTCTATTTGTTCTTCTACCTTCCTGGTGCTTATGAGCAAAACTTCAGTTTTTTGCTCCGCCAGCTCCAGACTCACAGATGAGAACCAATGGCGTAGACCATTTAAGCACTCATTGCATTTGTTTCTTAGGTCGGCTAATTGTTTGGCCACTGCTACCACCATGAGATCGTCTGCATACGCTATTAGTTTCACGTCTGTTGGTTGCTGTCTTTTTAGCACCCCGTCGTACATGAGGTTCCATAATAGTGGGCCTAACACTGACCCTTGGGGTACTCCACTCGAGATAGAGTAGCTCTTGGTACCTTCGTCTGTATCAAAAAGTAACCTTCTGTTTTTAAAATAGCTCAATATAATGTTTATGAGGTATTCAGAGGCGTGTATTTCATCCAGGGCTTCGATTATGTGTGCCCATTTTGCCGAGTTGAACGCGTTCTTGACATCCAGGGTAATCAGCGCGCAGTACTTTTTTTGTGCCACCTTTCCATCTTTTGCCACTTACTGCACATTTCGCAGTATCAACGACTTCTCGTAGTGCGTCAATAGTGGATCTCTTTTTTATAAAGCCGTATTGTCTCTCTGATAATCCGCCTGCTTTCTGGATTGCTAACTCCAGGCGGTTTCTTATTATATTTTCGTACACTTTACCCATTGTGTCGAGCATACACAGTGGTCGGTACGATGAGGGTTCTTCCGGTGGTTTCTTTGGTTTTGGGAGCAGAACCAATCGCTGTATTTTCCATACGTCGGGGAACACCTCTTCCTTTATACACGTGTTGTACATTTTAGCGAACAGTTGGGGTTTTGAGCTTATAGCTTCCTTCAGGGCCCTGTTGGGTATCCCATCCAACCCAGGCGCTTTGGTGTTTTTGATTTTCCTTGCTATTGCCAATAGTTCGTCTTCCGTGACTAACGGAGGTGACTCTACAGCTTTCTTTCGTCGTTTGGCATATGAAATCCGGTCGTGTTTCGGGAATAGTGTTTCGACGACCTTTCCCATAAAAGAGGCATCATTAGGTTGCTGCTGCTTGTTTTTAAATCTGGACATACAGATTTTGTATGCAGTACCCCAAGGGTCAAGGTTTGCTTCCTCACACAGCTTCTCAAAACATAATTTTTTGCTTCGTGTAATTGCCGCCTTCAGGAGCCTCTTATGGCTTTTAAATTCCTCCCTA
This sequence comes from Bactrocera dorsalis, assembly GCF_023373825.1. NCBI lineage: Eukaryota > Metazoa > Arthropoda > Insecta > Diptera > Tephritidae > Bactrocera > Bactrocera dorsalis. Next base: position 19,576,962 of record NC_064308.1, on the reverse strand, counting down.
AGGCGATTTTCGTTTGTTTCGCCCCAGTTACGCTGTAGACGCCGTCTAGCTGAGTGACAAAGCTTTCTCAGCATGGAAATTTCATCATTCCACCAATATACAGGCCGCCGCTTGTGGTGATGTGACGTTTTACGCATTGTTGCATCGCATGCTGCCACGAGTTCTTTTCGAACTGCTGATACCAAGTGGTCGGCGCTGTCACCAGATGCCTTTGATGCACTCCAGACTAGGTCAAACAGGTCTGGGTCGAAATCTTGTTGTTTCCAACTTCGCCTTCGGGAGGGGTTTCTGCTAAGAAGCTCCTGCTCTCGGGAGTACGAAATTTGTGCTATAATTGCCATGTGATCGCTTTTTGTGTATATGTCGGACACTTCCCACTTAATGTGCCTGCTCAGCGAATCGTTTGCAAACATAATGTCGATTATGGATCCTTTGTTTCCTTTTTGGTACGTGTTTCGCGTTCCACTGTTTATTATTGCTAGGTTCGTTTGACTTAGGAATTCTTGGACTAGGCGCCCGCGATGGTTTGTATATCTGCTGCCCCATGCAGTCGACCATGCGTTAAAATCCCCCGCTATTACAATTGGAGTTTTGCCTCTGGTTTCTATAGAGAGCCGTAAGAGGAAGTCTTCAAATTCTGTAACAGCTGCGCTGGGACGAGCGTAGCAACTTACAAGATATATCCCTTGTATATTGGCCCATGTGAAGCAGTTATGAGCTTCTCTGGAGCTGGTCTTGAAGGGTTGGCCTTTGCAGGACCATAATGCTGCCTTACCAGATTTGTCTGCAATCCATGTGCTTTCTGGACGCTGGGAGTATTGTTCACTTAGTATAGCGACATCAATGTTCTCTTCTATGACTGTCTGTTCTAGCAAATCCTGAGCCGCTGCACAATGGTTAAGATTTAGCTGTAGTATCCTCATTTATTTAGAGACTTCATCATCTCGATATACTTTGGGCAAGTCGTGCTCAATACTGAGTGGTCTCCTCTGCAGAGCATGCAGCTCGGAGCATTTGTGCATGCCTTTGCTAAATGTCCCGCGGTTCCACAGCGTGTACAATGGGAAGATCTGTCTGTCGAGCTGCAGCAATTTCGCGCCATGTGACCCAGGTGGAAACACTTATAGCATCTGGGGACAGGCGAAAATTCTCGAAGGCGACAGATCGACCACCCAATTTTTATTTTCCCTATTTTAAGTGCGGCCTTGGCATTTTGAGCACGCATGCATATACATAAGTGCTATTTGTGTGCCACTGCGCGTTTTTCGCAGACTTTTCACACTCGATATCTCCAGACTTTCGATTCCGCACTCTCTTTTTAGTGCTGTGCAGATTTCTTCGGGAGTTGTAATTTCATCGAGGTCCCTGCACGCAATCGTGACGTTGTGGGTCTTGGGCTGTATCTTAGCCATTTCGCCAACCACCCCCTCCAGGGCGCTTTGGAAAGATTCGCCTTTCGTCTCTGCTCGATTTTTAAGTTCAATAAGTAGATCTCCTTTTAACGTTTTACGAATATGGGTTACATTTGAACCCAGTACTTCAAGCCCGCTGTCACTTTTAATTTTCCGCAGAATATCTGCATACGACGCACCATCCTTCTTTATTATGATTATGGCATCTGGTTTTGTTTTGATCTTCCTTTCCAAAGGTTTCTTCTTTTTTACAACGTCTACCCATCTAGTCGTATTATCCTCTTGGGTTAATTTTGCTGCTTCACCATACGACAATTGCGGCTTTTCGTTTACACTTTTTTGCTTTTTGGCAGGTGGTAAATCGCCTGGTGCTTCTCGCGTTCTTTTAGGGGTATTTTCATCTCTTCCAATGGTGGGTACATGCGATGGTTTCCCTATCATAACTCTTCTCGCTTGATTATTTTCCAGTTTTTCCATTTTGGCATGTAGTGTCACTATGCTGCTTACTAAATCGCGCATAGCTTGATTTATATGCCTTTGTCCGGCCATCATCATTTCTAAATCTTTGATTTTTTTGCTCAGGTTGCAAAAGATGCTAACCGTTTCATCTTTTGCAGTCTCCTCAGGTTTGCCCGCTTTACTTTCTTGACCAGCAGTATCTCCACGTTTATTTGGTCCAGCAGCGGCGGACTCCTCCTTTTTACCATTGGGCGGCGTTCTCATTATTTTGGAGTTCCTTCGGAAAGGATTCTCCGGTGTTAGCCCAATACTATTTTCGGAGGCCATATCCTCTGCGAAAGAATAGTTTGGGAACACCCTTTGTGGTATATGTACTGACCTAAACTTAACTACTTAAATATTTTAAATTTAAATTTTAAAACAAAAAAGAAACCAAAAGGAAAACGAAAACACGAGGAGGGGAACAGCTGATCGATCAAAAAACGGCAGAACAAAAAAAAAAAAAAAAAAAAATTGACTGCACGTTAATTGAAGGGGAAAAGCTGTAATTGCAAAAAATTTGGCAAGAAAAACGGAAAGGTAAATGCAAGTGAAATTTTATGTTATTAAACAAAAAATCAATGTCTACTTATCTTTTCCTTTAGATTTGGTATCCACACATGCGGCTCACCATCCGGGACACCTCACCCGAGCAACCACTATTCTTTCACCACAAAAACTGGAAGTAATAACAATGTTTTAAGATCGCAGAAAAAAACACGTCTTCCTACAACTGTGCTTATCTAATGTCAATGTGTAAATATGTATTATATTTTTATTGCATTTTTCAGATACCAACGCATTGATATTTTATAGTTTTTTAGATTAGTGCATCTAACGCACTTATACACATACGTACACACGTTTGATACTTTCTTATCTGCTGCTTGTGTGCATTAATATTTCGAGTATGTATATTTTGTATTTTAATATTAGTATTATGTATACTCTAATTTATGAGTTTTCTTTCACATTTTTATGAGCAAGTCTCATATTACAATTTTGTTGCTTACCATTGCACTTGACATTTAGTGGACTGTATATACTTTTTATTTAATTTATTGTTTACATGTATATTTTTATGTATTAATGTAGTTGTGTCAAAAATATAATTTTGTATATATAATTCTATCTTAAGGTTACAAAACTTTCATGTTCATATCTTTATGAACATTCTGCCAGGGGCCAAAGTTGTATCTTAACTTTGCTTGTATATTATGTTTTGTTATTAATATTTTTTAATTATGTCTAACTGGAAGTTCAAATGGAATAGTCACAGTTCTTGTTACACATTTGGATCTTATATATAAAATAGTAATGATTAATGCTATTATCAAAACTAATGTTAGCGAAACGTGACCACTTACGTAATGAAAATTTATACTTTTTAATTTTATATTTTCTGTTTTGAGGAGTTATATTTGTTGTTTAAGGTGTACGATATCGTTGGTATTGTTTATTAATGTTGAATCAAAAGGTTTTATTTTTAGTTCTGGAATATCTTCAATATCTTTAACCCAAGAAGAGGATAGCAATTCTTTTTTAATTTCAGATTGTTCGTGATGAGATGCTGTTACAGTTACTCCTTCATGCCGGACTGTGCATCCTTCTCTTATTGTCATAATGCCTTGACTAGGGATTTCCATATGCATTTGTTGATTATTATTACATTTTAGATATATCATTGCTTTGCTAAATAATTTGTAAAGCCACCGATTTTGAGAAGATAATTTTATCCAAACGTTTTCATTTGTAGAAGGTTTGAAATCACATGCTTCATTTTCTAATTGTTTTAAAGCTGCTACTTCACATGAATTATCCGTCGCTGATTTCCAAGCTAAATTTCCAGGACATTGGTAATGATTCTCTGAGTTAGTAGAACATTTATCTAGATCTACTTGGTTTATAAGTGAATATTGATTCAAATCAAACTTGTATATTAAATATTCTGCCTTTATTTCTGGAATAATCATATTCCCTTTGTAATTTATTGGAAGTGGATTTAATTTATATACGTTTGACGGTTCATACGATATTAAGGGAATTTCTAGGTTTATGACTAGCTGTGAATCAACAATTAAACCTTTAGCAGTCATCGATTTATAAATTTCTTTTAATTCGTTACCCGATTGTCTTCCAGGTAGTATTAATTTGTGTGGTAGTTTGTTTCTAATAAATTCAATTTCTTTATTAAGTTGCGAAGGCTTTAATAGTTTTGGATTTATGCGACCATGATTTATGTCAATTAGAAGATTAATTATTGAAGTTTGGATTTCTTCACATTCGTCCATAACTATTCCTATTGAAATGGTTAATATTTGAAACATCAAGGTCATTCGTTCAGCATTTTGATCTTTTATTAGTTCGTTATAAAATTTATTAAGTTGTTGATTCATTTTCTCAAAATTACGGTTAACTTCATCTGTTGTCTTTCTTAATATATTTATGGTAGAATCAACTACCGATGTCTGCCTTTTAAACAATTTTGCTATATCTTTTTGGTTGTCGAAAATATTTCTAATATTTGATTCCATATTTTCTCGGTCATCAGCATCCATAATTCCGAATAATATATGGTAAATTGAACCAACGAATTCGAATGGTGCTCGCTTTTTTCTATTTTGTTTTTTCATAAACAATTCATTATTTGCTTTAAGACTATTATATTTGTCATTTAAAGTTGCAGTAATCATTATGCAGGCATCTTCGTAATAGGTCAATATTTTGCATTGATTTTCAAGTCTGTTAATAAATTCTTGTATTTTATGCATCCGATCATAATAAGTACCTAATTCGTAATAGACTATTAAATTCCATTTCGAATTTATTATGTCCATTTTACTAATCGGTTCCAAATATATTGCTGTATTTTGTTTTTTATTTTAGTCACTGAAGCTCCTGATTTAGATGTATCATTAATGTATAATGACTTAGTTTGTGTTGCTAGCATGAGTATCGTTAAGAACCACATCATCAATTTGCTTGATTTACTCGGTCGTTCTGAGGTTGCAGTATTTTTTGTTATTCTCGAAGTCAGCAAACTTGTCACATGATTTGCTTCCTCTGCTCTTCTGCTGTTTGTTACCTCCAGTGGGCATAATTTGTGAACGGGCCGTTTAAGTATGCCATTTTGTAATTTTAGAGTTACAACTCTTATATTTCCATCCTTTCCCGGATGAGTTTCAATAATTTTTCCTAATGGCCATTTGGCTGGATGAGTTTCTTCATCTTTAATAATAACTATTTGTCCTTGTACGAGATTAGCTTGTTTGGTTTTCCACTTCATGCGTTGTTGCAACATTACAACATATTCGCTTTCCCATCGTTTCCAAAAGTCTTTTTTAAGTTTTTGTATTAATTTCCATCTATCTAATGAACCTATTTGGTTATCATTAATTGCTTCAGGACAATCTATTATTGGACATCCTATTAAAAAATGGCCAGGCGTTAAAACGTCTATATCGCTTTCACTATCTATCGCACATAAAGGTCGTGAATTCAGTACTGCTTCAATCTGTGATAGCAAAGTAATCATTTCTTCAAATGTCAATTTATTTTCGCCTATCACTCTTTTTAAATGATATTTCACCGACTTCACTCCTGCCTCCCAAATTCCTCCGAAGTGAGGAGCTGCCGGGGGCCCGAAATGCCACTGAATTTTATCTGCTTCTAATATGGGAGCTACGGCTGAATTATTTTTGATTGCCATTTTAAAATCTCGGTCTAATCTTCTACAAGCTCCGACAAAATTTGTTCCATTGTCCGAATATATATGTTGACTTTTACCTCTTCTAGCAAAAAATCTTTTCAAAGCAGCTAGGAACGCTTCGGTTGTTAAATCACTTACTGCTTCTAAATGAATAGCTTTTGTTGCCATACAAACAAATACAGCTATATATCCTTTAAATGTTTTTTGTCCTCGTCCTTTTGAACATTTCATATGAATCGGTCCTGCATAGTCTATACCAACGTGTGTAAATGGAATTGACATAGATACTCGGAATTCTGGAAGATTTCCCATTAATTGTTTTGCTACTTCTTTGCGGTAACGTACGCATCTACTACAAGTTCGAATTGTCTTTTTTATAGAATTCTTCAATCCAACAATCCAGTAATTCCTTCTAATCATTGATTCCATTAACTTGTTTCCTCCATGTAAAGTTATTTTATGAATATTTTCAATTATCAATGATGATAAATGTGACTTATTTAATATTATTGGGTGCTTTTGATTAAATTGAAGATTTGAATTACCCAATTACCTCCTACACGAAGGATTCCCTTATTATCCAAAATTGGATTTAAGCTTGCAATGCTACTTTTATGATTAATTTCTTTTTTTATTTCTAAACTCTGAATTTCCTCTCTAAATTGTAATTTTTGCTGATATCTTATTAACATTTCTTCAGCTTCCTTCATTTCAGATTTAACTAAGTATTCAGGGCATTTTTTCCCTCTTATTCTTTTTACAAATCGCAAAATATAAGCTACTACCCTTATTAATTTGCTTAAACTAGAATATTTAAGTATTACCTTATCCAAGAAATGTAATTCCTCTGAGGTTGTCACATACCTTGCATCGATTTGAATAATCTTCTTTATTGGCCAATGATGTTCCTCTTCTCGCAACCATTTTGGTCCCTTCCACCATAGATCGTGTTCTATTAGTTTGTTCGCCAGTACCCCTCTGGTTGCTACATCAGCTGGATTGTCCTTTGTTCCAACGTGTTGCCATTTCGCATTGGAAACAAGTAATTTGATTTCTTCTATTCGTGTTCTAATAAATCTGCCTTTACTTTGGCAATTATTTATCCATGCTAACGTTATAGTTGAATCGCTCCAAGCAAATATTTTCATTTCTCTGTTGATGACTGTTTTTATCCTTTGCAGCAATTTAGCAAGTAGGTGAGCCGCGCATAGTTCCAGTTTTGGTAACGTTTTCTTATTTTTAATTGGATTCACTTTAGTTTTACCAGCAACAATTGTTATAACTGATCCAACTTTAGCATATACAACTGCTGCATAAGCTTTCTCTGAAGCATCTGCGAATCCATGTAGTTCAAATTTAAAGTTGTTTTTAGTTTCAAACCATCTAGGAATTTTTATTCGTTTTATCTCTGGTATATGCTGCATAAACTCTTGCCATTCTTTTGTTAAATTCTCGTCAAGTAACTCGTCCCAGTTGAGTTTCATCAACCAAAGTTTCTGTATAAATAACTTTGCTATAACGGTTGTTGGTGAAAGCCATCCCATTGGGTCGAAAATTCGCGCTAAATCAGACAAAGCTTGTCTTTTTGTAACCAGCTTTTGCGTTGAAAGATTCGTATTAAATCCAAACATGTCTTTGGTAGGATCCCATTGAATACCCAATGTCTTTATTGTTTCGTCTTCTGCTATTTTTATTACTTCATTCGCGTTATTTACCGGAATTGTTGCTATGATTTCACTGTTGTTTGACATCCACTTCCTTAAGTGAAATCCATATTTTTGTAGTTGTTTCGATATTTCATACTGAATGGCCTTACATTCATCTATTGAATCTGCTCCTGTCATTAAATCGTCCATGTAGAAGTCGTTTTTAATGATGTTTGAAAGCAAATAGTTGTGGGGCTCGCATAGTTTGGCAATTTCTTGTAAAGTTCTCGTTGCCAAAAAAGGAGCTGATGCTGTCCCATATGTAACTGTTTGTAGTTTGTATTCTTCTATCGGCTCTCCTTTTGTTTCTCTCCACAATATACGTTGGTAATCTTGATCACTATCTGTTATTTTAATTTCTCGAAACATCTTTTCAATATCACTAGTTAATACATATTGCCAAAGTCTCCATTTGATTATAATGTCAAATATATCTCTTTGAAGTTTCGGTCCTATGAAGAGGATGTCATTTAAACTACTTCCATTTGTAGTTTTTGCAGACGCATCGAAAACTACTCGTAGTTTAGTCGTTCTACTGTCTTCTCGAATCACTGCTTGATGTGGCAAATAGTATTTTCCGCATTTATTTTCACTTGCTTTTTTCATGTGGCCCATTTCTGAATATTCTTTCATAAATTGCACATATTGTTGTTTTAACTCTTTATTTGTAGCAAACCTTTTCTCAAGATTAAGAAACCTCGCCATAGCTTGTTTGCGAGAATCGCCCAATTCTTTTCCTTGTTTAAAAGGTAGATTGACGACAAATCGATTATTTCCATTTCTTACTGTTGTTTTTTCAAAAATTCTTAGGCATTCATCATCATCTGCTGTGTCTGCTGGAGTTGTAGTGTCTTCTATTTCCCAAAACTTCTCCAATGTTGTAGTAACCGCTGCTAAAATTGTATTGTTTTTTCTCGGTTGTTGTAAAACTCCCGACAATATCCAGCCCAATTTCGTAGCTTGACCTAGTATTCGATCCTTTTTAAATATACCTTCTTCTAGTATGTCGGCATATATGTCACTTCCAATGACAATATCGATTCGATCTGATTTATTGAAATTGGGATCAGCTAAAGTGTAGTTTTTCAATAGTTCTACATCCCATTTAAACGTTTTGTCTGGTTGAGCACTCGCTAATTTCGGCAAAATTAGTGCTTCGACATTGTACGCCTCGTTGCTTAGGAATCTCGGCTTGATTTTAATGTTGATTTTAAATTTGGACACTCCCACTGTGGTATTTCCTAAACCTTGTAGTTCAGTTACTTCTCGTCTTCTTGGTAAATGAAGTATTTGAGATGCTTCTTCGGAAATAGTAGTTTTTTGGGATCCTTGATCGATTAGAGCTCGCAATGTCACATACTCTCCATTTGCTGCCTTCACCCTTATCTGTGCTGTTGCTAGGAGTATCGCCATTTCCGAATGTTTCGTCATCATTGTGGAAGATGTTTTTGTGACATTTTCTTCACTTCCTCCTTTTCCTTTTTGGAATTCATTGAAGTGCAATAAATTATTATGATTTCTTTCACACATTATTGCACTTCTTTTTATTATTACATTTTCCTTCATATACGTGATCAAGGCAAATGCAGCATAACTTGTTGTTTGTTATGAATCTTCTTCGATTCATCGTAGTCAATGTCTGAAACTTTCTGCATTTTCCAATTTGATGCCCAGGAACCTTGCAGTATACACAATTATTTTGTGCCGCTGTAGAAAATGTAGGTGTTCGCTGTGGCTGCTTTTGATTGTTCCATTTAGTTGGTTTTCTGTCGCATATTGCTTCTAGAGCTTGATATTGCTGTTCCAGAAAACTGAAGACGTCATCTAGGCTTTGTATATCCCTACTTTTTTTTACGTTTTGCTCGTATAAACGTAGACTTTCTTTGTCTAGTTTTCGAACCACTATCCGAGCTATGATGGCTTGTTCGTCATTTAAATTTAGATTTAGCCCTTTTAAAGCATAAATGCATTCTTTGGTGGTATCTAACAGCTGCTTCATGCTTTGTGCACTTTCTCCATTTGCTGTCGGTTGATCAAGTAGTCTGTCTACTTGTGCTGTAAATTGTAGCCTTCTATTCTCATACCTTTCCTTAAGAATTTGCCAAGCAGCTTCATAATTTGTTGCTGTTACTGGTAGATGTTGAATTAATCTACCAGCTTCTCCACCTAATGATGTCTTCAATCGGAACATCTTTTCCACTTCTGTAAAGTGCTTCGAACCATGCACCAAACTTTTAAAAAGATCGTGGAATGACGACCATTGTTTCATTTCACCGTAAAACATCGGAATTTTAATTTCCTGCAGTTTTATATTGGAATACATTGTTTGTGGTGAATTATAATTATTTAATTTCTCCGTTATCCTTTCGATGATGATTTTGTATTCTTGACGAAATACATCTATTTGTTCCTCAATAGATTCTTCAGTTGTTTCAACTAATTTGATATTTTGAGTTTCAAAATATGATTCTTCAACATTTTCAAATTGTATTTGAAGCTTGGTTTTGAATTCTCTCATTTGCTCGAGAGAATCTAATGCATTTCTTCGTATTTCATCCATCGTGCTTTTGAGCATTTTTGCTCGAGTTGATATTTTCTTTCAACGCCAGACGCGGCTTCAGGTGGTGCGACCTGAATAGTTTGTGGCGTAGATTCTATTTGCCACATGCTGCTCACTGCTGAAACACCTTCGGCAGTACTTTGAATTCTTAAATTCTGAATAGAATTCTCCATTGTTTGCATTACATGCTCGAAGTAGTTCTTCGCAATGTATTCTTCAGCTTCTTGACTCTTCTTAGCCATTATTTTATTATGATTTGCAGTAAACTCTTTCATAACAGTCTGAATATGATCCATATATTCCAGACATGAAGCCTTTCTTATTTTTCCGCTCAGGATTTTCTGCTCCTCCAACGCAGCTAGATCTCCCAACTCCTTCTGTCGTGTTAGCAAATTCTTCATATTTGCTTCTTTATAGATGGTTTTGTATATATATATATATATATTTTTTTTGCACTGTTCTTGTTGTTATAGCCACAAGGACGCTTTTAAATTTTTTTTTTTTAACTTTTACTAAAAGTAATTTTTATAAATGCGGGTAGTCTTTGCTATTCCGGCTTACATTTATTTTTACTTGGCTAAGTAATGCTCTTTTTCTTTTAAGAGGCTTCTAGTACTTGCACTTGTTCGATTCTTTTTCAAAAAGAGGATCGAAGGACCAAATGTACAGAAAAAACAGTCTTTGCTTAAGGGGGGAGCCTGCTTTAGGAGGCTCAAAAAATCGAGTTTTTTTTATTGCTTAAATCTGTTCCTAATATATCTAAGAATATGCCTGTCAATTTGGGAAAGACAATTCGGATTATTTTCGAAGTTACAGCACTAAAAGCAGTCGGGCGCCGAGCAGGTATACGAGCGTTCGGGCAGCTGCAGTAAACTTTAAAGCGCGTTTTCTCGAGTTTTCATTTTTGGGATTTTCCAAAATTGGCGGGCAAAATTACAAAAAAAGTATTCAACCAATCGTATAAAACCAAAGCTTATTAGATTCAGTATCTTATTACCTCCTCTGTGAACCTAAAAAGTTCTTGAAAACAAAATTCTAAACTATTTTTTTAGTAAATTGAAGTTAAGTTTTTTGGTGAAAATGCAACTTTTTTTTTTCAAATCTAAAAAAAACTTTGATTTTCGCGTTTTTTTTCGGGTTTTTTTAGGTTCACATAGAAGAAGGACTAAAATATGTAATAAAATTATGTAAAAATTTCATTACATTTGCTTGTTTTTTTTCTATCCTAAAAAAAAATACGAAAAACTGCCTTTTTTAGGCCTCCTAAAGCAGGCTCCCCCCTTAAGTGAGAGTTCACTTTTGACTCTGATTTTCTTTATTAAAATTTCTTCCCTCAATACATTTCTTAATTCTAATTTCTTAACTATGTATATATGTATATGTGTGTATGCTTAGTGTGTATACACATGTGTAAATATGTATTATATTTTTATTGCATTTTCAGATACCAACGCATTGATATTTTATAGTTTTTTAGATTAGTGCATCTAACGCACTTATACACATACGTACACACGCTTGATACTTTCTTGTCTGTTGCTTGTGTGCATTAATATTTCGAGTATGTATATTTTGTATTTTAATATTAGTATTATGTATACTCTAATTTATGAGTTTTCTTTTATGTGCAATGATTTTCACATTTTTATGAGCAAGTCTCATATTACAATTTTGTTGCTTACCATTGCACTTGACATTTAGTGGACTGTATATACTTTTTATATAATTTATTGTTTACATGTATATTTTTATGTATTAATGTAGTTGTGTCAAAAATATAATTTTGTATATATAATTCTATCTTAAGGTTACAAAACTTTCATGTTCATATCTTTATGAACAATTGTGGTGTGCGCAAGGCCCATGGCTAAATGAGATAAGCTTAGTTCCACGCATTGTTTTACCTTAAACAATCGTTTTAAAATTAACTGTAGTGTACCGTAGTTCCGCAATTTTGTTCGAATTGAAGAAAGAATTAAAAGTACTTAAACCTCAATATCCTCTTTTGTAAAGAAATTAAAAAAATCTAAGTAAATCCATATTGAATTACCCTTACACGTTGACCGGGTGTTTTAGTTAAAAAAGTGGAATTGCTAAGTGTCAAAAGTGAAGTGGGCATCTACTGAAACATTGCTATTTTAAATATTGGTCCTTCGAGCCGCTAAGAAAGGTACTATTTGAAAAAAAAAAGATATTCAAGCGGCAAAATTATCTGAAAGTAAAATAAAATATACAAATATATACATAAATATTATTAAATAAAAGGTGCGGTGACATATAAATATATATAAAAAAACAGTTTGAAAAACGGACACGAAACGGGTTCGTGGTGTGATTCCCAAATCAAAATCAAAAAAAAAAAATTACAATAATAAAACAAAAAAAGGTAAACCGTGTGTGACAATTTTTCTGGACAATTTTTCGATATACTCACCCCTTTAAAAGTTATTCAAGGTTAAACTTCTGGGTAATTTCTGGAATTTTCGAACTTTTACGGCAAATTGAATTTTTTTTTGTAAAATTCAATTGTTTTGTTCGATGTTTTTTGTAGAGCATTCAATTCTGTATAAGAATATGACTTTTTTATTCCTACAAACGGGAAAGTTCCAGAGAAAAAAAAAAATATTTGTAAAAAGTGGCAAATCCCAATTTCAATGGGAAATGTATCGTGTTTGGGGCAAGGTTTATTATGAAAATTAAGGGCTGTTTATGGTCTGATATTTTTTTTAGATGGAAAACTAAAAGTTTAGGGAGCGTCTCGTCAAAAATAATCAATTTGGTAAATAACGGACACCCTAATATACATATACATATAAGACAGTGCTTAAACCCAAAAACCAAAAAAAAAAACATACAGAAAACCGGGCGCGAAATATTATTTATCAAAAAAAAAACATGCCCGCGTCGATGTTAAGAAGCTTAACATATATTTATAAAAATTTAATATCCTTGTGAAAACCCATAATAAACGTGAAACAAAAAATTAAGAAAAAACAAAAAATAATAGTAATAATAATAAAAATAAAAAAACTAGAAAAGCCAACCAACGAAAGGAAATTTAAACCTTCGGAGCAAGCAACGAAAAGGAAAGGAAACGGAGAGGAAACAAATTGGACACAGTGGCATAAGCTACCCCCCATATCTTAACCGTATATAAAGCCCTCAAAGACCCTTGAAGCGGCACAAAGTGCGTGTGTCGACTCCATTTATTCTTTTAAAAAATTTTGCACTTATTTGCATATACAAGGTTTGACAATTAAGTAATGGGATTTCGATTTTATTGCCGCGCTTGTGGTAAACCTGTGACCTTGAAATTCCCTTTCTCTTTTTTCGGCATCCCTCCCCTCTCCATTGATGTATGTACCATCGCTCTAGCTTGTTTAGTTCGCTTGCTGCGTCAAGTTGAGTAGACGTGTGTTTGTAGTGCAACACGTCGCTATAAAATTTTGAGCCAGATTGGACGAAATAGCTTCGGACACGTTCGCTAAAATTGCTAAAAGTGTATGGTGATAGTGCTCTTAGTCGTGGAAACCAAACGCCAAAGCTCACAATGGTTGTCTCCGCGCGCCCCCCGCCTGTAAAAAGCTCGCATGAGCAAGTCGAAGGTAAAAACGATGATTATTGCCTTTGTTGATAGCCGTGGAAAACTGTGAATCAAGTCTACTATTGCCAAGTACTAGAAAGATTGCGAAAACGAGTCAACAGGGTGCGCACAGACACCGCTTTCATCACGAGAACGCGCCGTGTCACACCGCCCTCAGCGTGCCCCAGTATTTGGTCTCTAAAGGGATCGCCGTGTTGCAACAGCCGCCTTATTCGCGCGACATGTCACCCTGTGACTTTGTTTGTTTCCTAAAACAAAATCTGTGGTCAAAGAAACCCATTTTGAGTCGATTACAACATCCAGGCGGCCGTGACGAGGGTACTCGCAGACATCCCAGTCGAAGCGTTCCAGAAATGTTACGAAGCATGAAAAACGCACTGGAATCGCTATATAGCTGCCCAAGGACTATTTTGAAGGGGATGGCAGAGTTGTAGAACAATTTTCAAATATACGGTTTTTATGGAATCAGTCTCATTACTTAATTGTCATACCTCGTATGTACATATGTTGAATACAGTTTATCTTTCTGAAAACTGTATACGATCCTGTTAATTTTAATAGAACGGTTGCTACCAACCTGTTCGAACTTACGGTTGATTTCCGGGAAACCGAAAACAGTTTGGTACCCTACTTATGTATGTACATCCAAATATATGTATGAGCAGTAAATAGTATAATTATATAATATATATGCTGGCATATATATATCTGATAAAAGGCCTAGTTATGCTTACATTTGTGTACTCAAACACACAAACTTTATAAAAAAAAACTCAAGTATTCACTTGCCAACATTTTCCGGCAACAGCCCTTATACTTAACAGTATAAGCAGGATTGCACAAAAAGTAAGCTAGGGCAATTGCGAAAATTAAAAGAGAAAGGAATAATAACAAAAAAAAACATACATATATGCACAATAGTCACCACTTACATATGTACATACCTATATTACAAAACGAAAAAAGTGGGAAGCAAAATTAATGCAACATACACCCACATGTATGTATAAACAGCATTATTAAAACTTTACAAATTTACTAAAAGTGCATACCTGCAATTCACCGCACCGCGTTATCCGTAAGGCAAATAATATACACACATACATACGGCATACAATTTGCCTATGCCGGTATATACAAAGTACATTAAAATTTCATAATTTATCGAAAATACTTACAATATTTCGAAAAAATGAAGCGGTAAATGCGAATTTTAATTTATTAAAATTTTGCTAATTCAAAACAAAAAAAAATTACGGTCCAAATAAAACAAAAAATTTAAGAGTTGGTAAAAAAAAACAAAAAAAAGCACATACATACGTGTTAGCATTTTCAAGTGTTCACACACACACACTTATATTCAAAGACCAAATCGGCACCTGTCCAGCAATACCCCTTGTTCTTGTTCAAGCACAAGCAAGCAGGGTTGCAAACAAAAAAAAATTTTTTCTTCAGCATCTTACGTAAACACATAAACACGCACATATAGTGCAGACTAATATACAAAGGTCATCAACCTTTTTCTCCTTTTTTGCATTTCCGCTCGTAACTAACGAGTACGAAACATTAAAAAAAGAAGCAAAAACAAGAAGAAACTAATAGCAAAATACATAAGCACCGGGAATAAGGAAAACGAAATACGCGTTCGTTATTTGATACATTGCGTATACAACAAAAACAAAAAACTTTTTATCTTAAAGATTTCACACGTACTTATTATTATCAGAAGTACACTGAGAGAATTTTTTTTTCTCAAATTTTCAATTTTATCATATTATCTAAATGAACGGAGATTCTAAGGAATCTCATTCAATACAATATCTAGAAGTACAAAAAATGATTTCAGAAGAAAAGAGCCCATGTACACCTGCTGATGCTACACGCTCAAAGCAAGTTGCTACAAAGTAAAAAAAAAGCTGAAAGATATTTCATATACTAAGTTTATTGCTGAGAGTGACAGTCTAATTCGATTCTTCACCGATTCAAGACAATTCTGAATCGGTATTAGAAATCAAAAAAGAAAATCTGGGCAATTTCTGGACACGTCTTCAAGCTGCGTATGACGCAATTGTAGTATATGACGAGTCAGATCTACCTGAAATTTTCAAATCTTCAGCATACTTCAAATATGAAAAATGCTTAGACCAGTATGAAGAGACGAAAGCTATGATTTCCGATCAATTAAAATTAATTAAAGCAATTGCACCTACTCTACAACCGAGAGTAGAGCAGCCACAAATTCAAAGCCAAGAGGCGAGTTCAGGCATCCACTTCAAGGTTCCCGCATATGACACTGAAATTTTTCGTGGTGGTTATGAACAATGGCCGTCCTTCCGGGACATGTTTACAGCCGATGCATCACCTCCGATACAAAACAAAAGGTCAAGCAGACGTAATAGTCAAAGAGTTCGCACTTAATGACGAAAATTTTAATTATGCTTGGGAAGCTCTAAAAGCTCGTTACGAGAACGAAAGAATATTAGTCGACAAACAAGTCACAATATTAATGAATTTAAAACTTCAATCCACTGTTTCAAATTGCTTTTTGGTTCTAGCGACACAGACTATTCCCACATACAATTGGGACCTCATTCTGGTAAATATGGCGGGTATTGTCACTTGCGAAGCGAATTTATTTGGCGAAGCGAACGCTTTAGCGAACAAACCCCAAATTTGCATTGTGAATGGCGATTGAACGTATTCGCTAAAATACGTCGTTGCCATTCATGAAAAAAGTAGTGCGTTCATCCGAATTTGACATTTGTGCAATTTATACTTAAAAATTTTTTATTATATCAACTGAAATTTGAAAATATGTTTAATAACGGATCTGTATTTTGAAGATAATTACGATGTGGAAAAGCGAACTAATCTTCTTCGACAGCGCCGTTTTATTAGAGATAATTCTAATCCTACAGAGCTACCTAACACAGTGTATGTATCCAGTTCAATTATAATGAATAATAAGAAGTTTTTGTTCAATGTACACGTATTTGTAGAGTTGTTGCGAATTTCCGCTTGAACAAGGACGCATTTATGTATGTGCTGGATAAAATAAAAGACAAATTTCATTGTCGGATGTCGTCTTCCATAACGCCCATATTAAAATTGTGTGCCGCACTCAGATTTTTTGCACATGGCAGTTACCAACAAGCTATAGGGAATGAATTTCAGTTGGGACTTGCTCAACCAACAGTTTCCCTTATTTTAAAAGAGATCATACCCATTTTGGAAAATGAAATTTGTCGTACCCATATAAGCGTAGATATGAGTGAAGAAGAAAAGCAGCAGGCAAGGAGCAAATTTTATTCAAGATCGGGAATACCAAATGTAATAGGCTGCATCGATGGAACCCATATTGCGATTTATGCTCCTACCACAAACAAACACCTCTATCTAAACAGACAAGGATTTTTTTAGCATAAATGCAATGATTGTGAGTTTTTATGAATTTAATACAGTAAAATTGGTATAAAAATTTTGTTATATTTTTATTACTGGCTTGTGATCATGATATGAATATCCGTTTTGTGGATGCTAGATATGCTGGTTCTACACACGATTCGTTCGTATGGAACAATAGTTCTCTAAAGGCATGTTTAGAGGCAGCGCATCAAAATGGAGATCAGAACTCTATTTATTTAGGTATTCGCAATATTTGACTACTGCGTAAGTTTAATCTTGACATATGAATATTGAAAACAATAATACATTTGCAGGTGACTCCGGATACCCACTAAGCCCTTATTTATTAACACCTTTCCGTCATGCAGAATCTGGAACTAGGGAGTCAATTTTTAATAAGAAGCACGCGAAAGCGAGAAATGTTGTTGAACGTATGATTGGAGTTCTGAAATGCCGTTTCAGATGTCTTCTGAGTGATCGAAAAATGCGCTACGATCCTGCTAAAGTAACATTTGTCATAAATATATGCTGTGCCTTGCACAACATTTGTAAAAAATTTAGAATCGGTGATCCGGAGGAGGCTGAAACCTTCTTTGGTGCCGTTGTACCATTGGAACCAATTAATGAAAATGACAATGGTTCACCAGGAGAGCGCCGCAGAAGACAAATTACTGATGCTTTGATGTAAATGAAACTATACCGACTTCAGTGAATAATATATTGTATTCTTTTATTTTATTCAATACTTTGAAATTCAATATTACATAGATAATAAATATATAAAAATTATAAAAACTACATGCTTTTAAATTAAATTAAAAAAATCACAGATTCAATTCCGTCACTTACAATAATAAAGTAAAAATAAATTCATCACATGGTTAAAATATGAAATAAAAAAAAATTCATCACATTCTTATGAAATAAACTACAGGGTAGGCCATTTAAAGTTGACCCATTTGTTTCTAAAAAAAAAGAACAAAAGAAAACAATGTTTTTTGTTCATTTCAAAAATAATTTATTTTGGTCCAAGGGGATTTGTTTCAGCTAATATTTAAAAATTAGATCGCGTAAATGGGCACCTTTAGCTTTGACAGCTAAATGCACTCTTTTTTCGACATTTTCCATGACTTTGGCCAATGTTTCGGATGATATGGCGGCTGTTTCACGTCGAATGTTGGCTTTCAGTTGAGCTAAGGTCTTTGGCTTATTAGCGTATACCTTGGATTTCAAATAACCCCACAAATAAAAGTCTGGTGGCGTCAAATCTGGTGATCTCGGTGGCCAGTCAACATCACCATTTTTCGATATCAATCGTTTTCAGCCATTTCGATGGCCCATTTGCCAAAATTAAGGCGTCGCGGATAATCAGCTGGGTTTAGTTTTTGTGCCATTTGAATTTTATATGGAAACATCTTCAAATCTTTATGAATTATGCGTCGGAGAGTGGTGCGAGAGATGTCTAATTCCTGAGAGCGGCGATAACTCGATGTCGATGGAGTCTCCTCAATACTGGCTCGTACAGCTTCGATATTTTCATCAGAACGTCTTGTGCGTTGTCTGGATGCATGACTGGCATTACTGAGATTACCGGTGTTCACAAATTTTGCGTATAAAGACTTAATTGTGTTCTTAACTGGAGCACTTTTCACTTTATTTTTTTTGCGAAACGCACGTTGAGTTAACACAATTGAAAAGTTATTTTGAATATAAAGCTGAACAATTTCAGCGCGTTCTTTTGGAGTGTACTGTTCCATGGTATAAATTGTCTTCGAATGACGCTTCTAACGCGGTATGACATTAGCCGATTTGTCAGCGCTGTTAAAAGTTACAGCGTTGCCAGATGGGTCAACTTTAAATGTATAAACTAAATTCAATCTATTTACAAGTACCCTAGTTTTTTTGCATTTTTAATTTTAAAATTTGTAGTTTTATTTCCATCTTTTCTTTATGTCTTTTTTTTCTCTAAATATTCTTCCTTCTTCCTTTCTTCTTTCATTTTCATTAATTTAATTTCTTCCTGTTTAAGTTCATATGTTTTTCTTGCATACCTTGCAATTTCATCAACTCTTTTTCCATTTTTGCAATTTTGTTGGAAAGGATGTCTTGAACTTCGGCTTGCTTTTCCAACGCTTTCATCCGAATGACTTCACGTTCCTCTACTGTCATTCTAGGACGGCTGCTTGAGGATTGCGATGCCAAATCCATGGCTCGTTGTGTTTCCTCGGTCGTGCGCTCTTCTGGCTGAATTTCATTATTATTTGCCGCAGTTTCTACTTCATTAGAGCCATATGCTAAGCCTGTAGGATTTACAGCCGCCTGAAGGTGAAGAAGCTCATCCACACTTTGCTCTAATGGAGATAAACTTTGCTGAGCATAAGGTCCTCCTCCTGTGGCAACAGTTTCGCGTCGGTTTGTCGCTATTTTTTTTTTAGTTTCAGTTTATAATCTAACCAAACCTAAATGCTACACATAAGTAACTTCAACCAAACAAATTAATTAAATTTTTACCTTATTCCACTCGCGTCCGTTTCGCAATGGTGGACCAATGGCATTGAGTTCGGCAGCGAACAGATCCCATCGCTCTGCCCTGCTTTTCTTCGTCGATCCAAAATTCCCCATTCCTCTGGCGACGTCCGGATTATTTTCCATTAACGCAACCAATTTTTGGAATTGTTGCGTTGTTGTACGTTTTGTTCTAGAAGTATCGTTTTGTTAAATATAATTAAATAATTACATTTGCTCAAATAACGATCAAAATTTACTTACGTCCTTTCCATTTCAAATAGCGAATAAAAAATACATTCGTCAAATTTTGACACTAATGGCGAAGCGAATGACGTTTTTTCGCCAGTGGCAATACCAGAAATTTATTTTCGCCACTCGTTCGCCATTTTCTGGCGAATTCGTTAGAGATTCGCAACTTACAATTCGCCACGGCGAAACTCGCCAAAATTTTCATTCGCTTCGCAAGTGACAATACCCGCCTATATGCACATCCGCATTACCAGAAAAATCGTTACTTTTATGGGAGCAATCGCTCCCATCACGAAGAAAGTGCCCAACGTGGCAACAAATGAAGGATTTCTTAACTACCCAATATAAAATTGCATACACATTACACACATTAAACACGACCTAAATCTCATGCAGAAATTAAAAAAAAAAAAAAAACTAAATATTAAACAAAAGAAAAAATTTCGTAAAAACGAAAAAACTTTGTACCAACTGTTTGTCACATGCGCATGCGCGCAAAGATTGCGAAAGCAAATTTAATTGCGTTTATTGCCATAAACGACATAACTCAATGCTTCACATTACAAATTTTTCCAGCTTCGCTGAAAATAACGCTAATGTTAAAAGAGCTGCGGATTAGTTGCAACAGCAAATCCCGACTTACAAAATTCCGAAAATTACCAAGAAGCAGCAAGAAGCAGCAAGCTGCTCAAAGGCTTTAAAAACTCAGACGCTACACAGCGAAAACCATAGCCGTGTATTATTACCCACAGCAGTGGTCTCCATCGAACTCCGAGGAGAACTGTTTAAACTTAGGGCCTATAGCGTCTAGGGCACAAAGTAGGCTACAACTGCCAACAAAACTAGCAAATTTCGAAATAACGGGAATGGGCGGAAGAGTAGTACAAAACTCAAACAAAATCTGCCCCATTACCCTTATTTCCCCCCAAGCGGATAAGCACATACAAGCAGAAGCTATTGTCTTACCGCAACTAACAAACATGCTTCCAAGCTATCACATTATAGCAAGCATTGGTAAAAGGTTTCACACCTAGCAGACCCCAACTGCAACACTCCCGCTCAAATAGACATTCTATTAGGCAGCGATCTCATACCACAGATAATACTCGAAGGTATTGAGAAAATCACAAATACACTTCTGGCGCAAAATACCATTTTGGGATGGGTCCTAAGTGGAGTTGCGGAACCAGTCACAACAATGACAATTCAAGTTAAGTAAATCTCAAACAAGTACCTCAATACAGAACTGAAGAAATTTTGAAAGCTAGAAGACTTCCCCCTCATATCAATCACAACCCCAGAAGATATATATTGTGAGGATTTTTACAAATCCACAACTTCTCGATTAGATAAGGGCCGGTACGTCGTACGACTACCATTAAAGCCAGAATTCCCCTCACACTCGCCTTAGGTCATTCCCGCACCTCTGCTATCCAACAGTTTTTAAGTATGGAAAAAAACCTACTTAAAAAGGTCAAATCATACGAAAAAAGTCATGTTTTTGTGATTTTTTTTCCTGACGACACAGTTAAAATTTATTTATCCAACCAATGGTACATAGAAGTATGACATTCGAAAAATGTCTTATCAATTTTTTACAAAGAAATATTAAAAAATACGGCAATGGCATCAATTGTCCGGACGGGTCTCGAAAAAAAGTTGAATTGCGGTGCCCCTCATAACTTAAAACTACTGCACTGATCCTTTTGAAATTTTAAACACTTTTTCTGTACATATTTTACAAGGTAACGCTGTTTTTTTGAAATTCTAATTTTTGAATTTTTTCGAAGACTTTGAAGTGAAAAACACAATTTTTGGGAAAACATCGGCTAATTTGCTATTGCGAAATCAAAATTATGAACAAAAAAAAATTCTCCAGCGTTACCTCGTAAAATTTTCGCTCGCTCGCTGTTTTTTTGAAATTCGAATTTTTGAATTTTTTCGAAGACTTTGAAGTGAAAAACACAATTTTTTGGGAAAAAATCGGCTAATTTGTTATTGCGAAATCAAAATTATGAACAAAAAAACTCTCCAGCGTTACCTCGTAAAATATGTACAGAAATAGTGTTTAAAATCTCAAAAGGATCGGTGCAGTAGTTTTGAAGTTATGAGGGGCACCGACTTTGAAAACGTGAGTTGTGGGAAAAAAGCGTTTAAAGTTTCACAGACGCTCACAATCAAATCGGAGGACGGAGACTTACAAGTGTATATCGCCGTCAATTTTGCTTTAATTGCTTTCAAATTTTCACAGAATAATCTTAAGATATTGTACATGAATATAACATAAAAATATGCAAAACAAAAACCAAAATACCTTCATCCACCACAAAAAAAGACAAACATAATTAGGAAAATGATATAAGGTTTTTTATTTTATTTTATTTTAGTAATATACAATTGACGAGTAACATATATAACTATAAAGGATGGATACCTTCGATGTGTCGGACCGAAACAGGTAAGTTAGTAAATTAACACAATTAATGTAAATAATAAGTACGATCTGTCTGTTGATCTCATGACGTCGCCCTTATATTCAGTGAGATTTTGAGATGGAGTTGTCTTTGACATACAGGCAATTTTAGCATTTTTTCGTACTACAGTACAGTTACGTTGAACTGTTTGCTAAAAAAAATTAAAATCCCTTTTACAGGTTTCAACTCATTTCAGTTCAATTAATGTTGAAACAATTCAACTTCAGATCAAATAAACTCATTTTGGGTATCACGATTTACAACAATTAGTTTGCTATTGTTTCCAACCGAAAAAATGAAGATTTCTCAAACAATTAAGCATCTAAGTTTTTTAAATGATAAATTAAAACAATTTAATTTAGTTATTCTTCAAAAGGTAAATAATTATTAACATGAACATTATTTTTTACTTATGCCAGTACTATGATGACAAAAATTTTACGGTCAAATCTGATGTGCTGCGCATAAGAAAAAGTTTTTATTTATTTTGCCAAAAGTTTTATAGACAAGTAAGTGGCATTTAACTTATGTTAATTGCAGATTCATAAGTAATTTTCTTTTAAATGAGGAATTATTGTATTTTTACTAAATAAGATGAAGTAACGTTACTACAAACTCTTTATTTCCTTGCTGCTGGTAGTTTTACGGTTTTCAACTCACTCGATTGAATTTAAGGGGGGAGCCTTTAGAGTGTTCAACAAATCAACTTTTTTGGGGAGGGGAAGAAATAATTGATTAAAGCGAAATTTCTAAGGTTTATGGTTATATATTTAAACATCATCCGCAAATTTTTTGGATGCTAAATCTTTTGTATTCTGCCTTTGGGAAGAAATTGCCCGATGCACCTCGCATGTGCATTTGCTGAACTTCGGGTAGGAGCTGGGATTGAATATTTCGACCTTCTTTGAACGTAATAAGGTATATGTTCAGCTATATTTTAAGATTTTTTTTTTTTACAAAAATGCTGAAAAATAACGGAGTTATGGGCTGTCTTCGGAGGTGCCAAAAAAAATTGCCCCAACTGCTGGCATGATTTTGGCCGAATGAGTTGCTAAAAAAAAAATGAAATTTTTATTAAACTTAAAGATATTTCCTATACAATGACATACGATCTTTAAAAAATATCAAAATTTAACAAAATGGCGGCGTAATTAAAAAAAAAAATCGTTTTTTTTTTATGAAAAAATTGTAGTTTTTTTAATGCCAAATTGACAATTTTCAACCAATCAAAAAGATCGTAGGTCGTTGTATAGTAAATGTATTCAACATTACTCAGTTTTAATTCGAAGTCGATTGATTAATTTCTCGTTGAGTTATGATGTCAGCAATTTTGAAAAATGTCATTTCGAGAAAAACGCGTTTCAAGTTTCACTTATATGTATATGTGTGTCCCTGCGAGCGGTCGCTATTTAGAACGCTGCCTTCCAAAAAATATAGATAGATATGACCTTGCCGATTACACAGGAAATTTTTGGTGAATGTAGACTATCGAAAAAGCAAAAAAAAAAATTTTTTTTTTGAAAGTGTCACACGGGTATAGCCCCTTAATGCCAAAGATATAAAACTTCACCCAAATTTCAAACGACGTTTAGTTTTTTTGTTTTCATAAAAATGTAAAACCGAGAAATCGCTCGTCAAAGTCTGCCCAAGCGTTCATATACCTGCTACACACTCGGCCACTATTTCCCCTCTAGCTTCGACAATTGAATGAATGAATGAAGTTGTCGAGGAATGCACCGCGACCTTTGGTCTATTGTGCCCTCTCCTAACTCACATTGACTGGCGGGTGCTAACGAGGCAATGCGATCCCTATCCGGAAACAGCATTCCAACGACCTTAGCCCAGCGTCTGCAGACTGCTGTGCAGTCAATCAGAAGGTGCTCCGGGATTTCAGGCTCCCTGTCGCAGAACCGGCAGTAAGCGCAAGAGGATAGGCCCATGCTGTGCAGATGCCTGTTCAACTTGCAGTGGCCAGTGTACCATGCGACCAGTAGCCTGACCTTGTTCCTTGGAAGGTTTATTACAGCTTTGAACCTTTTCAAGTTGTATCCTCCCATTAGCAACTTGGCATGTCTGCTGCCATGAGTTTGTTGCCAATGCTCCTCCCTGCCCACAATCCCTACTCCCTTCTTTGACAATTAATATAATATATTATCTTCTAGTTAAACTAAGAAAATTCCAAAAGTAGTGTAAAATTCAACAAAAAAAAATTGTTTAAATTTAAAAAAAGGATTTTTTTCCAAAAAAAATTTCCTTTTTTGTTTTAAAAATATGTTCAAACTTAATTTTTGTAAGTTTTATTTTCGTTTAAATAGAAAACAATTTAATGCCGAAGATATAAAACTTCACCCTAATTCCAAACGACTTTTAGTTTTTTTGTTTTCCTAGAAATGGAAAACCGAGAAATTGCGCGTTAAAGTCTGCCCAAGCATTCATAGACCTGCTACACACTCGGCCACTATTTCCCCTCTTCTTCTTCTTCTTTACTGGCGTAGACACCGCTTACGCGATTATAGCGCGCCAGTCGTTTCTTCTCTTCGCTACGTGTCGCCAATTGGATATCCAAGCGAAGCCAGGTCCTTCTCCACTTGGTCCTTCCAACGGAGTGGAGGTCTTCCTCTTCCTCTGCTTCCTCCGGCGGGTACTGCGTCAAATACTTTCAGAGCTGTAGTGTTTTCGTCCATCCGGACAACATAACCTAGCCAGCGTAGCCGCTGTCTTTTAATTCGCTGAACTATGTCAATGTCGCCGTATATCTCGTACAGCTCATCGTTCCATCGAATGCGATATTCGGCGAGGCCCACGCGCAAAGGGCCATAAATCTTTTGCAGAACCTTTCTCTCGAAAACTCGTAACGTCGACTCATCGGTTGTTGTCATCGTCCAAGCCTCTGCACCATGTAGCAGGACGGGAATTATAAGCGACTTATAGAGTTTGGCTTTTGTTCGTCGAGAGAGGACTTTACTCGCACTTTTCAATTGCCTACTCAGTCCTAAGTAGCACCTGTTGGCAAGAGTAATCCTGCGTTGGATTTCCAGGCTGGCATTGTTGGTGGTGTTAATACTGGTTCCTAAATAGACAAAATTATCTACAACTTCAAAGTTATGACTGTCAACAGTGACGTGGGAGCCAAGTCGCTAGTACGTCGACTGTTTCTCTGTTGACAGACAGACCCATTTGCGTTGCATCCTTGTTCAGTCTGGAGCAAGCAGAACTAACGGCGCGGGTGTTGAGGCCGATGATATCAATATCATCGGCATACGCCAGCAGCTGTACACTCTTATAAAATATTGCACCTGCTCGATTAAGCTCTGCAGCTCGAATAATTTTTTCCAGCAGCAGATTGAAAAAGTCGCACGATAGGGAGTCGCCTTGTCTGAAACCTCGTTTGGTATCGAACGGCTCGGAGAGGTCCTTCCCGATTCTGACGGAGCTTTTCGTGTTGCTCAACGTCAATTTACACAGCCGTATTAGTTTTGCGGGGATACCAAATTCAGACATCGCGGCATAAAGGCAGCTCCTTTTCGTGCTGTCGAAAGCAGCTTTGAAATCGACGAAGAAGTGGTGCGTGTCGATTCTCCTTTCATGGGTCTTTTCCAAGATTTGGCGTATTTGGAATATCTGGTCGGTTGTTGATTTACCAGGTCTAAAGCCACACTGATAATGTCCAATCAGTTTGATGACGGTGGGCTTTAATCTTTCACACAATACGCTCGACAGAACCTTATATGCGATGTTGAGGAGGCTAATCCCACGGTAGTTGACGCAGATTGTGGGGTCTCCTTTTTTATGGATTGGGCTTAGCACACTTAAGTTCCAATCGTTGGGCATACTTTCGTACGATCATATTTTGCAAAGAAGCTGATGCATGCCTTATCAGCTCTTCGCCGCCGTGTTTAAATAGCTCGGCCGGCAATCCATCGGCCCCTGCCGCTTTGTTGTTTTTCAGGCGGGCAATTGCTATTCGAACTTCTTCATGGTCGGGCAATGGAACGTCTGCTCCATCGTCATCGATTGGGGTATCGGGTTCGTCTTCTCCTGGTGTTGTGCGTCAAGCCATTCAGCAGGCTGGAGAAGTGTTCCCTCCATAATTTAAGTATGCTCTGGACATCAGTGACTAGATCACCTTTGGGGGTCCTACAAGAGTATGCTCCGGTCTTGAAACCTTCTGTAAGCCGCCGCATTTTTTCGTAGAATTTTCGAGCAATACCCCTGTCGGCCAGCTTATCAAGTTCTTCGTACTCACGCATTTCGACATCTCTCGTTTTCTGTCTGCAAATGCGTCTCGCTTCTCAACTCTCGGTATCTATCCCATCCCGCACGCGTTGTGGTCGATCGTAACGTTACGAGGTAGGCAGCCTGTTTTCTCTCCGCTGCGCACGGCACTCCTCGTCGTACCAGCTGTTCTTTTCCACTTTCCGAAAACCAATGGTTTCGGTTGCAGCTGTACGTAAGGAGTTTGAAATGCCGTCCCACAGTTTCCTTATACCGAGTTGTTGACAAGTGCTCTCAGAGAGCAGGAGTGCAAGCCGAATAGAAAATCGTTCGGTTGTCTGTTGTGATTGCAGCTTCTCGACGTCGATCCTTCCTTGTGTTTGTTAGCGTGCGTTTTTTGCTGCACAGAGGCGGGTGCGAATCTTGGCTGCAACAAGATAGTGGTCCGAGTCGATGTTAGGACCTCGGAGCGCACGCACATCTAATACACTGGAGACGTGTCTTCCGTCTATCACAACATGATCGATCTGGTTGGTAGTTTTTCGATCCGGAGACAGCCAGGTAGCTTGATGAACTTCTTATGCTGGAATCTAGTACTACAGATAACCATATTTCGGGCCCCGGTGAAGTCGATCAGCCTCAACCCATTTGGGGATGTTTCCTTGTGGAGGCTGTATTTACCGATCGTAGTGCCAAAGATACCTTCTTTGCCCACCCTGGCGTTAAAGTCGCCAAGCACGCTTTTGACATCGTGGCGGGGCAGCTCTCATAAGTGCGCTCCAAACACTCTCTTCCGTCGAGTCATGGGCTCAGGTCAGGGATATGTTGAAGAACCTCGCTTTGATGCAGATTGTGGCTAGACGTTCATTCACCGGAGTGAATGATAGTACTCGGCGACGGAGTCTCCTTCCCACCACGAATCCCACACCAAACTTGCGCTCCTTTATATGGTCACTTTAGTAAATGCCACAAGAACCTACTCGTCTTGTCCTTGTCCCTTCCATCGCATTTCTTAGACGGCAGTGATGTCAGCCTTTGTTTTCACGAGGACATCAACCAGCTGGTCAGCGACACCTTCCCGATTAAAGGACCAGACCGGACATTCCAGGTGCATGCCCTCAATTCGTAGTCCTTATTTCGTTTGCCATGGTCGTACTCAAAAGGGGGATCACTCATCCGAGGCTGTGTTTGCTTTTTCCTTGGGGGTGTTTTTTTACGTGGCGGGTCCCAAACCCAGCGCACAACCCTGCGGAGGGGATGTTTCGCCTTCTCACTTTAGCTCGCCTTCAAACGGATGTTCTTAGGCTACCCAGAGGACACTTGGTCAAAGACCGGAAGTCGTGAGCTGCTTGAGTCATATGTGAAAAAATCGTTTCTGCCCACTCCCAAATGAATGGCGATCAGAGAACTTTCCTCACTTGCGTGAACTTCTACACATGACTCCATCCTCCATTTCCCCTCTAGCTTCGACAATATTTCGAATTCCCATCTATAACTTTGGGGACATATTCTTAGATAATTTTTAAAGAGATTTAATAAAAAAAATCGATTTTCTTCAAAAGCAGTTACCACAAACTCTTCATTTCCTTGCTTTACCGGTAGTAATCAAAAATGCATTTTAAACGATATTGACTTTGGACCAAAGCAACTTACGCTATATGATTGTTACAAAACCCTTTTTTAAGTATTGAGAATACTATGAGCGGTGTGGATAAAGCACCGATGACTTAATTTTGTTCAAAAAGTACATTTTATCGACTGGTTCTTTTCGAAAAACTTCCCAGGGTCCCTTAATTTTATTTTAATGTTTCCAAAGTGTACACCCCTATCATGCATTTCGATTAGGTTCCCGCTCTACGCTCCGCCGGAGTCGAAATTAGGTATCATGCGTTGCAATTGGATTGAAAGAAGAAGAGGAAGAGCTATAACTCTTTCGAAATCAGCTGTTTGCTTTGAAATATGTGAAACTGGAACATAACAAAGCAAAAATACAAAATTACTGCTGTTTAAAGAAAATAAATAAAAGTAAAATTTTTATATTGTTATTATTTTTATTAAATGTAACTATGGAATCTTTATCCGCGGCGATATTACTGGTTGAGGAGGAGAGCAGCGCATCTCAGAATGCTGGGGTGAGAATTGAAAGGAGAAGATTACGAGATATGTGCGATCCCTTCCAGATGAATGACGGGCTGTAAGTAATTGCACCTGAAAGTAGACATTTTTCTTACAATTTGTTTACTTATTTAGATTCAAAAAAACTTTCGTCTGAATAAGGACGCTTTCAAGTATGTCCTAGATACGTTTGCGGAAGAAACGACGGCAAGTAAATTTGATGCTTCCTCTTTCCAAAAAGCCTGCACATCTTCTTTAGGACGCTGGTGGAAACCGTTGGCTATATCTAGCTTACTCTCCATCATATCTGCCAATTTTCCATATTGCTCTGGTGTTGTTATTTTTGACCTGAAAGCATATCAAAAAACATCACTAAAACTGGAAATATCGTGTCTTTTACAACTTTTAAATACAAGTTTTACTTACATTTTTAGAAAATTAAAAAAAATCACGCAAATAATAAAATTTTCGCAGCAAAATAAAAACACAAAAAGTTCTCCGCCAACAAAATAGCAACTTAGCAAAACGGAGCTACGATCGAAATGCATGATAGGCAGAATCGTAAATTTCGAAGTTGAACTGAACGGGAACGGAACGCATGATACCAAAGTCGCCAAACGGAGAAAATTTCAATCCAAGTCGAAATGCGTGATAGGGGTGGTAGTTTATTTCGTCCAGTTCCCGAATTTTACCCACGAGCTCAAAAAATTATTCACTCCCATTTTCCACTGATATTATTTTTAAATTAAATTTTTGACACTTTAGCCTCGTTGACACAGTGCTAAAACCGTTATACCACAAAAAGGTGACGTTTGATAGCACTGTAATGGAATTTTTTTTTTTAGTTGAAAACCATAATAGAAACTTGAACCAAAATGCATTTGGGTTGAGAGTCGTAATAGCACAAATCCGAATCCAATATTACGTCTAATTTCTTTAAGGGGTTATATACCTTTTTTAATTTCAAAAAATTGAAATTTTTTTATTGCTTTATCTTAAAGAACAACTTCAACAACATTTTCTCAAATTTTCATGGAGATTCGAGCAGTAGAAAAAAAGTTACCTCACTTCTAACCGCGTGCTGTTATTTTCGCATAAACTAAACTTGAAGCTTTAAACGCGAATATCTCGAAATGGTGTTTTTTGAAAAATGACTGCGGTGACATGGATTGGCGGAAAACTACTGAACCGATTTTCTTCACATTTTTTTTTCAAATGTTCGTAATGAAATTTTTCTGTGCTTGAACGATCGACTTTTTACGTACAAATTTTTTTTTCGCCGAAATGAATTTTTTAATGAAATTTCTAGTGACCAAAAAGTTAATTTTTTGCATAAAACGTTCCCGTGTGCACAAAAAAAAATCATAAAAACGATCGTTCAAGCACAAGGAATTACATTAAACTATTGAAATTTGTTTACTTTTATGGTTTCAGTTGACTTGTTCGATCTGGGGAATAGTCACCGCAAGGCTCTGCCCAAAAAAAGGCCTCTAAAGGAAAGTGCTACCCCTTAAAAATTATTTGCATTTTCCGCGAAATTTCGCACAACATTGCTAATAATCGCTATTGAAAAATACCGTTTATTTTCTATTAAATTTTTTATTGACGATTTTATTGCGTATAGTGAGAAGGGGGAAACATTCCCCGTCGAAAAATAGAGCGCTTATGTGCAATATGAGCAAAAAGGAAAATATCCTGCTGAAATCTATAGCTTTCCAAAAATGTTTTATAATACTCCCTATGCAACTAATAAGACCCATCTTGTATCAACAAAAACATACCAAGAAAACCAGGGCCACGTAAAACCAATATTACTGTTTACAAAAATATAGTACGGAAGTTAAAGACGAATAAGTTGTGGACGTGTCCAGAAAGCTTGTAGGAAGACGACTCAATGAATCTTAACTTTTTGGACGAATTAGTTAGCACTAAGAAACCACTCCTGTCAAGACGCCACATCAAAGTTTGACTGGCATTTGCAAAGGCCCACAGAGACAAACTAGCACAATTTTGGTGGCGTATTTTTGAGTGACGAAACCAAGATAAATAGGTTGGCTCCAGATGGAAAAACATGTGTGCATCGTTCACAAGGTCAAGCCCTTAACCCTAAGTATTCCAAAAAAAAAAAAAAATTAAGCACGGCGGTGGAAGTATCATAGCCTGGGGCGTGTTTTCATGGCATGGCATCGTGCCAATTGTTCGAATAAATGGCAAAATGGACCAGTTTTAGTATTTGGATATATTGTAAAATAAAATGAGACCTTTTGTATTTTAACCCATGCCCATAAACTGGACACTTATGCAAGACAATGATCCGAAACACACCGCAAAGGTAGTAAAGCATTGGCTCGGCAATAAAAAATTTGGAATATTGAAATGACCTGCGCAAAGCCCGGATCTCAATTCAATAGAAAATTTATGAAATGATATCAAGACCAAAAATGCAAGCATAATATTCAAAAATTTTAATGATTTGTAAGCTGTAATTGAGGAGGCTTGGTATTCAATCCTAAAGGAACGATGTCAAAAACTGGTGGACAGCATGCAGTGAAGATGGTAGAGGGTGATTAAAAATGATGGATGTAGTACAAAATACTAGCGAAATGAACAATTTTATACAATTTTTTAATATCTTCTTCTTAATTGGCGTAGACACCGCTTACGCAATTATAGCCGAGTTAACAACCGCGCGCCAGTCGTTTCTTCTTTTCACTACGTGGCGCCAATTGGATATTCCAAGCGAAGCCAGGTCCTTCTCCACTTGGTCCTTCCAATGGAGTGGAGGTCTTCCTCTTCCTCTGCTTCCCCCGGCGGATACTGCGTCGAATGCTTTCAGAGCTGGAGTGTTTTCATCCATCCGGACAACATGACCTAGCCAGCGTAGCCGCTGTCTTTTAATTCGCTGAACTATGTCAATGTCGGCGTATATCTCGTACAGCTCATCGTTCCATCGAATGCGATATTCGCCGTGGCCAACGCGCAAAGGACCATAAATCTTTCGCAGAATTTTTCTCTCGAAAACTCGCAACGTCGACTCATCCGCTGTTGACATCGTCCACGCCTCTGCACCATATAGCAGGACGGGAATTATGAGAGACTTATAGAGTTTGGTTTTTGTCTGTCGAGAGAGGACTTTGCTTCTCAATTGCCTACTCAGTCCGAAGTAGCACCTGTTGGCAAGAGTTATCCTGCGTTGGATTTCTAGGCTGACATTGTTGGTGGTGTTTACGCTGGTTCCAAGATAGACGAAATTATCTACAACTTCAAAGTTATGACTGTCAACAGTGACGTGAGTGCCAAGTCGCGAGTGCGACGACTGTTTGTTTGATGACAGGAGATATTTCGTCTTGCCCTCGTTCACTGCCAGACCCATTCGTTTTGCTTCCTTGTCCAGCCTGGAGAAAGCAGAACTAACGGCGCGGGTGTTGAGGCCGATGATATCAATATCATCGGCATACGCCAGCAGCTGTACACTCTTATAAAAGATTGTACCTGCTCGATTAAGTTCTGCAGCTCGAACTATTTTCTCCAGCAGCAGATTGAAAAAGTCGCACGATAGGGAGTCGCCTTGTCTGAAACCTCGTTTGGTATCGAACGGCTCGGAGAGGTTCTTCCCGATCCTGACGGAGCTTTTGGTGCCGCTCAACGTCAGTTTACACAGCCGTATCAGTTTTGCGGGGATACCAAATTCAGATATCGCGGCATAAAGGCAGCTCCTTTTCGTGCTGTCGAAAGTAGCTTTGAAATCGACGAAGAGGTGGTGCGTGTCGATTCTCCTTTCCCGGGTCTTTTCCAAGATTTGGCGCATGGTGAATATCTGGTCGGTTGTTGATTTGCCAGGTCTAAAGCCACACTGATAAGGTCCAATCAGTTCGTTGACGGTGGGCTTTAATCTTTCACACAATACGCTCGATAGAACCTTATATGCGATGTTGAGGAGGCTAATCCCACGGTAGTTGGCGCAGATTGTGGGGTCTCCTTTTTTATGGATTGGGCATAGCACATTTAAATTCCAGTCGTTGGGCATGCTTTCGTCCGACCATATTTTACCAAGAAGCTGATGCATGCTCCTTATCAGTTCTTCGCTGCTGTGTTTGAATAGCTCGGCCGGCAATCCCCTGCCGCTTTGTTGTTCTTCAGGCGGGTGATTGCTATTCGAACTTCTTCATGGTCGGGTAATGGAACGTCTGCTCCATCGTCATCGGTTGGGGAATCGGGTTCGCCTTCTCCCGGTGTTGCGCTTTCACTGCCATTCAGCAGGCTGGAGAAGTGTTCCCTCCATAATTTAAGTATGCTCTGGGCATCGGTAACTAGATCACCTTTGGGGGTTCTACAAGAGTATGCTCCGGTCTTGAAACCTTCTGTAAGCCGCCGCATCTTTTCGTAGAATTTTCGAGCATTACCCCTGTCGGCCAGCTTATCGTGCATCCCGCACGTGTTGTGGTCGATCGTAACGTTGCGAGGTAGGTAGCCTGTTTTCTCTCCGCTACGACACGGCACTCCTCGTCGTACCAGCTGTTCTTTTGCACTTTCCGAAAACCAATGGTTTCGTTTGCAGCTGTACGTAAGGAGTTTGAAATGCCGTCCCACAGTTCCCTTATACCGAATTGTTGATGAGTGCTCTCAGAGAGCAGGAGTGCAAGCTGAGTAGAAAAACGATCGGCTGTCTGTTGTGATTGCAGCTTCTCGACGTCGAACCTTCCTTGTGTTTGTTGGCGTGCGTTTTTTGCTGCACAGAGGCGGGTGCGAATTTTGGCTGCAACAATATAGTGGTCCGAGTCGATGTTAGGACCTCGGAGCGCACGCACATCTAAAACACTGGAGACGTGTCTTCCGTCTATCACAACATGATCGATCTGGTTGGTGGTTTTTCGATCCGGAGACAGCCAGGTAGCTTGATGTCACTCATCCGAGGCTTGTTGTTCCTTTTCATTGGGGGTGTTTTTTTACGTGGCGGGTCTCAAACCCAGCGCACAACCCTATGCAGGGGATGTTTCGCCTTCTCACGTTAGCTCGCCTTCAAACGGATGTTCTTAGGCTACCCAGAGGATACTTGGTCAAAGACCGGAAGTCGTGAGTTGCTTGAGTCATATGCAAAAGAATCGTTTCTGGCCACTCCCAAGTGAATGGCGATCAGAGAACTTTCCTCACTTGTGTGAACTTCTACACATGACTCCATCCTTAATATATTTTTTTTAATTTTGATATCTATTTTTAAACCCTTTTCAGATTGTGCTGTTTATGTGTCCCAGCTGTGATATAGGGTATTGATGTTTTCGTCTTTTTTTTGACGATAATAGAATATTTATTGTTTTAATGTTCTAGTAATATTAAAGTGAATAATTTTTAAAATAAAACGCATGCCTCTTTTCTTATTTGATGACCAAGTGTGACATTTATGTGGACATGGTTGTATGTTACCGTCTAACTGGAGGTCCATGCAAAAAGAAGTTTGGAAATAACGGTGCATTAGAAATACACGTCATGATTGAACGGTTGAGTGATAGAGTCAAGTCGACCCTTCTACAGCAAGTGAGCCCAGATAATAGCCTCAATAAGAAACCCTCCAGTGCAGGGGTCATCCCAGCAGCGATTGACTTATCAGAATCCTTCTTACTACGCTACTAGAAGACATTAGATAACTTATGACTCCGCTATACTGAAGAGATGAACCATCAAAATAAAAAAAGGCGTAAACAAACGTCCCGCAACTGTTTACCTGGTATGTTTTGAAACTACCCCAACCATCGAAGGAATTTCTGCTACCTCATACGTCGATAATCATGACAAGGCACTGGAAACAATGACATGTGTTTCAAAGAAAATATCTATATCCATGATCTATCTCTCTTCTTCACTGTTGGGGGCTTAACACTCTCCCTTGCTAAAACTCTTGTGTTCCGTAATAGAGAATCTCCAGGGCGATTAGGTGGTGTTGGTGAGGTACATACTACTATGACCAAAAATACTGATACTTTGTTCATAATTCTAAAATTACTACCTTATTCTTCAAAATCTTTGTCGTCCCCTTAAAGAAATCCCTCTTGGCTCCAATACACTTGTGCCAATGGTTTTTCCAATCTTCGAAACAGTTATAGTAAATTTCGGGAATAGCCTTCAAGGAGCGAGTTAAGTTTTCTGTTTTAGTAATAGAAAAATGTTTTTTATGAATAAAAAGACTTCGATTCACCGTAATATGCGGTTTGTCGTCATGATATTTAATAATTATGTTCTTTAACTCTTAAACTATGCTTAGCTTAATTTACTTAGAGCCGTTGTGCTGGTCAACATTTCCCGCTGGCAACGACCCGGCATGACTTAGTAAGCAATTTAATGTAATCGCAATTTAATGTAAATTAATCGCAGTTCTGTTGTTTTACATCGTTATTGGTATTTCTTATTATCATTATATCTTCACTTCTATTATTGCGGTTTCGTTTTTGTATATAAATTCCAATGTTTTTAAAAATATACAGATTTTGCATAATTTTAAACTTTCGAATGATTTCTTCACTTCATAATCGAAATAGTTTTCACCAATCTTTTTCTTTTTCATTAATAAGTAATTTATTTTTATTTGGTAGCGGAGTTATTATTTAAATTTTAGTTAAAAAAAAGTCTTCGGTATTTGAAGCGCAAATATTATTTTTGAATTTTGTATACTACTACTCCTACTTTTACCAATTTTAATTTGTAAAAATCAATTTCATATTTTTCGATTTCTTCCCCAGTTAACATACTTGGGTGCACCATATTGTACTTTACCGCCGCTATGTTGTCTTGTATTTCTTGGAATTTTGGTCATTATAGAAAATTTTCGTTCAATTATATTTTGTTCTTTGGTGATTCCATTTAGAGATTTTATTATTTGTTTCCTGTCTCATGTGCACCGGCGACATCATGGGTATATTCTTAGAAAACCCGGTACCCAGTGGGGTATTAAAAAATTATGCAATAATACCTTTTTTTTGTTTTATTTTTTAAGTGTTATTATCGCCTTTAAATACCCTTAAACTAAATGTATCTTCATCCCTCTCGTTTAAACTTTCAATATTTGCCAATTTCATTTGTTTTTTATATTCGTCGAATGAACGCTATGTAGTGGAATAATTCGGCAATACGGTTGATCTTAATGCCGTACTCTTTTGTAGTTGTTTATTGGACCTTCTTCCTTTGTTTCTATATAGTATTCCCTTTCTTTGTACTGTTTCTTTTGAACGTCTCCATTCGCATCTTCAAAACGTTGGAAGCCACTTTACGAGTATTTCTTGCCATTCGGGGTGTGCATTTGATGCATTCTCATCTCTATTGAAAGATCAGGGTCCTCAATTCCTGTCAGTTTCTCCGACATGGTTGAGTGCAATCTCTCTACGTCCGCATTTCCTGTATGGCTTTTTGGCTTTGTGAGATGAACCCGTATTCCTTCATCCCGAAGGTATGCCAATAATCGTTCTGCCTTAAGGGGCTGTACCAGTATGACACTTTCAAAAAAAAAAATTATTTGCTTTTTCGATAGAAAATATTTCCGTAAATCTCCTGTGAAATCGGAAAGGTCGTATCTTGAATAGTTTTCGGATGGCAGCATTCTAAAGAGCGACCGCTCGGACATGCAAACCAGAGACCTGCATTGAGTATGATCGATTCAGTTTGATCAGCCTCGCTCAAAACGGTCAAACTCAGCACAGCGGTTCGCTACAAAATTGTTTGATCGAGTTTCGTTCTCAAAATGAACGAGTTCGATCAGTTGTTTTGATTGCTCTGCTTACTGATTCAAACTGATTTTTTGGCTCCGGTATGATGATTGGAAATGATTGTATAGAAAAACACGATCAAGTCTAATGATGCACGAAAACTCATACATCGATCAAGTGTGCGTTTGAATTGATTGTGATTGAACCAATCAGATCGAGAATTGCCCTGCGAATATGTATGTGCCTAGTTTGTATGTACATATTTGTGTGTTTTAACGGAAACAAGTCGCGATGCATAAAATTAACCAAAACATTACTGCATATATTTCTTCATTTTTAACGCTTAAAACTAAAATTCCATTAATGTTTAGAATTAATAAACAAAGGTAATGCTTAAATTATTAGGGAACACAAATTTCAGTTTTAATCACTTCTTCATTGAGATCAACAAAAACATAAAATTAAAAGAAGGTTTATTTTCTGGTTTCAATCTTCATCGCGAAAACTTTTATAAAATGAATTTAAAAACAATAAGCTATCAACTGAACATGGTCCGAGCCTATTTACAGCTAAAAAAAGAACTCTCCGCGGCTGCGCTGCTAGCAGGAACCACCCGGTATAACCAAACAGTATGATTGTGATCGAGCTGAATGCAAGCAGCATTCTCGAACATTCTTTGCTGCTTTACGAAACAAGCAACAGTGATTGGAACTGAATGTTCGCTTTGAGCACGCTCGCTTACGATCATTCATTTTTGTTGAAGCAAAGTTTTCCGTCACAAAAAATCTGAGTCAAGGATCGAGTATGATTGAAAAAATTGTGATCGTTGCAGCTCTCTGATGCAAACATATATAAGTGAAACTTTAAACGCGTTTTTCTCGAAACGATTTTTTTTTCAAAATTACGCCATTTTGTTAATTTTTGATATTTTTCAAAGATCGTAGTTCATTGTATAGGAAATATCTTCAGGTTTAATAAACTTTTCAAATTATTTTGTTTCAGCTACTCATTCGGCCGGAATCATGCCAGCAATTGGGGCACTTTTTTTGGCACCTCCGAAGACAGCCCATAACTCCGTTATTTTTCAACATTTTTGTAAAAAAAAATCTTAAAATATAGCTGGAAATGTACCTTATTACGTTCAAAGAAGTTCGAAATATTCAATCGGGTACTTTCTCTTAAAAAAAATCACGAAAATTGTCTAATTTTTCATGCGTCACACTGGTATAGCCCCTTAAATTCGTTATCCATAATGACTTTTTTTGGTTTACCGAATTTTGAAAAATGGTCAATCAATCATTATTGCTTTCTTTGCGGGCCAGTTTCTATCTGTTATTTTATAGACTGTCGCAAATTTTGTGAGCTTGTCTAATGCTGTTATAAAGGTTTGGTTTTTGAAATGAAAAATATCAATGTGCACCATTTCATTTTTATTTTCAGGGGTTTCTGTTAAGTGAAATTTTGGTTTTATTGGATTGCTATTATATTTGATTTGTTGGCATTTTTGGCAGTTGTTTATTAGTAGTTGAATATGTTCCTTAAATTTAGGGTAACATATTTTATCTGTATCTATTTCTGAGGCATTTGTGCATTTTACGAATTCTAAATTTCTATCTTGAGCAAAAGTTTCAATGAGTAATTTCTGCATTTTATGGTAATCCGCTTCAGATACTTCCGAAAATATTCCCACTATTCCGTTTCCTTATATGTTTTTTATGTGTTCTTGTTTTTTTCTTCTTCGTCCATTCCAAGGAGTGTTTGCATTTGAACTTTTGGGCGCTGAATGAATTGTTTCTGACAGATGCAGGTTTGATTCATTGTCGTTAAATGCTGTTATTTTTGGTGAGTTCTCAATTCGACTCAAGAAATCAGCTACAACGTTATTTTTTCCATTTACATATTCTATTTCAAAGTAGTATTCCTGCAATTTCAATAACCATCCCTGATGGCGTTGAGAAAATTATTTTCCTTTATATTTATTAACAAGATATATGATTGGACAATGATATGTTATTATTTTAACTTTATTCCCATATATGTATATATGGTCGAAAATATGTCATCGATTTTGTTCGAACTTTCAACCTAGACGGACGTGTTTTTCATGCGCTCCGTAGAAACTTTCGAAAAAAAAAAAACAAAAATAAAACAAAATAAACAAAAACTAAAAAAGTGCATTCAGTGCAAACGTTAGGCAATAACGCCGAAAGTACAAATCAAAACATAAAAACCCACAAACTGTTTATAAACAAAAAACATAACAAAATAACAAATAATAGGTGTGAAATAAAACAAAAAAAAAATACAAAGGCATGAGCGCAGCGCAGCCCCACCAACAAGGCCGTAGGCATTCTCTTAATGCCTACTTCAGCTTTGTCGAGCCTGCGAGTTCAGCTCCTACCAACAAACAAGGCAACGGTGAGAAGGATGAGTCATCGCAGCGACCAACTGAGCAGCACCATAAGCAGAGCTTACAAAAAACTAAAGCAGGAGAGAACGGCAGTCAACAACGGCCAGCAGCAAACATGATCACACCAACTAAACAGGTACCAGCAAGTACGCAGGCAGCGAAGAACAACATAAAGCAAGGTGAGAATGTACCAATAAAAAAAGGCCAGTCTGTACAAACTGGCATTGACCGCTATATTAACATAAAAAGGAAATTAAGTCCTTCAAAGTCAGCGGTCAATCCCAAGAAATTCCAAAGCGGTACACCAATTAAGAATAAACCGGAAGTTTTAAATGGCAATAGGTTTGCCTTACTAAGCAATGGAACAGACGACGATGCCAAGGGTACCACCACAGTCGTTAATGCCAAACCACCTCCAATATATTTGCGCGAACGTAGCGGTAATGCTCTCGTTGCTGAAATAAGTAAAATTGTAGGTACTAACAATTTCCATATAGTGCCTTTGAAAAAAGGCAATATAGATGAAACAAAAATTCAGTCCTACACTGAAAAAAGTTTTATGGACATAGTTAAATTTTTGTCAAATAAAAACAAAAATTATTATTCGTATCAACTGAAGAGCTCTAAGGGCCTAGTTGTTGTAATCAAAGGTATAGAGTCCGCCGTAGACTCTAGTGAAGTCAAAGAAGCATTGGAAGAATGTGGTTTTGGAATTAAAACAGTTGTAAATATATTTAATAGAAACAAAATACCACAGCCAATGTTTAAAATTGAATTGTTGCCGAATTCGAATCAACTTAAAAAAATGAGACCCATCCCATTTATAATTTGAAATATTTGCTGCATCGTAGAGTAACCGTGGAAGAACCACATAAAAGAAACGGTCCGGTACAATGTACTAACTGCCAAGAATATGGGCATACTAAATCATACTGCACTCTACGCAGTGTTTGTGTGGTATGTGGTGATTTACATCCCACTTCTAAATGCACCCTTAAGCTTAGTACGCAGCTCTCAAGAAACGTAAAAACTTCATATAAAAAAACGCTTAAGAAACGGTCCAGAAACGTTCCTGCGATAAAGTTACTTGTGCTAGTACGCAGCTCTCAAGAAATCTAGTACTAATTTTTAATACTTTTTTTCAATAAAATGTGAATATGGCAAACCTGGTTTTGCGACGAAACATCAAATCAACAATTGTTTCTTGAGGGAAATTCGAAGTAATCGTCAAATTCATCCTAAATTAGTTGAAATCATTATTATAAAGTATATTCCAATTTGAAATATTGTATAAAACCAACCAATCATCAACAACATTCCTTAAATCTCAATGAAAATATTTGTGTTACCATACACATACATACATACATACATACGCACAAAGTTTGTTTACTTTGTTTATTCTCTCTTGCTCTTCTAATGTGGATCATTCACAATGCGTAACCAGCTGTCAAAATTACTTCAGAAATAATGTATTTTTGTTCTTGAGCAATTACTTGAGAGCTGCGTACCAACCTTTAAGAAAGAAGAGTTAAATAAAAAATGCAGCAATTGCGGAGGGAATCACACCGCTAACTACAGAGGTTGCCCTGTATATAAAGATCTGAAATCTAAGTTGTCACAGGGAATTCAAGCACGTCGTAACCAAATGTTACAAACGCCCCGTAATGAAATTATAGCAACCTCAGAAAAAAGTACAAATCCTATTACTTCTAACAATAATAATATGCAAGGAAGCTATGCAAATGTGGTAAAAGGCAACACTGTGCAAATGCAACTGCCGCAAAATCCTCCAAATGGAGGTATTGAAACTATGATTATAAATCTTACACAGTGTATGACACAATTTATGTCTACCATGCAAAACATGATCCAAGATTTAATAAAATCACAAAATCAAATGCTGCAAAATTTATTAAGTAAAAAATGAGCTTATTAAATATCTGTATATGGAATGCCAACGGTGTTAACCAACATAAATTAGAGATTATAAGATTTCTGTCTGAAAAAAATATTGATGTAATGCTTATATCAGAAACTCATTTAACAAATAAAAATAATTTCAATATTCCGGGATTTAGAGTCTATGTCACAAATCATCCAGATGGAAAAGCGCATGGTGGCACGGCAGTGTTGATTAGAAATCGTTTAAACCACTATGCCCTAGAATCGCATGCTACTCCACAGTTACAAGCTACAACAATATCACTAAAAAATCGGGGTTGTGACTTAAACCTTACGGCTATATACTGTCCACCTCGTTTTAAAATTACAGAAATCGAATTTAAAGACTTTTTTGGAACACTAGATCAAAGATTTCTAGCAGGTGGAGATTACAACGCAAAACACACGTACTGGGGCTAACGTCTTATTAATCCGAAAGGACGACAGCTGTATCAAACTGTTATAAATAGGCACAATAACCTTGAAATAATATCTCCTGGTAAGCCGACATATTGGCCTAGTGATCGGAAGAAAATACCAGATTTAATTGATTTTGCTGTAATCAAAAATATAGATAAATCGCACATAACAGCAGACACATGTACTGATCTATCTTCTGATCACTCTCCGGTACTAATAAAATTATGTGAACAACCCATATTCGTTAATCCAAAAGTGGGTCTAACTTCTTATAAAACAAATTGGCTAAAATATAGAAAATACGTCAGTAGCCACATTAATAGTGAGTACAAAATACATACAGGAAGAGATATTGACGAAAGTATAAGAGAAGTCAATGATATAATAACCAGCGCAGCTGTCTTAGCAACACCAAACAAAAGCTATAAGCCGCTTGGTTTCAGAAAAATCTCTAATAAAGAAATAGAAATGCTTGTAAATGTAAAAAGGCGTGCAAGACGTGAATGGCAGATAAATCGTTCCCCTTCCACTCAGCTTCAATTAAAATCTGCTGTACGTAAATTAAAAAACGCGCTTAAACGTGAGGAAGAATTGAACACCGAAATGTATATAAAGAAGCTGTGTCCGAATTCAAACAAGCAAAATTCCCTTTGGAAAGCCCAAAAGTCCATGAAGCCACCAACTGACTCCAACATGCCTATACGAGACTTGGGAGGAAATTGGGCTCGAAGTGACGAGGAAAAGGCTAATTGCTTTGCAAATCACCTAGAAAAGGTATTTCAACCCAATTTGCCAAAGAACAACTTTAAGCTGTCAATCTTACCCAACACAGCTAAAGAGTCGCTCGAATCTCTTATGACTTCACCTTCTGAAATCATTGGTATCATCAAAGAACTTAATCCAAAAAAGTCGCCGGGACATGATAAAATTTCCCCAAAAATGCTAATTGAGTTACCAATTATTGCTGTAGAGGTGCTCTCTTTGCTCTTCAATGCAATTCTTAGTTTCGGATACTATCCAATTTCATGGAAAAAGTCGCAGATTATCTTGATAGATAAACCTGGGAAAGACTTAACACAGCCGTCTTCATACAGACCAATCAGTCTTCTACCCTGTCTTTCAAAAGTATTTGAAAAAGTATTACTATCAAAGATGTCTCCTTTCCTCCACGAAAATAACACAATACCATTGCATCAATTCGGATTTCGTGCGAAACATGGCACAATAGAGCAAGTAAATAGAATTACTAACGAGATAAGGAAGGCATTTGAGCACAGGGAGTACTGTTCAGCAATATTTCTAGATGTAGCTCAGGCGTTTGATAAGGTGTGGCACGAAGGTCTTTTATATAAGATTAAAAAAATTCTACCTTTAGAATTGTATAGAACCTTGGAGTCTTATTTAAAAAATATAAAATTTATGGTAAAAGTGGGAGATTTCATATCTGATGAACGTCAGATAAGGGCTGGTGTACCCCAGGGCAGTGTTTTAGGCCCAACACTATACATCATATATACAGCAGATCTTCCAACAGCTAACAATGTATTAACTTCAACTTTTGCGGACGATACAGCAATAGTGAACCGTAACCAGTGTTTAAAAAACTGCAGCAAGTTTCATTTCATGTGATTTTGCTTCTGCTTTTGCTTCTGAAGAAAACAGAAGTCGCAGTCGAAGCAAAAGCAGAAAACGATCGCCGACGAAAAGCGAATCAGCAGCAGCAGACGCCGTGTAAAAAGTTTTGATTTTGCTTTGCTGCTGCTTTCGCTAAGCAACGCAAGTCGAAGCAGAAGCAACTGCTCGATTTCTGCAAGTCGCCAGCAGCAGCAGTCGCCGTTTGAAAATTTCGATTCTGCAAGTCGCGTCTACTGTCGAGACTACTGCCGCGTCTGAATTTTTCTACGTATACTGTATGATTCTTGTTTCAGTGTTACATTACAAAAATAAAGTACATGCTCGAAATAACATTTTTTCAAAAAAAATAATATTTAGTTTAATATTGTTAATTTACAGAAAAATTATGCAAATTGGGTTGGGAATGAGCGAAGTCTTAAATTTAATAAACTTTTACAAGCATAAATCAAAATATTATTGCGCATTTTAAATTTATTATTTCAATTGGTATATAAATTTTATGCCACAATTAATATATAGTAGTCCAAAAATATGAATTCTTATTTTTCCCAGAAGTACATTTGTAAAATAAGGATCTTTCTCCTTTTCTTATTATCTTATTTTTCCCAGAAATACATTTGTAAAAAAAGGATCTTAATCCCTTGTTATTATTTTCTTTTTCCCAGAAATACATAAAATAAAGTGATATTTTGATGTATTTCGAAAATAATGTTGATGAAGGCATAGCTATATGTAAAACATGTAAAAATAAATTAAAAAATAATAGACTTTCAAATTTAAAAACTCATTTACTTAATTTACATAAAATAAATTTAAATGCTGCAAGTGTTGAACAGTCAGAAACGTCGTCGTCGTCAAATTCCTGCATAAAATTAAAAAAAGATATTAGAAAAAAAAAAATCAAAATTGAAGTAAATAAAAAACAATTGCTGAGGTCATATATTGGATTGGTGACAGAAGACAGCATTCCTTTCAATGTTTTAAATTCTGAAAATATGCGAAATATCGTTGACCCAATCTGTGATGGACTTAAAGCCGCTGACGGAAAAAAAATTACATTAAATGCATCAAACTGCAAAAAAACTTTGCAAACAGTGGCAAACAATATAAAAGTGCATATAACCACTGAAGTGGCAAATAAATTATTGTCTCTAAAAATAGACAGTGCCACGCGGCTGGCAAGAAACATTTTTGGCATAAGTGCTCAGTATATTAGTTCAGCTCAAATAAAATCCCTTATATTGGGCATGGTAGAGCTTAAAGGTGTTGGATCGAGCACAGCCAAAAATCTCGCCGCTGAAGTGCTAAAAGTACTAAATAAATATAACATAAACTTAAGTCAAATAGTGTCAATTACATCTGACAATGGTGCCAACATGCTTAAGACAACAAATATATTATCATTTGTTTTCGATGAAAATCTTGGCGAGGACGATGAATATTGTTCAAACGATGAATATTTAAAAATAATTGAAAATATTGAAAAAGTGCCAAACGTGTTAATAGGAAATATTCAAGTATGTCGTTGTGCTGCACATACAGCTCAACTGGTTGCTCTCGATGTTACCAAATCGTCGGATATGTTGAAATACCTATTTAATTGTCGCAACATGACGAAATTTATAAGAAAAACTTCAAATGGATTTCGCGAAATATTCGAGTTGAAACAGCTAAAAATGCCGCATCTAGATTGTCCGACTAGATGGGGATCCACCTACACGATGCTAAAGGATTTGTTAGTGGCTAAAGATGAATTAACTGAAATTGAGTCAACTGAAAACAAAATCGAAGAACACAATTTTGAAGTGGATGCATCGTTGTGGGATTTTATTGAAAACTATTGCTTAGTTTTCAGTCCATTGCAGAAAACAATAAAAAAATATCAAGATGAGCAACTGCATTATGGAAATTTTTACGCCCAATGGCTAAAATTAAAAATTTGCACAGAAAAAATTGTAAATGATGCAACTCACGATATGACAAGAACGATTGGCGAAAAGATTCTGAGCTCTATA
Organism: Bactrocera dorsalis; assembly: GCF_023373825.1. NCBI lineage: Eukaryota > Metazoa > Arthropoda > Insecta > Diptera > Tephritidae > Bactrocera > Bactrocera dorsalis. Next base: position 19,532,392 of record NC_064308.1, on the reverse strand, counting down.
GAAAAGCGATCGAAAGTATTATTAAATAATAAATTTCTCATTTCGTGTTTGTTTTTGGATCCTCGTTTCAAACATACACTAACACCACAACAAAAAAATGATGCAGTGAATCATTTAAAATCGATATGGGACAGAATAAATGACATAAATTCTACTGGACAGTTATGCTCAACACCAAATTCGGGCTCACATCAATCTGTGAACCATTTTTTTGATGAAGAAGATGAATTGGTAAACGCTTACTTAGAGCAAGGGATCCAAACGGAAGTCAGTAGTACATTCGACGTCTACTCAAAGATTGACAATCTTCAACTTCCTTTCCAAAGAATCGATGCAGACGTTCTCACATTTTGGAAAGGAAAGCAGTGCACTGACCAGGAGCTATATGCTCTAAGTAATGTTTGCTTTGCTGTACCACCGACTCAGGTACATATATACAAATGTTTTAATAAATTAATGTTCACAGTTTCATAAATACAAATTTTTTCTAACAGGTGACGATTGAACGAGCATTTTCGACGTTAAGACTTGTACTTACTGATTACCGAAATCGACTAAGTCAGGAAGTACTAGAGAATATACTGCTGGTCAAATTGAATCCAAGCTTTCTGGACTCAGCGATTGATAACTTACCTCTTTTTCAAGATGACGAGGATTTTGAAAGTTTATTTTGAATATATTTTTGTATTTTATGAAAAAAAATGAATTAAAAAAAAAAAAACAAATTGTTAAACTGTTTAATTTATTAGAATACAGGGGGAGCAACAAACAGCATAAGCAGCAAAGTAAATCTCGACAGCAGTCTCGACTGCTGCTGCTGGCGACTTGCAGAAATCGAGCAGTTGCTGCTGCTTCGACTTGCGTTGCTTAGCGAAAGCAGCAGCAAAGCAAAATCAAAAATTTTCAAACGGCGACTGCTGCTGCTGGCGACTTGCAGAAATCGAGCAGTTGCTTCTGCTTCGACTTGCGTTGCTTAACGAAAGCAGCAGCAAAGCAAAATCAAAACTTTTTACACGGCGTCTGCTGCTGCTGATTCGCTTTTCGTCGGCGATCGTTTTCTGCTTTTGCTTCGACTGCGACTTCTGTTTTCTTCAGAAGCAAAAGCAGAAGCAACTGTTCATTTTAAGAAGTCGCTCGCAGTCGAAGCAGTGAAAAGCAAAAATATAGCGACTTCTGCTACTTCGACTGCAGTTTTTTAAACACTGGCCGTAACAAATGCAACATTTTAGCATCAAGAATATTAACGGAGCATTTAAGTTCTGTCGAAGAATGGCTAGCGAACTGGCGTATAAATGTAAAAGAACAGAAGTGTAAGCACATTACATTCTCGCTAAGACCAAAGATGTGCCCGGCAGTAAAAATAAACAATATCTTAGTACCCCAAGCGAACGAGGTAACATATCTTGGTATTCACCTAGATAGAAGGCTCACGTGGAGAAAACACATATCTAGTAGAATAACATGTATGAAGATTAGAGCTGCAAACTTAAATTGGCTTTTAAATAAAAACTCCAAACTTAGCCTAGACAACAAAGTGCTCTTATATAATGCGGTCATAAAGCCGATTTGGATGTATGGCATTCAACTGTGGGGTACGACCTGTGCAACTAATATTGATCTAATACAAAGGTTCCAATCAAAAATGCTTAGAACTATCACGTGTTCACCATGGTACATGCGTAACGAAAATATCCATAAAGACCTTGGTATTCCTATGGTAAAAAAAGAAGTAGAAGACAGCAGAATTAAATGTATAGTATATCTAAACTCCGAGATCACCCAAGCCCTTTGGCTAATGCTTTGGTACATTCCTGCGATCAAACACGACTTAAAAGAAGAGATATGCCTGTGTATTAAGGAGCGACGTAACACCATAACAGCTCAAGCACTTGCTTGAGTCTGTCTAGTTTTTAAATAGATTTAAGATTTCATTACTTATTGTTAGGCTTTAAGAAAAAGCAGATACAATAAAAAAAATAACACTGTTAAAAAAAAAAAAAAAAAAAAAATTGAAAAAATTACTGCTAAAAATTCCTTGTCTGTAGTTGAGTATTTTTGTTCGTGAAATGTAACACACTGGTTGACCTTGCTGTGAAAGTACTGCTCGAATGGTATAGTCACTAGCATCAGTTGTGATACTAAGTTCTTTATCATACTCTGGGAATTTTGGAATTGATATTATATCCCCCGTCTTAAGCCGCAAATCAAGAAGTGCATCTTCACGTGCAAGATTTGCACTATGCACAAGATGCGAACGCAGATTATGGCAGCACTTCCACCTGAACGCTGCAATTTCGCTCTGCCTTTCACCACCACAGGTGTTGATTTTGCTGGGCCTTTCCAGGTAAAGGTGTCTATGTTAAGGTCTCCCACTCTCATGAAGGGCTATGTGGCTGTTTTTGTATGTTTCACGACAAAGGCAGTACATCTTGAGCTATGTAGTAATCTGACGACGGAGGCTTTTCTCTCAAAAATCATGAGCGATAATGGCAACACCTTTATCGGAGCTCAACGAGCCACAGAAAAGCAATTTGTGGATTTTTTAAAACAAGTGTCACCCGACATCGTACAAAAGTACGCCCCTCAAGGTATCAACTGGCAATTTATACCCCCCAGTGCGCCTCATATGGACGGTTTATGGGAATCCTCTGTAAAAAGCTTCAAATCCCATTTCAAACGGGTAGCTGGAAATTATAAATTCAATTACGAAGAGTTCACGACGTTATTAAATCGAATTGAAGCCGTTCTCAATTCACGGCCACTCACAGTACTATCGCAAGACCCCTCAGATCTCACCGCCTTAACTCCAGGGCATTTTCTAAAAGGAGCACCCATCCTGGCCGCTCCTGAGCCAGGCGTGGAGTCGCTATCCCTATTAAATCGATGGGAACGAATTAAAATTCTCCATCATGATTTCAGCCGACGCTGGAAGGACGAGTACATAAAGGATCTCCACAAAAGATACCGTTGGAAGACTCCTGAACAAGCGCCTAAACTTTCAGACTGCGTCCTCATTCATGATGATTGTCTACCACCTACTGAGTGGCGGCTTGGCAGCATAGAAAAGCTACATTATGGCCCCGACGGTCACATACGAGTACGCAAAACAGAACACTAACCAGACCGCTCGTGAAGCAGTGCGTTTTACCAACAACCGACGATCGCGAATCCGAAAACCTCAAAAATAAACCGGTATTATCGCTACACAATAAACGAACCAAATGAAAACAATAAAACACGAGAAAGTACGCAAATAACAAACCGTCAAAATATAACCAATCGCCAAAAAATAACAAACCGTCGAATAATAACGAAGAAAACTAACACAAATCGGTCAATCATTACGAGGACCCATTCATGCCACATATCGTGGCACGATAGGTTAGGTTAGGTTATGTAAGATGGCTGATCAAAGATCCCACGTAGACTAACAGTTAGTCCTTTGTGATGCCAATGAAAAGGAACTCCCGTGTTCGGATTTAAAGATTGGCGAAACGCTTTGTAGCCAATACATAGTTACACAAACGCTTAACTGCAACACCCGCCAGTTCGGTGAGGTGTCCAAAGGTATGCGTCCCCAAGTGTCTGAGTCTTGACCTCCCAAAAGCGGGACAGTCAAGCAGGAAGTGCTGGCTTGTTTCTACCGCATCTTCTTCTAAACAGCTTCTGCAGTCGGCATCCGGTAAGATTCCCATTCTTACCGCATGTAGGCCAATAGGACAGTGGCCTGTTAAAAGACCCACTAACAATGAGAGGTTAGCCTTACTAAGGGCTAAGAGATCATTGGATCTCCGACGATCTATTCTGGGTCAGAAGCCTTAGCAACCGCACAGGTGCCGGTGCTGGCCCAGCGTTGGACGAGCATCCGCGCGGCCCAGCTATCTAGTAGTAGACCACAAGAAGAAACAGGAGCACCGATCCGTTCCCATTCTACCGATAATGATTCTAGGGTACCTTTCCTTGCTAACTCATCAGCTTTGCAATTGCCTGCAATTCCGCTATGGCCCGGTACCCACACCAGTCTAATCACAAAAACTTTAGCTGCTAGAGCTAACGACGTTAGACATTCTTCGACCAACCCTGAACGCACTACGAATGAGTTCAAGGCCAATATAGCCGCTCTACTATCAGAGTGAATAGTCACTTCTCTGAAGGTGGATGCACTCCGTAGCAGCAAATCAGCTGCTACCTTGATGGCTGTGACCTCATCCTGGAATACACTACAGTAGTCGGGAAGTCTGAAACAGGAGTTGATGGAGAGCTCTCGACAGTAGACCCACCCCCCCCCCCCCACCAACCTACAACCCAAGCTTTGACCCATCCGTGAAGAAGCTTGCTGCCCCCCTCCTCCAACGGCTTCTTCCCACCCACATCTCCCTCGTCGGTATATGGGCAGAGAAGGAGCCGCCAGAGTTCGATATGGCGACTCCATGATCCAGATGATCCGGGATGCAGTCAAAGTTTTTAAGGATAACCGAATGACCAGATGCACGTTCCTTTAAGAAACCAGATTCTCTGAGTCTGTTAGCCACCTTCGCGGCTATGCATCTGCCGGCAATGTCTACCGGCGTTATATTCAAAATTGCATTAAGTGCCATAGTTGGAGTAGATCTTAATGCACCACATTTGCTAATTAGTGCAGCCCGTTGAACGCTTTCGAGTTTCTTGGCCAGTGTGGTCTTCCCTAAAGCCCTCCACCACATGAAGACACCATAGAACAAGATGGGCTTTACTATGGTGTCATAGAGCCAGAGGACCACTTTCGGTGAGAGACCCCATCTTTTGCCAATAGCTCCTCTGCAGCAGTATAAAGCAATAGCTGCCTTTTTTGCTCTCTCCTCGATATTCGGCTTCCATGAAAGCTTCAGCCAGTATGAGCCCTAAATATTTCACTGTATCCGCCGGTTGCAGGCGAATACCTCCCATCTGCGGCAACGGTGCCGCCGGGATTTTATATTTTCGGCGAGTCCACTTTCGACCGCCCACTTTGTTACTACGCTGAGATATCCCTGCGTCAACTCGTACACGGTGCTAAGGAACTTTCCTCTGACCATAAGTGCTACATCGTCTGCGTAGGCAATCACCCGACAGCCGTGATCCTCTAGTTTTTTGAGCAACTCGTCAACGACTAGGATCCATAGAAAAGGAGAGAGAACCCCACCTTGTGGTGTTCCCCTACTCACACTACACCTCGCGTGCGCGCTGCCCCATTCTGTTTCGATCACTCTGTCGCACAGAAGACTGAGAATGAGGCACATGAGGTTCGATTCAACCCCAAGACCGTCAAGAGCAGTTACTACTGCCTCAGGCAGGACATTGTTGAAAGCTCCCTCGATATCAAGGAAGGTCCCAACAGCGAAGTCCTTGGCTTCAATGGCTTCTTCGAGCCATGACACGATAGTATGCAAGGCAGTGTCCCTGACCTGCCTTTGCGATAGGCATGTTGTGCTTTTGACAAATAGTCTCTCGGAATGCTCTTCCTTATATGCCAGTCCATCAGTCTCTCCAGAGTCTTTAACAAGAAGGAGGAGAGGCTGAGTGGCCTGAAATCCTTGGCCGTGACATGGGAGCCCCTGCCAGCCTTTGGGATGAACGTAACCATGACTCGTCTCCAGGCCCCCGGGATGTAACCTAATCTGATGCAGTTCGCATAGATAGGTGCCAACCAGCTGCATGACACCTTAACAGCCTATCATGGTCCCGGGGACTTGAATGGTTTGAACGAGTTAATCGCCCACGTCAAGTGTCGCTCATCCAGGATGCCGACAAAAGCCGCGCAATCGTCATGCGGCACCCCGAGAGATCCCTCACAGAGGACATGTTGCTCGGGAAGTGAGCGTCGAAAAGCATTTGAAGTGTTTCTTCGCTACTGAGGGCCCACTTCCCATTTGCGTCCTTGAGATACCCCAGGGACATTGTGAAAATTGGTAACAGACAATAAGCCAAATTTCAAATTTTATCAAGATAACGACCCTAAACATAAGAGTATAATGTGAAGATGTGGCTCCTATATAATTGCGGCAAAGTAATAGATACACCTGCTCAGAGTCCGCACTTAAACCCGATAGAAAATTTGTGGGCGTATTTAAACGGCAGCCAAAGAACATGACAGCACTTAAATCCGCAATTCTGGAGGAATGGCAAAATATACCTATGTAGCAGCTACGATATGGTAAAGTTAATTCATTCCATGAAAAAAATACTACAATGTGTTATAAATGCTAAAGGTTATCATACTAAATATTAATTGTACATTAAATACAAATCATTACTTAATATATTTAATATAAAATACCGTGTCATCATTTGTGAAAAGAGTTTCTTAACACTAACAAAATTCAATGATATTTGTTTTTGTAGTTATTTTCTTTGTTTTTTTATTGAATTTGCTGGTTTTTTGTACTAATTCTCCTCAAATATTGTAGGTAAATATAGCCGAATAAAAAAATAAGTTAAACTAAAGAAAAAGCAATATATTTTATTACTGAAGTTTAAAAAGGGTGATTATTTTTCATGTGTAAACTCATTCTTCACATACTGTATATATATGTACATATAAATGTATGTTTGTAATTACATGATCGTAATACCGTGTTTTGTTATGCTATTTTGCAACTATATATATATGCATTTATAATTGCAAAATACAAATATTTATAATTTTATTTTATTTTTAAAAAAAAAAATTCTTCTTCTTACATTAAGCTGTAACAGCTTGGTAGCGGTGAAGTCATCTGATGATGTAACTCGCGTAGGAATTCATGTTTAAGGGGGTATTCTACTTTTGAAATCAAATTTTGGGCAGTTTTTTAATTTTATTTAAAAAAATATATATATACTTGCTGACCCGGCGAACTTCGCCCCGCCCAATTTTTATTTTTTTTTTGGAAGTCATAGACTCGTATAACTTTACCACAAATAATATAAACTTCAAACAACGCATTTTCATTTAATGTTTGTAGCGCCATCTACTGTAACATACCGCACTCAATACCGCACTTAGCGCCACCAACTGGTGGATAGCTCTTTGCTAATAATAAACAAATAATTTGCAATAAATAAATAATGCGACTATAAGGAGAATTATAAACTATCCTATCTTTTAAGTTGGACCAAACTGCACACAGTGTTAAAAATTTCATTAAAATCGGTTCAGTAGTTTAGGAGTCCATCGCAAACAAACAATGTGACACGTGATTTTTATATATTAAGATATATTTACTATCCATTTTTTATGGTGTTTTTATTGATATCTTAAGAATACAGAAAAAAAAATTTACAAAAAAATATAAAAAATTAAAATAATTAGAGGGTGGGAGAGACAGGTGTAAAAAAAATGGCGCATCCTGGTGACATTGATCCTGACTCTCCTGGTGGTCTGAAAAAAAAATCAAAAGAAATTCTTAATCCGTAAGAATGCTGTTTTAGTCCCTACCTCAGAGAACACGAAAAAATTTTTTTTTGAAAAATGGTGACTGCCTAAAAATAAAAATCATTTTTTACGCGTTTCGAAATTCCTGATTTTCTTTTAATATTAAAAAACAAAGAATTAAGGATTATATAAAGATAAAGGATAAAGGATTATATAAAGAAGATTCACTCAAAATTTCAAGTAAATCGGTTGTATAGAACTTGATATAATGCCGGTACCGTGTGGAAAAAAATAGTTTCGAGAAAAACGCGTTTAAAAAAGTGAGTCGACCTATCTATCGGGCTAGGTACTGCGTCACTAAAGAAACTGTAGCTCTTAAAATAATTTTCATTTTTAAAAATCCTTTGGTTGATACTTTAAATATATGAAAATGATCGAATTTTTCAAAATTCTAGAGTAGAATACCCCCTTAATGTCTTCAGTTAACATATAGCTGAATCAGGCGAATACAGTGGTTGCGACACGATATTGGTTGGGCTCACGAAGAATCGATGTAATATGCGACGGTGTGTTATCATAGCGCAAAAACCAAGAGTTGTCGGCCCATGATTCCGGCCTCTTTTTACGAATAGCTTAGGGGAAAGGACGCATTACAGTCAAGACTCATCGCCAGTAATAATACGTTTCATAACCTCCTGGTAGGCGGAAAGCATTGTTTCACAGATGTTAACGATGCCAACGATGCCAGTAAGGCCTCTGACTGATAGTCGTCGATTCTCAAGCATCAATTATTTTATGTTATTGACGTGTTGATCTTCAGTTGACAGTCGACGCGTTCTCATTTGTATCAATCACCACATGCTGCGATTAGCACCGAAGGTCTTTTCCAACATTCTGAACGTTTTGGCAACAGAAATTTGATTCCGCTCGCAAAATTTAATGGAACTTCTTTCTTTGTTGAATAATTTTACTCATCGTAAAAATCGTCACATGCACTTTATGTACTTCAGAGAGACAAGCGTATTTAAATTCCATCTTTAATTATTGACGCGGACGCTGTTTTGGCCGAGTTTACAACAGTTTGCCGGTCGTTCTTCCTTTTCGATGTTTGGCGCCAATTGGAGAATCCAAGTGTAATCAGGTCTTTTTGCGCCTGGTCTTTTCAACGGAGTGGACGTCTTCTGCTTCTACTGGCGGGTACTAGGTCGAATATTCTCAGAGCTGGAGTGGTTTCATCCATTCAGACGACATGACCTAGCCAGCGTAGCTGCTGTCTCCTATTTCGCTGCACTATGCCAATGTCGTCGTGTACCTCGTACAGCTCATCGTTCCATTGACTGTGGGATTCGCCGTTGTCAAAGGACGCAAAGGACCATAACACCGCAGAACCTTTCTCTTGAAAACTCGTAACGCCAATTCTTCAGATGTTGTCATCGTCCATGCCTCTTCACCATATAGCAGGACGAGGATAATGAGTAACTTGTAGAGTTTGGTCTTTGTTAGTCGAGAGAGGACTTTACTTCTCAATTTTCTACTCAGTCCGAAGTAGCACCTGTTGGCAAGAGGTGTTTTGCGTAGAATCTCAAGTCTGACGTTATTGCTTGTGTTAATAATAGTTCCAAGATAGACGAAATTTTCTACGACTTCGAAGTTATGACTGTCAACAGTGACGTGGGAGTCAAGTCGCGATTGCGACGACTATTTGTTTGATGACAGGAGATATTTCGATTTGTCGAAAACCCCGATTATTGAGGACAATGATACCAATATCACCGGCGTTCGCGAGCAGCTAAACATTCTTATAGAAGATGGTATCTTCTCTATTTAGCTCTGCAGCTCGAATAATTTTCTGCAGCAGTAGATTGAAGAAGTCACACGATAAAGAGTCTTCCTGTCGGAAACCGAGAGGCTCGGAAACGCCCTGCCCGATCCTGACGGAGTTTTTGTGTTGTTCAACGTCAACATCGAAGGGGGCTTTTAAATCGACGAAAAGCTGGTGTGTATCGATATTCATTTTACTGGTATTTTCCAAGATTTGGCGCATGGTCATGGTATTTTCCAGGTCTAAAGAATCTGATAAGGTCTCAACAGTTTGTTGACGGAGGCTTCACTATACGCTCGAAAGAACCCTACTTATATGAGATGTTGAAGAGGTTTATCCCACAGTAGTGGGCGAAAATTGTGGGATCTCCCTTTTTGTGGATTGGGCAGAGCACACTTAAATTCTAATCGTACGGCATGCTTTCATCCGACCATATTCGTATGCGTATGCAAGTCTAAAACACTGGAGACGCGTCTTCCGTCTATCACAACATAATCGATCTGGTTGGTGGCTTTTCGATCGAAAGACATCCAGGTAGCTTGAGGAAATTGCCTTCGCTTGAATGTAGTACTACAGGTAACCATATTTCGGGCGCCGGCGAAGTCGATCAGCCTCAACCCTTTACACAATTTACTGAAAGTTGTGTCCAAGATGCCTTCGTTCCCCACCCTGGCGTCGAGCACGGTTTTGACATAGTGGCGGGGCAGCTCTCATAAACGGCACCTTCAGATTTAAGGGACGGGCATTCCAAATGCCCTTAAATTGTCATCCTTAGCCCGTTTACAGTGGTCGTCATCAAAAAGGAGTCTCTCATCCGACTCGGTTTTGTTCTTTTAATTGAAGTTGCTCTTTATGTGGCTGGTCCGCCTTCTCACTTTAGCTTGCTTGCAAACGGATATTCTTTGGCTACCCAGAGAATACTTAGTCCGGACGTCGTGAGCTTTTTTGGCCATATGTAAAAGAATCATTTCTGGTCACTCCCAAGTGAATAGCACTCTTAGAACTTTCCTCACCGTGAACTTCTTCATCCATTCGTATATTAAATTGTGCACAGATATCACCGACAGTCACACCAACCTACATACTGAACGATCAGAATCAATTTCTTGTAAGAAAAACTTTTTTATTTGACGAGATGTATTCAAAAAGTTTCGGTTATCCAAAACAATGGTGCATTATCTGAACAAATTGTTCTGATCCATCCGATCAAATTCAACTTCTAGTATGGAAACTTTTTTTTATCTGTAATGAGTATGGCTTCGGTGCAACGTTTTTTTGTTTTTATATTATTTTCTTATATAAAAAATAATTTTTATACCAATAATATTTTTCAGTTGGTATTTCGGACCGATGTCTCGTCAAGATGCAACCGAAGTGCTAATGAATGAGCGCGACCGAGGTGTATTTCTAGTACGTGATAGTAATTCCATCGCAGGTGATTATGTTTTGTGTGTAAGGTGCGTGTGTTCTAAATTTGTATAATATGTCTATGACATCAAATTTGGTTTAATTCAAGCAAATTTTTTGTATCCACATGTGTATTTATTACTTATAGAGAGGACACCAAAGTTAGTAACTATATTATAAATAAGATACAACAACAGGATCAAGTTTTGTATCGGATAGGAGATCAATTATTTGAAAATTTACAAAAATTGTTAACTTTTTACACATTGCACTATCTTGACACCACTCCGCTGAGACGCCCTGCACCAAAGAAGGCTGAAAAAGTCATTGGTAGATATGACTTTGAGGGTAGTGTAAGTATAAATATTTTATTAAAATAACACATTTGGATTATTTTGTATACTTAAATATTTTTGTATGCGTCCAGGATCAAGATGATCTCCCTTTTAGACGTGGCGAAATCTTGACTGTAATTCGCAAGGACGAAGATCAGTGGTGGACGGTCAGAAATCAGCAGGGACAAATCGGTCAAATTCCTGTACCATATGTTCAAATAGTTAGTTTATTCACCATTATTAATCATATTACATTAATTTGCATTTATGGCAGAAAGTAATATATTAATATACCTTTTTTAACTTTTTTAGTGTGAGGAAAATACAGATGATAATTGTATTGATCGGCCATTATCGAGTGGTGGCAATTGTGGCACTACTTTAGCATCAAGTAACAGTTTTCGTTCCCCGCTTCTATCAAGTGTAGCTTGCAAAAATGATACCACGATTCATTCAACATCTACAAATTGTCATCAGCTAAACAATTCGTTGAAACGATCCGATTTAAATGTACGTATTTGTGGTGAACTAGTATATTTATTTATATGATTATATAAATACTTTCTTAAAAACCCAATAGCGAAAACTACCAGCGTTTGCCCGTGTGAAACAGGCACGTGTACCCAACGCCTACGACAAAACAGCACTAAAACTGGAGATTGGCAATGTAATTAAAGTAACCAAAACTAATATAAATGGGCAGTGGGAGGGGGAGCTTAACGGAAAAAAGGGACATTTTCCATTTACACATGTGGAATTCATTGATGACTGCGATCCGATACATAATACTGAGGATGTAACGTTGAAGGTGGTTTCTGTGTCTAGCCTAAATAATGACTGGGTGGAGTAAGATAGTCATGAATGATTTATTCATATTACTTATTATGTTTGGATATAAATTAGTAAAAATAATCAAATGGGTCAAAAATAATTTGAAATTTCACACATTTTATAATTTTTAAATTTGACATTAAAATAGAATTTTGACTGATACTGTGAAATTCGTAAAAAAGATTTATTAAAAAATACTTATTAAATATGTGTATAATTACTACTACATGTATATCAACAAGTTGCTACACTGTATATTACGAAAAGATGTAAATGAAAGTAGTGCCGAAGAAAAGTTTAATCGATTAAGAATAGTGACACTCGAGTTCATATTTTTGAATATGCATACCATCATACATTTTTTATATTAGTAAGTTTGTTTGATAAAATATATGTCTTTGTTTATCTGGTCACGTATTTTATGCCATAGAATCATCTTTATTATTCTTATTATATAATAATTAATATAGTGCATTAACAATATTAGATGCCGTTGCTATTATTAAAATGTGTGAAAAATAAACGACAAATGATATAATATTATCATATTTATTTTTACATTTTCAAATTTTGTTTTATTTTTAGTTAAACAAACAAGAATCTATTCAAAATATTAATAAAAAAAAAATTGTTTTGCTTTAGAAATCCTTTGGTTTCATTGTTTCAGAAAAATTTGCAAAGAAATATTGATAAAAAAGAGAAGTGTCATGTTATGAATGAGTTGTATGTGTATGATTAATTTTGACCAAAAAGTGACGAGGGTGGTAGATTTGACTTTTTCCATGTGTGAGAATAGCAAATATTTTAAAACATCTATCGTCAAAATGGATTCCAGATCGGATCTGAGCACCAAAAGTCCGTAGATAATTACGCATTTCACAATATTTTTATGCACTTGGTCTAGCCGAGTGAGCAAATCAGGGCTGTATACCGATCGGAATTGAAAGACTGTTACAGACATTAACATCAACTTTCCTAGTCAATTCAACTCAAGAAGTAACGTAAATCTGAAAACGTAGCCGGCAAACGGTTTCAACGAAAAGGTTTTGTCAGTTTCTTCCGTGTAACATATAGCATCTGTCATATAAGCTGAATGAAAAAATATTTGACACCATTGAAATGAAAAGAAAACGTGGATGAAGGGAGTCCATGTTTTTACTTTTTTCAGAACTTACATACTGACATTAGTAATGATTTACTTTATTTCAAAATTCGAAGGCAAATATGTCGATTTTGAAAGGTAAGTACAAAAACGAATAAATTACTTTTCTACTTAGGACTCAACCTCTTGGAATAATTTGGTTCGGTCTAATACTCAGTCACGTACAGAGTTATATGTACGAGTATGATTTTGTATTTTTTAATTATGTTTATTTAATTTCAATTGATCTTTATTTCATGCTTATATAAAAGGTTTATTCAAATTTTTATCTTCATGTTGTATCATTAAGTTTTTCCTTTAGTTCCATAAGTGCAGCGTGGATGCGAAAATTCAGGCGTGATTCAAGGGAAAATCCAGTGTATTTCTTTCTAAAGTAATACGAGAAGATAAAGGGCTAACTGTTAATTTTAAAAGTTTTTTTTTTAAGACATACTAATTTGAATATTTCGCTCAATAATGATAATTTTGTATTTAGAAGCATATTATTTTAGGCAGTATTGTAAAATTATCAATATTGTAGTTTATTGCTGTTAGGAGAATAATTTTAAAATATTCTTACTTTGCTTCCTCAATTGTGGAAATAGCCAAATCGTAGTTTTGTTCGTCCGCATGCACCAGTCCTGATTCCACACAGGCGTAGGCCACCAAATATGTATCCTCTTTTACCTGACTTTCCAAGTTCATACATGCCTCAAGATCTCTTAAAAAGGAAACGGAATTATTTTACACTAATTTTATGAATGTGTGATTTTGAACTTACTGCAATGCAAGGAATGGTTGTTTCATTTGTCGATAACAAGCGCCACGTAATAACAAACATAACGCTTGATTATCAAGTTCATAAATATCATTTCTGTGTGCTAACTGCTTCATTTGGAGTTCAATTAAGCGGCAAATACTGTCAGAAAGCCGATAATTTTTACCAAGTACCTTGAATGTGTTCCAGACAAACATTAGCTCAACAGCTGGAAGGCACAAGTAACGATTTTGCGCAAAATATCGTGCCACTTTCTTACAAATAAATTTTTCCATTGGAAGTGATTTTCCAGCAATTCGTTGCTTATGCTTGGGCGCATCTTGCATTAGACGCTCAACGGTTTGCCGCCCAATATCGTCAAGGTCATCGTTCATTAGCATTACGGCTGCTTGCTGATATGAATAAATTGTACGAGACCATTTGCTTTGTTCTACTAAGTAGCTGCCGTACAATCTCGCCTCATGCCAATCTAACTTCAAGCTGAAAATATGTAAGAGTATATCCAGTGATTCAATAAAGTTTTCATGCACCTCGTTCTATTAAATTACGACACGTTTATCTGTTTTAAAATTAATAAATTTTGCATTTGTTTTTCTATACATTTCAAAAGATGTATATTTAACATTAAAAATAGCATATAAATTTTTTTTATACTAACATAAAACCGTATGCGAAGCCATCGAATTTCATCAAAAGAGTGAGTTCCTCATCGATTTAGTGGGTTAAAATATCTGGAAATAATACTATAAATTGAGTGGCGAGCATGCGTCGACGTCTGGGAATAAAAATTGCCAATGCCAAAATGAAAGCCAAAAAAATAATAAATGCATCGAAAACTATTGTAATTGCTTTTGAATCCTATAAGTAATCATTAGTGTATGTAAACTTTTTTGATATGAATTTATTATTAATTATTTTTTTTTATTTTTATTTGTGAAAAAAAAAATTATTTTTTGATATGCTATATTTAATGTTAAATAAACATCCTTTCAAATGAATAGAAAAAACAACAAAATTTATTGATTTTAAAACAAGTAAGCCTGTCGTAATTAAAAAAAAACTGGGTGCATGTAAACTTTATTGATAAACTGTATGTATATTGTAATAAGCACTGGTGAAATGGGAGCATTATAATTCATTATGGTTCATTAGCAGATCTAAATGTGCATGTATTTTTATAAGAAAAATCTAAAAATAATTCAGTTTGATCAGCTGAGAATCTTAATAGAAGAGTTTGGCCCGCTTTAGGATATCTGCATATGTATACATATGTTTGAACATTGTAAAGGTAATATTAAAACAACAAGATCTCAATAATTTTTAC
Organism: Bactrocera dorsalis; assembly: GCF_023373825.1. Taxonomy (NCBI): domain Eukaryota; kingdom Metazoa; phylum Arthropoda; class Insecta; order Diptera; family Tephritidae; genus Bactrocera; species Bactrocera dorsalis. The sequence continues at coordinate 19,517,382 of NC_064308.1, read as the reverse complement.
ATTTTACAATAAAGTGTCTTAAAGTATGCAAAGAAAAATTTAATAAACTTGAATACAATAATATTTTCGTACTTGTATATATAAAAATAAGTTGGGTTTTTATCTGTTCGCTATATCTGACTAAAGCGTTGCATGAAATGAAATATGACCTGAACCACTTTGGAGGGAATCCAATGAGAATGGTTTGTAAACAAAAATAATCAGAAAATGTTAATTTTTTACCGACTACGAGCGTAAATTTCCAAAAAGTGACTTCTCCATACAATTTTTTATATATCGCTCATTTGCTGCAAGACCGGCATAATTCAAAAAACGTGATTTTGGAGTTAATGCTGCAGAATTGTTCGTTATATCATACTTCATGTTGAGTGAAAAATTCATATGAATACCTCTTATATGCTCCGCTTGAGAAGAGGTGTAAGGTTGGAGTCACCGTGTAAGGTTGTAGTAAGTTGAAAACTTTAAACGCGTTTTCTGGCGAATCGATTTTTTTGACTTATGCCGGTCTTGCAGCAAATGAGCGATATATTTTTTGTTTTGTTTTTCAATTAGTTTATTTGTAAATTATTTATATTTATACTTTATATTTCGGGTTTTCTGAAGATCGCGGTCAATTAGCAAGCGATCGTGCTGCTAGATGCTGGATGTATATGTAGTACTCTGTTGAGTGGCAAAAAAGAGGTAGGTTTGCCGCACTCGCACATTCTTCTTTGGATAGTGGTATCCAGAATAATACGAAGTGGTGAAAACCAATATGGTTCATGGACCTTACGGACACCACCATCCCACTTCGGTTTGTATGTTTGACAATAAATGCACGAAACACTATCGACGTGCTTTTCTTTAGGAAATGCAAAGTGGAAATGATGATATATCCATTGCATCGGAGCCGCTCACTAGACGACATTCAGCATTCAATTTAGAGGAGTGAATATCGAAGTTGACAATACATGGATCGTACCATATTCGCCACTATTGTCTAATTCACATTCCAAACTCATATCACCGGTATGGCCTTGAACGAGATGAGAGCAAGCAAGTATGAAATGGGTCTATGCGTGAACTGCAATGAAGCGTTTTGCAATTCATGAACGTTTTCCGACTGTTGTGCAACTCCCAGTTCATTTGGAGAGAGCGTATTTCAACCCAGAGAATACAGTATAGTCAGCGGAAACACTGTCAACAACAGAATTGACACTGATGAGTTTTTTCTCAACTTGCGTCAGTGATCCGTTTGCGAGAACATTGTTCTATTCGAAAATGCATTGATGTTATACACAGAATGCATCGTGAAAGAAATGGTTACATAAAAAGCAAGGCCAACCAGTAGATGGACATTGAGATGTATTTTCAATTAATGCATTAAGGCGAATTTATACAATCTTCCCGAAAAACGACGATTGCTTCTACCTTTGGTTGCTATTGATTAGTGTACGCGGTTCAACTTAATTTGAGTCATTGCGTATTGTGAATGGTATGGTGAGTGCAATATTTAGACGAGCATACCAGCAAGTACAAATGCTAGAACATGATAATCACTGGAATCAAACGATGAACGATGCATGCCACTGAAGTTCGTATACTTTTCGCGATGATCGCTTCGACATATTAGCCTTCAAATCAGCGTCAATTATGGGATACGAACAAAAATTACATTGCCGAAGACATTTTACATCGTATTCGTTAAGAATTGGAAATTGTCAAATTTCGGTTGATACTTCCAGTGGTTTGATATCAATTCCACTTGCCTTTAGTCAATTCACTTCAACGAAAGATGACCTCATCACGAATGTTTATCCGAGCATTTGCCAAATTATTAATGACTTAAAGTAGAAGATTAAAAGTCAAATTCCGGGAGGTTTGCGCTCATACAAATCAATCGATCATCTTGTCAATGAAGACGAAGCCGGGAATTATCCAATGTAAATTCTAAATTCTTTGGAGAGGCTGGGAGTGCCGCCGCATCATTTGCGTCTCAAAGTTGAATCTGTCATTATTATGTTTCGCAATCTTCATCGCCGAAACTGTATAATGAAACCCGACTGATAGTGATGCAGCTATCGAATACAAGGTGCGTTCCAAAGTAAACAGGGCTTTAAACAAAAAAACAGGATAAATGGTTTCTCAGCAAAATCAATTTATTTTATTCAAGATAGTCTCCTTCTGCTTCATTAGAACTTTTTGCACGGTCCAAAAGTATGTCGAACGAGTGTTTTAGCTCGTTGGCCGGCACGCCGCCAGTACACTGGTGCAAGCCTTTAGAATGGCCTCTAGGTCTGCGAAACGCTTTCCTTTCATAAGCGGATGCATTTTTCCAAAAAGGAAGAAGTCGCAGGGTACCATATCAGGTGAATACGGGGAGTGTTTAATGGTTAAAATGTGATTTTTGGTCAAATAATCTGTCACAATGATGTCCTTCGAATGTTGGATTCTGAGCAATTTTTGGTCGTTAGTCCATTTGTGCGGAACAAACCGTGCACACACCTTTCGTAACCCCAAATGTTCGGTAAAAATGCGATAAATCGATGTTTTGGAGATGTTCAATTCCATTTCCATAAACTTCAATGATGATTTCGGCTGATTTTTGATGAATTCACCCACAGTTTCGATGGAATTTCCGGTGATCACGGATTTTGATTGGCCCACATGTTGATCGTCATCTATGTCCTCACGACCACTTTGAAAACGTTGAAACCACTCGTGCATTCTGCTACGGGATAGGCAATCATCGCCATAAACTTGTTTCATCGATTGAAAAGTTTCGGCAAAAGTTTTACTAGTTCTAAAACAAAATTTAATGTTGGCTCTTTGTTTTAAGCTTATTTTCGCACCGATTACACAAACATGCTGACACTTAAAACGCAATAACTTCACATCCAATCTATGAAGTGTTATGAAATTCTCTCTACACAATCGATAAAGATGCAGATTCTAACGTACCAGTTGTCATATAGATGGGGAGCGCAAGATTCAAAAAGTCCTGTTTACTTTGAAACTCACCTTCTACAAGGAGCCGAATGCTTGATTCTACAAATTCCTTTGAGTTCCAACGATTATCCATTTCAGTTCAAACCTATTCAGTTTCCAGGGAAAATTGCATTTGAGATGACAATCTACAGGAGACAAGGTTAGTCACATAAATCTGGAAATGCTATGTTTTTCACACAGCCAGCTATACGTGGCGTGTTCACAAGTTGGAAAACCATCTTCTCTGTACATTTACGCACCGGAACAGAAAAAAAAGTGTTGCTTATCAAGATGCGTTACATGGAAAAAATTCAGAAAAATCGCAAATAAATGATTTTTAACACATTATAAATTCAACTTTCTTTTCATTTCAAAACACATATTTTCAAACAGGACAACGACTGCGGGGTCAGCCAGTACCTATATATGTATATAAAGAAAGTCGTGTTAGTTACACCATTTATAACTCAAGAGCGGCTGCACCGATTTGGCTGAAAATTGGTGGGAAGGTAGCTTAGAACCAGAATAAGGAGATAGGATAGGATTTATCTTTTTATATTAAAATTTAATACAATTCATAAATACAAAAGTTATATTTCAAATCATAAGCAATTGTTCAAAATGTATTAATCATTTGAATATTTCATTTCTTAAAAAAAATTATAATAATAATAATAAAAACAAAAAAAAACACATTTATATATATAAAAGACCCGGCATACTTTGTTTTTCCATAGATGAAACAAATAAGCAGGTTTTGAATTTTATCAAATCCTTTTTCAGGAAATAAAAATTAAATTATTTAAGTTTTTTTAATGATTCTTTATTGTTCATGTATTCTAAAGCTAATATCATTTAGTAATAGTTCCTTAGTTGCCAAATTTGTATACGTAGATGGTATTAGGAGTACCTTCTATGTATCAGCCACAACAAAGCGTGGACGGGTCCTCTAGTCTAGTCTTAAATAAGTGCTTCATGAAAAAACAAAACTTAAATTTCGTGAGTTTGAATTTTCACTTTTCAGAAAAGATAAACTTGCACAAATTTTGTTATCGTGATAGAAGTTATACTTAAAGGCTGTTATTCTTAAATGAATATGAACTGTTTCTTCAAAGGATCCGTTGAAATATTCCCTGCAAAAATTTAGGCACCACGTGGTCCAAATGGACAATGCTTTGAAGCAGACCTGGTTACATACCTCACCTGCACTGGACCATGTAAAAAGTTGTACATTGCTTTTTTACTCAGTTGGTGAATTTGTTTCAAGATGTGAGACGTATTTTTATAAATTTTTATTTTGTGGACTTAGGTAAGTATATTGTTTATATTAATATGAAAAAGTTCACAATTTTTGTATTTACGAAATTACTATTAAGTGTATAAAATTCAGTGTTCGAAGTACCCAGTGTTGCCAACTTAGTGGATTTTCCACTAGATCTGGTGGTTTAGGCATGCGTTACAGCGAGATTTTTCCGGTTTTAGTGGCTAGTGGATTAAATTGTTCCAGTTAGTGGTAATTTACGTAATTTAAACGCTAGTGTGATTCATAAAATGCTCTGTATACGTTATAGTTAAAAATGAGAATTTAGCCACGGAACTTCAAACATGGTTTAAGTTTAGGATGTAGGCAACATTGCTCAAATCAAATCTCGGGGGATTCCCCAATTATTGTCTACAAACTTCTTGAATAAAAAATTATGAACGTTATTTGTACGGTCATTGGATTAAGTTAAATTTGATTTGATTCGTGGAAAGTACCTCCCATTGGTTATTTTATCTAAAAATATACTCAGTCAGATCAGTTGATCAATTCAGTTCAGTGAGTAAAGTAAACTATTGTTATGATAAAGGATACGTACTTCTTAATCTTACTTGAATGAAAACTGATTTCATAGTAGGTATTTAATTAATTATGCCTAAGCCACAGTACACCTAAAAGTTTCCTGATTTTTGGTTACGTTAACTTTTTAATAATGAAATGACAATTGCAGTACAGTATTTTATGGTAATAAACCTCCCCAGGAACAAACTCAGGCTGCTAGTCGCATGGTACACTGGTCACTGCAGGCTAAACAGGCGTCTACATGGCATGGGCTTATCAGCTTGCGCCAGCTGCCGTTTCTGCGACATGGAACCTGAAACCCCGGAGCATCTGTTGTTTGACTGAACAGCAGTCTGTGGATGCAGATCTAAGGCCCTTTGAGTATTGTTTCCGGATAGGGATCGCATTGCCGCGCTACCGCCTGGAAGTCTACTGGACTTTATTAATGGGCTGGGTCTAGGCGAGTCAATAGGAGTAAGGAGAGGGCACAAATGTCGCAGTGCATTCGTCATCAGTATTTATTCACAGTATTTTATTGACATAGCAAACCAAAATCTAAGTACTTTATTTTATTATTTTCAATTATTTCTACTCTGTTTTAAATTTAAAATCTAATATTTTCCCGCTTTCCTTTACCACACCGCGAGTCGAACGCCCGCGTTCCAAAGGGCGAATTAAAGAACCTAGTGATTTTACTATAGCGAGTTCGTAGCTATATAACACTACGCTTAAGCACGCGACATTTTGTGTCGCACTGTAATTTCTAGTGGAATTCTGGTGGTTTGAGTTTAGTGGTTTTCTGGTGGTTAATACGGCCTTATTTGGTAGTTTGATAAAAATAAAGTTGGCAACACTGGGAATACGGTTTCAAACGCTTCTTTAAATAAAAAATAGCGGGCAGTTACAAATGAGGCATCATTACAAATTCGTGGAAACGACGCCCCTTTAACCTCTGCTGCGCACTGTGATTTTTCAATTGAATTAACCAGATAAACTGCCAATGCGGAATAGAATATGGCAAATTAAAACATACAAGTAGTTCAAAAAAAATTGTAAAATTTTATGTTTTTCTATATTTTTATATGCTCCGAGTGGGAAAATAACGAATATGTGAAATGAATTGGATAAGTATAAACTTCGGCGAATAGAGTAGGAAACCACCAATCATGTGTTACCAAGTGAAGTATTGAGTTTTAAATGTATATTAATTATTCGGTTATTTATAGAAACATTTATTATTTATATATATATTTAATGATGATTGACAACAATCTAGCGCAATTGTAGAAGCTGCCTCAAACTGAGAGGAGCATTGCTGCAGCTACATAATTTCCTCTTAGAAGATATTAATTATTTTAAATAATACATAACATAAACATGTTTTTATATAAAAAACTGTATGATCTTATATATAAAAATGAAACCGTTTTCGTTGTCACGGCATCACGCGTGAATGGCTGAACCGATTTGCCTGATCTTTTTTTGTTGTTTTTGTTATTGTTAGGAGAAGGTTCTTATGTAAGAAAAAATTACGAAAGTTTCCGGAAAACTCCTAAAAACAGCCCTTTTCTTTTTCCCATACAAACGTTTTATTTTGTATATACATACATACATACATATGTATGTAAGTAAAAATGATTGTTTGTTTGTTAGTAACGCTAACGCTCGAGAACGGCGGAACCAATCTTCATGAAATCAGAAGTTGTTCGCTGTGGATCTGGAAAGGGTTAGATATAAAAAAAAAACCATAAATGTACTTTTTCTAAGGAAAAGTCCAAAAATTGGAAATTTCCAAAAAGTGACTCTTCATACAATTCTTTTTTGTTTTGTTTTTCAATATTTTGATTTGTAAATTATTTGAATCGTTCAATTTCGGTCGCTTGCTTTTTTTTTGCGGCTATTTTAAAGAAAAATTATTAAAAATTATTCAGTGAAAACTTTATGTGTGTTTCAAACGAAGTGATCAATTACAGATTGAAATTTGTTACGAAGCAACGAAGACATCGCGCTAATATCGGTCGGCGTTCTTTTTGCCATCAACGTATGGCAGCCCAAGACACATGAACTACATGAGTCTCCCAGGATGCGATGACATATGTGTGGAATTATGGATCGCTGTCAATCAGCAAGCGATCATCACGATAACACAGCAAGACTTTTCAAACAACAGCTACGATGTTTGATGGACTTTATCTTGAAGCAACGTATGTATCTACAAGTATGGTGCAGTCAGATGCTGGATGTACTCTGTTGAGTTGCTAAAAAGAGGTTTGCCGCACGCACACATTCTTCTTTGAATGGTGGATGGTGGTTACACTAGATCAAATTGATGAAATCGTTTCTGCGGAAATTCCTGATGCAGAGAAAGATCCAGTATTATACGAAGTGATGAAAACCAATAAGGTTAATGGACCTTGCGGACACCACAATCCCACTTCGGTTTGTATGTCTCACAATAAATGCAAACAGTATCTATACGTGCTTTTCTTTCGGAAACACAAACTAGAAATGATGGATAGAGTGGATCGGCGTTGCTCATCAGACGACAATGGCAGAACATTCAGCATTCAATTTGGAAGAGTGAATATCAAAGTTGACAACACATGGATTGTACTATATTCACCATTATTGTCAAGTTCACATTCAAAACTCATATCAATGTTGAGTATTGCAGTTTGGTGTAGTCGATAAAATACGTTTGTAAATACGTCACCAAAGGAAGCAACATGGCGGTTATTGGTCTTGAGCGATGCGGTCGATACGTGAACTGCAATAAAGCGCTCTGTAGGATATTTAATTTTGCAATTCATGAACGTTTTCCGACTGTTGTGCGTCTCGCTGTTAATTTGGAGAACGGCCAAAGAGTGTGTTTCAATCCAGAGAATACAGTACAGCCAGTGGAAACACCGCCAGCAACAAAATTAACATTTACGAGTTTTTGCTCAACTTTCGTCAGTGATCCGTTTACGAGAACATTGCTCTATTCGGAAATGCCTTGATTTTAGACTTGGAATGTATCGTCGAAGAAATGGTTACGCAGAAAGCAAGGCCAACCAGTAGATCCAGCACTTCCAGGAGTGTAACCACTGGAATGCAAATGAAGTTCGTACACTTTTGGCGATAATCATTTCGACATATCAGCCTTCCAATCCGCGTCTATTATGGGATACGAACAAAAATGACATTGTCAAAGACATTTTACATCGTCTTCGCTAAAAATTGGAAAGGAATCAATTCTGGTTGATACTTTCGGTGGTTTGATATCAATTCCATCTACCGTTTATCGATTCACGAAAGATGAACTCATCACGAATGTTTATCCGAACATTGGCCAAATTATCGTAACTACGATTCCTTGAGTGCACTGAATGATTCAAAGTCAAATTCCGGGAGACTTGCGCTCATACAAATCAATCGATCGTCTTGATAATTAAGACGACGCCGTGAATTATCAAATGGAAATGTTTCCCAATGCAAGGAAGCTGTGTAATGGAACCTGACTGATTGTTACGCACCTATCGAATACAAGGGGGCAGAATGCTTGATTCTACGAAATTGTTTGAGTTCTCACGATTTGCCATTTCAGTTCAAACGGATTCCGTTTCCTGTAAAAATAGCATTTGAGATGACAATCATCAGGACACAAGGATAGTCGCTAGAAGTGTATGGCATAAATTTTGAGCTGCTATGTTTTTTACACGGCCAAAAATACGTGGCGTTTTCCTGAGTTGGAAAACCATCTTCTCTGTACATTTACGCACCGGAATAGAAACCAAAAAATGTTATTTATCAAGCTGCGTTACATAGAAAATAAAATAAATGATAAATTTAATTTTCTTTTCATTTCAAAACACATATGTAATTTCACGCAGGAAAACGGCTGCGGGGTCAGCTAGTAATAAATAAAAATCGATGACAATAAAATTTTAAATTTCAATAATTTTTACAGGAACTGTTTTTACACCTCCTGAATATTTGTAATTTTTTCGATTTTTGACTCTATTGTATTTAGGCTGTGTGTTAAAGTAACATTTTTTTCTGTAGAATGTACAATATCTTCTTTAAAGAGTATTTTCTAGTTTAACAGAGAAATTAAGAGACATTTTTTGATTTTAAAACTTTTTTAGTTGTTACTCTTTTGTCATACGATATGTAAGAAAAATGATTGTCGAAAAATGGAACGTAAAACAAATTTTACTAACCAGTTTACCCACAATAACTCCCAAAAACTCAGATGATGGAGTTGCGTCCAGACGTTTTGTGATTTCCATGATTTTTTGTACCAATACTGCGCTTCATCCAGATTACCCTTCATGAATTCTAGTCGGCCCTTAAAGAAGAGAAACCACACACCCTGAGGATACAATAATAATTGCTCCTCTAGGATACTATGGCACAGTTCTAAATCACCTTCTTGATGACATATTACATAACAAACTATCAGATGATAGCCAAGCAAAGTCATAGCGCAAAGCACCTGACGTAGACCGGATAAATGATAGCCAGTTTTGAGATCAGCTAGACCAGCAGTCTAAAATAAAATAAATTACTTAAAAGAAGGATATGGTTTGATTGATATACTATGTGCTACCTTATTTCCAGAGAATCCTATGACCTGCAAGACTTTTATAACACTTGAAGGCAGTAAAGAAATCATTAAATTAAAGGCGCCAACACCCATTCGTACACCGCTTTCGAAATGTACTTTGGACACTTCTGATTCCCATTGTCTTTGCACAAGAATTTGAGCGCATTCCCTTAAAAAAGATCAGTAAACTTAATATATTCGTATGTTAGTAATACTAGAACATACTTGTAGCTACTGTAACAATGACGTATTTTCATACCTCCGCGTATCAAACTTGTTAAAGTCTCGTCCTCAATGAATGTGAGTAGAGCTCGCAAGAGCAACGCCTCTGCATAACATAATTCAGCATGCGCCTCCAAATCAGTGAGTTGCGTGTAATTTGTCTGTGTAGAATGCCAATGTACTTACATATGTAATAATACAGTTTATAATAATTTTGTGTATTGGGCAGTGACAGAAGCAACCAGTTACAATTTGAAAATAGTTTTTTTTTTATAAATTAAAAAATAAGAAATCAGTTCCATCTGATTTGATATTTAAAAAATTGATGAATTGCTTCGAAAATGTTCATTTTGTGGTGTACACTGATGTCACTTTCACGGTTTTAGTTTTATTTATTCCAAAGGTATTATTTTTTAACTGCTCACAGGTACTTCTGGGGTCACCGCTACATACTAAAATCAAGTATGGCTTACATACCTTCTTAAATTTCCTCCCGATGGACTGTGTAAAAGTGTTTTTGTGCTTATAACGTTGGCAAACACTTAAACACTTTTTCAACTCATCTCCAGCTCTGACAATGTGCCGCTGTTCAAACGTTAATATTGCTTCCAGGAATATAAATACAGCGTTACCCATTGAATGGTATATACTGACATGCGCGTATGGTTGCAATAAAATGCGAGCTTCATCAAATTTATTATTAAAGAGATAACAAATGGCCAACTTAGCTTCCTCCAAAGCACTATCTAAATCCATTTCAAAGTTCCTATGTAATATGCATTGAAATTTGCAATAAATTTAAAAAAATGTCATTATATATAATAAACATAAAATATCGTATATTAGTTATTAACCGAAAAAAGTTTATTGGTCAGTATGCTAGTTTCCTACTTGCTTTTTTTATTGGTTATTTTTATATGCTATTGATTACAAAAATTATTTTAATCTAAAATGTCTATACTTTCATGCAGTGTATTTTTTGCATAACTCTGTTCGGATCACGTATTTTTATACTCTTGCAACCAGTTGCTACAGAGTGTTATAGTTTTGTTCACCTAACTGTCGTACGTATCACCTAAAACTAATCGAGATACATATAGGATTATATATAAATGATCAGAATAACGAGAAAAGTTGAAATCCGTTTGACTGTCTGTCTGTCCGTACGTCCGTCCAAACTGTACAGTTCACATGAGCTATGAGCGTTCTGCAGCATCCCACATCGCACCACCTCACGTCACATCGCATCACGTCACGTCACAACACCTCATCACACAACAGTTCACAGCACACACCACTACACACACACGCATCAAACACAGTACCTCACACCGCTCACTATTACAACACAAAAACCACACGATCATCAACGGACGACTCGAATTAATCTAATATTCACCACCCAAACTATCAAAAGGGATAGATCCGAACGGGATCATTCTCTTTTTCGTTTCATCCGCAAAGTTGCGGTCGACCCGCAACGATACATTTGTTTCTAAAACCGCAACCTCCGAATTTTTTCCTTTTTGTGACTTCCCGCCAAAGTGACGTGAGTTCCGGATTTCGCCGCAGTGCCAGTGCGTGAAACCAAATACAGAAATAAGAAATAATTAAATTGTTATACGAATAGAAGAAAAAAAAATACAAAATTGAATTTAAAAATTGAATACAGTGTGCGCTAGAAAGTGTTTTTATTTGGCACTAGCTGTTACCCTGTGCACTTCGCTACACCTAAATCGATTAAAACTCTTAAGGGTTTTTACTTTGTGTTTTATTTATTGTTGTAAAACTGTTACTTATTTATAAAACATTTATAAAACATATTGGTATACAACATTTTTGGTTTGTCCACCTGGCGCGTAAATGAATAAGCACCTTGGTGTTCCTACTCTCGAGCATGTGACGAACAATTGGCCGTGGGAGAAGCACGGTTCTTCCAAATTGACGTCGCACACTTGAAACGTTTGCCCTTGCGATTTGTTGATATTCATCGCAAAGGCAAGACGTACTGGGAACTGCAAGCGCTAAATTCAAACGGCATGTCCGTTGGAATCATGGGAATGCGTGGTAAGAGTACAACTTCACCTGCTCCTTGCCATTTAGTATTGTTGCTTCAACCAAATTTGCCACAATTTTTTGACTGAAAGTCTTGTGCCATTACACAAAGTCGGTGGCTTCAGATTTCGTAGAAGTATAATGGGTGAACCGACTTTCAGGACCAAACGATGCGGTGGCAGACCGGGGGGATCCAAAGAATTCAGTTGGATAATTGACTACTTCATCTTGATTCAAAACGCTATTCAATCGATGTATATGTTGTAGCTTCTCCTGGCAGTTTTTCTTGAATGCAAAATTGATTTCGTTGACGTGTACAACAATATTCAGAAATACACTTTCAATCAATTCTTCTTTCGATTGTAAAAGTGTACCTAAGTTGTTCGGCAATGTGATCAAACTGGTATCAGCGATTGGTATTTTGCCTTCGCCAATGTCCAACAACTGCTTCGAAAACGCCGCTACGGATCGATCATTTTGCAATTGGACTCGCATGTTGATGGCAAGAGTCAGCCTTTGAACATGTCTCCACAAAACTGACGATTTTAAACATGCGTTTATTTCGTCGGCAGGAGTTGATCGAGGAATGACTGGCAAAGTTTGCCGAAAATCGCCGGATAATAAGACTAATGCTCCACCAAAAAGTTGTTGCTTTTGTCGTAAATCTTGCATTGTTCTATTGAATGCTTGTAATGACTTTTTGTTAGCCATTGGGCACTCATCCCATAGAACTATTCCAGCTCCTCGCAAAACTTTTGCCATTGCTGAATTCCTCGATATGTTGCACGTTGGTGTTTCAACGACTTGGATGTTCAACGGTAATTTCAATGCAGAATGTGCTGTTCGGCCGCCATCAAGTAGAGTAGCAGCGATGCCTGACGAAGCAATTGCCAGCGCAATTTTCTGCTGTGACCGTATAGTTGCAAGAATCAAAGAGATCAGAAACGTTTTCCCTGTACCACCGGGCGCATCCGGAAAGTAGAATCCACCGGCGTTATTGTCAACCGCTCGTGTAATCTTATCATAAGCATTTTTCTGCTGAATATTCAATTTGGTAATGATAGCTTGTATGAAAGCACGCAATTCATTGCAATCGTATTGTTGTTCACGTTGAAGCTCATGGTCAAGCATATCCATCACTGAACGATTGGGCGCAGTTATGCCAAGTTGCGCTAATGCCTTATTCGCAATTGTAAGGCACAGATCTTCAACCAATATCAAAGCATCATTATACATTTGTAATGTATGTATATAGCAAGTCTGCTCGATTACGCGCCATAATTAATGAGTCCTCGGTCATGCAGGCTTTGTACTTATTCCACAGTTCTTGCGGATTTGACGGAAGGCATGTAGATATTATTATGGCGAATAGTACGCGTATTTGTTTTGGATGAGATGTGAGTGATGCGTCATGAAGTGCGGTGTCCCAATGCATATCATCTTCTAACAAATGCAATCGCTGACATGCTTCACGATACGTCGCACACAACTGACCGTTAACAGTTTTCAAATCATCAAATGATCTTGGTCCGCGCACGTTGACTAATAGTAGACGCAAATATAAACAATCGGCGTTGTTCGGATGGATGGTGTAAATGCGTCCTATGGCATCGGTTTTACGGACATTTGGATAACCGTCAACACGCTCCCCTTGCTTTCGTCGTTGAAATGTTTTCGATGATGGGTTCCAAGTGAAATATTGCCGTATTTCGGAATATAGCGATGTTCTTGCAAATTCATCGTTTTCACACAACTCGAAAAAGGTAGTTAGTGTTGTCCGCGGTGGTCGTGCTGCGCTCTGTTGTACATTGTCTGCAGTGAAGTAAACGCGTTGACCATTTTCGAGATGAACTGCCAAATGAAGAACAACGGGATGCCGGTCATGTATTGGGAACGATAAAATGCGCCATACCGCTTCATTGCTGCTTATATAACGGCCCATTTGGTATTGCTGAATTTCATCTATTCTCTGATAACCACTCCGAAAACTGCTATATCACTGCCTTTATTTACGTATTTGCAGATGTATTTGATCGATTTGACAGAGTTGCAATATTCTACATTGATGTGCATCAACGTCTTGATTCCGAACTTTTATGACCGTTAAATTACCGCCATCTTCAGCGGATCGACGCCGATATAATGGATATCCGTCATTTCCAGTGATTGTATCATCAACTAAAGCTCTAGGATAGCGCTTTGAACACTTATTGTCAATCATGCATGGTGACGTTGGATTAATAGCCCCGCAAGGGCCGTGGATCATGTTTTTTGTTACAACGTTGAACAATTGTGGCTCGATTGCTTCATCTGGAATTTCCGCTGAGATGACTTTATCAATTTGATCTGGTCGTATTTTTTTGAACTAACCAAATCAAGATGTGTGCATGCGGTAATCCTCTTCTCTGCCATTTGATCGAGTACATCCAGCATCGAACTTCTCCAAAAACACGAAGTTTCACAATTAAATCCATCATTGCTTTTTGCTTTTTCCTGAATACACGTGCTGTTAAGTCGTGACGATCAGTTGTTGATTGACCGGGGAACAAATGGCATTTGATGTCATTCCACTTGGGATTGCACGTGAACATTATGAACAGATCCGGACTGCCGTAATGGCGCACATACGACATCGGATCTTGCGTATACTCGTGCATATGGCGCGGACTGCCGATGTATGTGGCTGGCAATATTGTCAGACGTCCAATGCTATTCACATTTGCATCATTCATCACGGCATCTCTCAAATGGATGTAATCTTCAGAACGCAATTTCGCTTGGTTGAATCGAATAAAGTGGACACGTTCGGTCTCGATCTTCGCATACATATCAACTAAATACTGATGGAAAAGCTTGCGACATTTCAGGATGTAGTTGTCTTCTTGCACTGAGTTTTTTTGGTGTTTCTTTGGCTATAAATGAACAATACACAAAATATTGAATCGGTAGTAACATTTCTTCGATTTATCAATCGCATATTGATGTGATAGCCGTCATCACCTCTCCAGAATAATATCGGATACTGTAATGCATTATAACTACGGTGTAGCTCGGAAACACGCTGAAGTTGTTCGTTTCTACGGTGCAGTACAATATCTCGCGATTCAAACTGTTCACCAACAATGACGATTACCAACTCATCGATTGTTGGTGCGTTGAATCGTCTGGCATGCTGCCCCATCGGCATTTTGTCTGCTCTGATGACGATTCGATGGTTATCAGACGGCATGCGGTCCAATGCGATTTTGAACAATCGAATCAATTCAGGAAAAAACGATCAACATGCGATGTCAGTGTTTTTTTTTATTAATTGTAAACATCTGCCAGTTGTTTCTGTTTATTAGTAAAAGGCATTTGACAGGACTGCCAATCTATCGGCAAAACATTATTTGAGGAGAATTTGTATAGGCGGGATGTATCATTTTTTTTTTTTGCAAAACGTGCAATGATACACCCATTAAATTTCTTATGTGCACCCTCCAAACGGACCCCAATCACCCCTGAAAATTTCATTGAAATCGGGCAAGCCGTCTAGGAGGAGTATGCGAACAGGAAGTTTTGCCACTTAATTTTATATAGGGTGATTTTTTAAGAGCTTGATAACTTTTTTTTAAAAAAAAACGCATAAAATTTGCAAAATCTCATCGGTTCTTTATTTGAAACGTTAGATTGGTTCATGACATTTACTTTTTGAAGATAATTTCATTTAAATGTTGACCGCGGCTGCGTCTTAGGTGGTCCATTCGGAAAGTCCAATTTTGGGCAACTTTTTCGAGCATTTCGGCCGGAATAGCCCGAATTTCTTCGGAAATGTTGTCTTCCAAAGCTGGAATAGTTGCTGGCTTATTTCTGTAGACTTTAGACTTGACGTAGCCCCACAAAAAATAGTCTAAAGGCGTTAAATCGCATGATCTTGGTGGCCAACTTACGGGTCCATTTCTTGAGATGAATTGTTGTCCGAAGTTTTCCCTCAAAATGGCCATAGAATCGCGAGCTGTGTGGCATGTAGCGCCATCTTGTTGAAACCACATGTCAACCAAGTTCAGTTCTTCCATTTTTGGCAACAAAAAGTTTGTTAGCATCGAACGATAGCGATCGCCATTCACCGTAACGTTGCGTCCAACAGCATCTTTGAAAAAATACGGTCCAATGATTCCACCAGCGTACAAACCACACCAAACAGTGCATTTTTCGGGATGCATGGGCAGTTCTTGAACGGCTTCTGGTTGCTCTTCACCCCAAATGCGGCAATTTTGCTTATTTACGTAGCCATTCAACCAGAAATGAGCCTCATCGCTGAACAAAATTAAAGCGCGAAACACATTTCGAACCGAACACTGATTTTGGTAATAAAATTCAATGATTTGCAAGCGTTGCTCGTTAGTAAGTCTATTCATGATGAAATGTCAAAGCATACTGAGCATCTTTCTCTTTGACACCATGTCTGAAATCCCACGTGATCTGTCAAATACTAATGCATGAAAATCCTAACCTCAAAAAAATCACCCGTTATATATAGATTAGTATACTACAAAGATATCGAGTAAGTATACTAGTGTTACACGTTAACAAATGGTCCTTCGAGCCTTTCCGAAAGGCACCTAAGTACAAAGAAAAAAAAAATATATATATACATATTAGGGTGTGTCATTCTAAGGCAACCTTTTTTTCAACTGAAAAACAGGCTCAAAACTTTCGAAAATGTGTAAAAAAAGTCACTCAAAAGATGAGCTCTTAATATTAATATTAAGATGTGCCTATTTCAAATTTTCTGTTTTCCATATAAATTACATGGAAAAAAAATCATTTTTTTTTGTGGTGGTTATTGTGCGGAGTTTTATATGTGCCCCGATAGCTGCCAGTAGGGATGGTAAACTCGATTCCGATTCTACTCGAAAATCGAGTTTTCTCGTAAAATAATCGATTTTTAAAAATCGTATGTAGTGCTATCTCCGCTTCTATGGGCATTAGTGGCGAATAAACTGCTAAGGAACTATGAAGGCAAAGCCCCTAAGATAGTGGCATACGCGGATGACATGGCCATCTTAATAACGGGTAGGTGTACGTATACAGACCATTAGCGTTATGACCACCACTCTCAATATATTCCAGAACTGGGCATCGCAAATGGGTCTGGGGTTATAACTCTCTCTCAAGGACTGCACCGCGTACCTTTGGGTAGTCTTGGACGGCAAGCTGCTGTGAAAACACAACGTGGAAGAAAGGGTGAGGAAAGCCAGCAATGCTCTATATGCGTGTAGGCAGATGCTTGGCACAACCTTGGTGCTCTCTCCCTCTCTCATGCACTACGGTGCACCAGTAAAGTGGACAGGCGTACGGAAATCCACCTACCGGAAGCCAATGGAAAGTGTCCTGCGGCTCGCTGCGATTTGCATAACGGGAGCTTTAAGGGGCTATATCAGTGTGACGCATTAGAAATTAGACGATTTTCGTGAATCTTTCTAAGAGAACGCGATTGAATATTTCGAACTTATTCGAATGTAATAAGGCATATTTTCAGCTTTATTTTAAGATTTTTTTTTACAAAAATGTTAGAAAATAACGGAGTTATGGGCTGTCTTCGGAGGTGTCAAAAAAAAGTGCCCCAACTGCTGGCGTGATTCCGGCCGAATGAGTAGCTGAAACAAAAAAATTTGAAAAGTTTCTTAAACTTAAAGATATTTCCTACACAATGACCTATGATCTTTGAAAAATATCAAAAATTAACAAAATGGCGTCATTTTGAAAAAAAAAAATTGTTTTTTTTTTTGGGTAAAAAAATGGTTGTTTCTTTAGTGCCAAATTGACAATTTTCATCCAACCAAAAAGATCGTAAGTCATTGTATCTTCTTCCTTACTGGCGTAGACTCCGCTTACGGGATTATAGCCGAGTCAACAACAGCGCGCCCGTCGTTTCTTCTCTTCGCTACGTGGCGCCAATTGGATATTCCAAGCGAAGCCAGGTTCTTCTCCACTTGGTCCATCCAACGGAGTGGAGGTCTTCCTCTTCCTCTGCTTCCCGCGGCGGGTACTGCGACGAATACTTTCAGAGCTGGAGAGTTTTCATCCATTCGGACAACATGACCTAGCCAGCGTAGCCGCTGTCTTTTAATTCGCAGACCTATGTCAATGTCGTCGTATATCTCGTACAGCTCATCGTTCCATCGAATGCGACATTCGCCGTGGCCAATGCGCAAAGGACCATAAATCTTTCGCAGAACTTCACTCTTGAAACTCGCAACGTCGACTCATCGGTTGTTGTCATCGTCCAAGCCTCTGCAGCATATAGCAGGACGGAAATTATGAGCGACTTATAGAGTTTGGCTTTTGTTCGTCGAGAGAGGACTCTACTTTTCAATTGCCTACTCAGTCCGAAGTAGCACCTGTTGGCATGAGTAATCCTGCGTTGGATTTCCAGGCTGACATATTTGGTGGTGTTAATACTGGTTCCTAAATAGACGAAATTATCTACAACTTCAAAGTTATGATTGTCAACAGTGACGTGAGAGCCAAGTCGCGAGTGCGACGACTGTTTGTTTGATGACAAAAGATATTTCGTCTTGCTCTCGTTCACTGCCAGACCCATTTGCGTTGCTTCCTTGTTCAGTCTGGAGAAAGCAGAACTAACGGCGCGGGTGCTGAGGCTGATGATATCAATATCATCGGCATACGCCAGCAGTTGTACACTCTTATAAAAGATTGTACCTGCTCGATTCAGTTCTGCAGCTCGAATAATTTTCTCCAGCAGCACATTGAATAAGTCGCACGATAGGGAGTCGCCTTCGCCGTATTAGTTTTGCGGGGATACCAAATTCAGACATCGCGGCATACAGGCAGCTCGTGCTGTCGAAAGCAGCTTTGAAATAGACGAATAGCTGGTGCGTGTCGATTCTCCTTTCACGAGTCTTTTCCAAAATTTGGCGCATAGTGAATATCTGGTCGTTTGTTGATTTTCCAGGTCTGAAGCCACACTGATAAGGTCCAATCAGTTTGTTGACGGTGGGCTTTAATCTTTCACACAATATGCTCGATAGAACCTTGTACGCGATGTTGAGGAGGCTTATCCCACGGTAGTTGGCGCAGATTGTGGGGTCTCCTTTTTTATGGATAGGGCATAGCAAACTTAAATTCCAATCGTTGGATATGCTTTCGTTCGACCATATTTTACAAAGAAGCTGATGCATGCTCCTTATCAGTTCTTAGCCGTCATGTTTGAATAGCTCGACCGGCAATCCATCGACCCAAGCCGCTTTTTTGTTCTTCAGGCGGATAATTGCTACTGAACTTCCTCATGGTCGGGCAATGGAACGTCTGCTCCATCATCATCGATTGGGGAATCGGGTTCGCCTTCTTTCCGCGTTGTACGTTCACTGCCATTCAGCAGGCTGGAGAAGTGTTCCCTCCATAATTTAGGTATGCTCTGGGCATCGGTGACTAGATCACCTTTAGGGGTTCTACAAGAGTATGCTCCGGTATTGAAACCTTCTGTAAGTCGCCGCATCTTTTCGTAGAATTTTCGAGCATTACCCCTGTCGGCCAGCTTATCAAGTTCTTCGTACTCACTCATTTCGGCCTCTTTCTTTTTCTGTCTACAAATGCGTCTCGCTTCTCTCTTCAACTCTCGGTATCTATACCATCCCGCACGTGTTGTGATCGATCGTAACGTTGCTAGGTAGGCAGCCTGTTTCCTCTCCGCTGCGACACGGCACTCCTCGTCGTACCAGCTGTTCTTTTGCACTTTCCGAAAACCAATGGTTTCGGTTGCAGCTGTACGTAAGGAGTTTGAAATGCCGCCCCACAGTTCCCTTATACCGAGTTGTTGATGAGTGCTCTCAGAGAGCAGGAGTGCACGCCGAGTAGAAAAACGTTCGACTGTCTGTTGTGATTGCAGCTTCTCGACGTCGAAGCTTCCTTGTGTTTGTTGGCGTGCGTTTTTTGCTGCACAGAGGCGAGTGCGAATCTTAGCTGCAACAAGGACCTCGGAGCGCACGCGCATCTAAAACACTGGAGACGTGTCTTCCGTCTATCACAACATGATCGATCTGGTTGGTAGTTTTTCGATCCGGAGACAGCCAGGTAGCTTGATGAATCTTCTTATGCTGGAATCTAGTACAACAGATAACCATATTTCGGGCCCCGGCGAAGTCGATCAGCCTCAACCCATTTGGGGATATTTCCTAGTGGAGGCTGAATTTACCGACCGTAGTGCCAAAGATACCTTCTTTGCCCACCCTGGCGTTAAAGGCGCCAAGCACGATTTTGACATCGTGGCGGGGGCATCTCTCATAGGTGCGCTCCATTCGCTCAAAGAAGGCATCTTTGGTCCCAACATCCTTCTCTTCCGTCGGGGCGTGGGCGCAAATCAGCGGTATGTTGAAGAGCCTCGCTTTGATGCGTATTATGGCTAGACGTTCATTCACCGGAGTGAATGATAGTACTGAGTCTCTCTCCCACCACGAACCCCACACCAAATTTGCGCTCCTTTATATGGCCACTGTAGTAAATGCCACAAAGACCTACTCGTCTTCGTTCCGTCCATCGCATTTCTTGGACGGCGGTGATGTCAGCCTTTATTTTCACGAGGACATCAATCAGCTGAGCAGCGGCGCCATCCCAATTAAGGGACCGGGCATTCCAGGTGCATGCCCTCAAATCATAGTCCTTAATTCGTTTGCCATGGTCGTCATCAAAAGGGGGGTCCCATGACACCCATTTTCAGAGGATAGTCAAAGACCGGAAGTCGTGAGCTGCTTGAGTCATATGTAAAAGAATTGTTTCTGTTCACTTCCAAGTGAATGGCGATCAGAGAACTTTCCTCACTTGCGTAAACTTCTACACATGACTTCATCCTCCTAAGTCATTATATAGTAACTATAGTTAACAATACTCAATTTTAATTTGAAGTCAATCGGTTAATTTCTCGTTGAGTTATGATGCCAGCAATTTTGAAAAACGTCGTTTCGAGAAAAACACGTTTAAAGTTTCACTCTATAATATATGTCTGCACCTCCGAGTGGTCGCTCTTTAGAACGCTGCCATCCAAAAACTATTCAAGGTGTTACCTTCCCGATTTTACAGGATATTTATGGAGATATAAGCTATCGAAAAAGCAAATAAAGTTTTTTTTTCAAAGTGTCACACTGGTATAGCCCCTTAAGAACAACTCCAATGGTGGCTAGTACTAAACCTGCCTCTGACCTCTTCGCTGGAAACTGCGCAGCAAAATCGGCGGGACGACTACTGACTGCAGGAGAATTTACATATAGAACCTTTGGCATAGCTCGGTGGGTAATGACGATTGGGTACGCACCGATAACATGAACCCATTTTCAGGTTCAAAGTAAACATAGGAAAAGATGGCTGCCGTAAAGGTATGTTAGCTACGCGTAACACTCTAAACATCTATACTGATGCCTCGAAAATGGAGGATGGAGTTGGTAGGGTGGTATACGCTCTTGAAGTGCTTTAGGAAACAGGGCAGCAGTGGAAAGTGCAGCCAGAAGTAAGCAACTTAACTTTTCTGGGTGCCAGGCCACAAAGGCATCGAGCACATATATGTTATGTGCATATTATATTTCGCAATGTTTAACTAATTTTTTCACATTTTTCACTTAGTATTAGAATATACACTTTAAACATTGATATAAGTTCACATTTCACTTTTCCATTATTTATGTATATAAATAATATCTGATTTATACTTAATAAACACAGATAAGTAAAATTATATTATCTTTATATATAAATACTACGTGTCACGTTGTTTGTCCTCGTTGAACTCCTGAGCTTGCGTCAAGCGCAAGCATCCTCAAGAATGACTACTTCTCTTGAACCTAGGAACTGAACTACATCTGGTATCGCAAAGGAGCAAAACTAGTCTCTGCGTATCTTGTTGCCTACCAGTTTAGCCTAATCTAACCTAACATGGACATGTATGCGGTAGCAGCATCAAAGCCAACTATACGGGCAGCTATCAACGTGCTGCGCCCTGTGACAACTCCAGCGCTCCGAACCACAGTGGCCACCGCTCCTGCAGCCGCTTCTCGGAGAGCCGCGCGACCAACAACAATCTCCTCTTTACATCCAACCTTTCAAAACATTCCACCCTTCGACACACCATACCAATACAACCAACACACGAGAACATCACACATCAATACACATAAAACGCATCCACAATGCATCATTCAATACACCATATCAACTCTATCGAAAAACGATATTTTTTCAATTCCCGTTAGAACAGCGAAAACGTACATACTTCAGCGGCACGTAGCAGAGCAATTTTGTCTGCTATGTGTTTTCTCCAATGAAGTAAAGTGGAAACAACAGAAGAAATTGTGGAAAATTTTAGATAATCAAACAAAAAATTGTATTGGAAATTATATAAAATGAAACATTTATGAAAAAGTGAAATTGTAACTGAAACCTGTAAGTCGAATGTTTAAAAGATAAAAATAAATAGTATGCAAAATTGGAGAAAATTTAAATGTGGAATATATAATACAATGAGTAAACAAGGATTAACCAAATATTTTATACCTTCGCTACTTGTAAGGATGAAAGCCGAAAAGTACTTTCAGGTAGTGGAAAAATAAACCTGTTGCGTAAAAATTCAATATTCATTTTTCGACGAAACCGTGAATGAATTACAATTATATTTGAGACTTTATAATAGAAACCCTCGAAGGAAGAATTCTTCCCAAACAATCTAGTGTTCTCATATACTTCCATGAAATAGACATATAGTACATACAAACATTCTTCGTTTATATACAATAAACAACATCATCAAGTAAATATTAATACAAATTGAGAAATTTAAATCGTACCTACTTGAAGTCATCTGGTTCACTGCTGGCATCGAAGAACTGTGGATAAGATAGCATAAGTTAAAAACATATTCATTTTAAAAGGCTGCAATGTCAGTAGAGAATATGTGATAAAGATAACACTCACTCGTAATGATATGTAAAAGTATTGAAAAGATAAATACTTTATGAAAATGCATTATAATATTATAAATGAGAGGATATAACACAAATCCTGGCGTTTTTTTTATAACTTTACGATGTCTAAAAATATTTCTATTCTCAATTTTTTTTATGATTTTAGTAGCACTGGTTAAACTTTATGGTGGCGTGTTTGGCTATGACGTTGTGGCCTATTCCCGTTGCCGTTTTACTTGTCGTTTCTAAGTTTTTGCGTTGTTATCATTGTTTCGTTCCTAAATTCGTACTCCTCTTGTACATCGCAACGTCAAGAAAAATAGTAACGCCCAATAGCTCCATTGTATCTGAAGTTATTATTTGTTGTTTTGCAGAAAATATTTTAATCATTTTGTGTATTTAAGGCATCGTCTCAGTGTGACCCTCCGAAAAATCTTTGATTTCGAAATTTTTTATATTGAAATTAACTAATCGGTCCGGTTTTTTATATATAAATAAATTCATTCATGACGAATACACAATGATTTTTTTATGTTTATTTACTGGGGGCATAATAGTTAAATAAATTACTCAAATGACACGTAAAAAATGGTACTGTACGATGTCCAAGATTGCGGCCGCAATTTTGATCTAAAACAAAAATTAAATTTATTATTCTGAAGGAAAGCCACTATCGCGCTATTTTTTTTTAATTTGACAAAATGGCGGCGGCTTGAAAAAAAGTATCGAATTTAGCCCTTTTTTTGACAGTTATTTGTACAAAAAATAAGAAGATTTCAAAAAATAGCTTCTATAGCGCGTTAGCGAATGACGTTAAAAACTCTCTAAATTGCACCTAGATATCCTTTGAGAGTGGAAACCGTTTAGAAAACACCATTCTGAGAAAAACGCATTTAAAGATTATAGTTGTAGTGTTCCCCACTCTGTTCCCTTTTTACTAGACACGCTGTAGTGATTTAAAGAGATTTGAGAGAATGTTAATTACAGTGTATACTGTCCGATAATCCAATAAAAAAATAGATTTTTTCGAAAATTTCACCTTCAGAGGTTCCCTTTAGTTTAATAAGACAATAATAATTATAATAACTCCTACGCCTGTTCCAGCTTCGGATCATTTTAAAACAACAACGGCAACGGGAATAGGGCCGATTATGAATAGGTCATATAGGAAAACTATAAAAACTTCATGGAAATTCAAAAGGATCGAGAAGCACATTATGAGAAACACACACTAAAAAGTCCTTAGTACCCTAGTCCAGCTCTGTTCTTTGCACGATTTGATGAACTTTGGTGGAATCAATACAAATTTTTTTTTTTAATTTTTGCGTGCTTTGAACCAATTGTCGGAGCACTTTTGCCACTCAGTTTGAGGTGAACTCATCAACCGCTTCTTTAGGTGTCGAAAAACGGTGATATCTTAGTACGTACGGAAATAAAAAGACGTCATTCGATGCCAAGTCAGGACTAAATGATGGATGACTCTGTCTTCGGCGGTTGGTTTTTATAATTTCTTGAAAGACAACTGCCAAACAATTTGTTGTGTTCCACCCAGAATTTACTATTTTGCTTTGTTCTATTACGACATGTCCAGTTCTTACAAAAAAGGCAACCAATTGCTTGAAAGTGCTTTGTGAATGGTGGGTTCGGTTCAATTTGTAGCATCCATATAGTCGACCGCTGTGTACTTTCGGGCTCATACGTATAAATCCGTAATTAATCACCTGGACTGATGTCATAGACGTGCTTCGAAGCACTTTATTGTATTTTTTAAGATTTCACTCGACCAATCGACCCGAACCTTTTTTTTGAACGATCCAATGTGAACAAATTCTTTTATAATAAATTATTTATGCAATATTGAATGTATGCTAGTCCCACCAACACTGTTGCCAACTTAGTGGACTTTCCACTAGATCTGGTGGTTTAGGCATGCCTTACAGCGAGATTTTATTGGTTTTAGTGGCTAGTGGATTTTATAGTGGATTAAATTGTTCCAGTTAGTGGTAATTTACGTAATTTAACCGCTAGTGTAATTCATAAAATGCTCTGCATACGTTATAGTTAAAAATGAGCATTTAGGCCCGGAACTTCAAACATGAGGGGTATTCTCTTGCTCTTGCAAGATTGCATATTGCAAAAATACTATACCGAAATATACAAGGGCACGAGAGCACCCATTGCAGAATCTAGTGATATATGAACGGCTGATTCGTTAAATTTATTGTAAATGACCATTGTGCATGGCTATTGTGAATTGGCGCACCTTCTGCTTACATTTTTAACAAAAAAAACTGTGACAAATCTTTATAATTTAAATAGAAATTATAAAATCTAATTAAAATTTACCTTCCTCAACAATTTAACGTCAAAATATGACTTAATGCACGACATTGCACGCAAATAAACGTGGGTTTTGGTTTGACATATTTTACAGCCCTTGCAAATATTTTTCTGCGTGTGTTTGTTGTTGTGTCGTGAAAAAATCTGCAATTCTTGCACCATGCAAAGGTTTTGCAAGAGCAAGAGAATACTCCTATGGTTTAAGTTTAGGATGTAGTCAACATTGCTCAAATCAACTCTCGGGGAATTCCCCGATTGTTGTCTAAAAACTTCTTGAATAAACAATTATGAACGTTATTTGTACGGTCATTGGATTAAGTTAAGTTTGATTTGATTCGCGAAAAGTACCTCCTATTGGTTATTTTATTTAAAAATATACTCAGTTAGATCAGTTGATCAGTTCAGTTCAGTGAGTAAAGTAAACTAAACAAACAGTACAGTACAGTTTGCTATTGTTATGATAGAGGATACGTACTTCTTAATCTTACTTGAATGAAAACTGATTTCTTTAATTAATTATGCCTAAGCCACAGTACACCCAAAAATTTTCTGATTTTTGGTTCTTCTTCTTCTTAATTGGCGTAGACACCGCTTATGCGATTATAGCCGAGTTAACAACTGCACGCCAGTCGTTTATACTTTTCGCAACGTGGCGCCAATTGGATATTCCAAGCGAGGCCAGGTCCTTCTCCACTTGGTCCTTCCAACGGAGTGGAGGTCTTCCTCTGCTTCTCGCGGCGGGTACTGCGTCGAATACTTTCAGAGCTGGAGTATTTTCGTCCATCCGAGCAACATGACCTAGCCAGCGTAGCCGCTGTCTTTTAATTCGTTGAACTATGTCAATGTCGTCGTATATCTCGTACAGCTCATCGTTCCATCGAATGCGATATTCGCCGTGGCCAAAACTCAAAGGACCATAAACCTTTCGCAGAACTTTTCTCTCGAAAACTCGCAACGTCGACTCATCTGTTGTTGACATCGTCCAGGCCTCTGCACCATATAGCAGGACGGGAATTATAAGTGACTTATAGAGTTTGGTTTTTGTTTGTCGAGAGAGGACTTTGCTTCTCAATTGCCTACTTAGTCCGAAGTAGCACCTGTTGGCAAGAGTAATCCTGCGTTGGATTTCTAGGCTGACATTGTTGGTGGTGTTTAGGCTGGTTTTATTTCGTTTTGCCTCGTTCACTGCCAGACCCATTTGCGTTGCTTCCTTGTCCAGTCTGGAGAAAGCAGAACTAACGGCGCGGGTGTTGAGGCCGATGATATCAATATCATCGGCATACGCCAGCAGTTGTACACTCTTATAGAAGATAGTACCTTCTCAGTTGAGTTCTGCAGCTCGAACTATTTTTTCCAGAAGCAGGTTGAAAAAGTCGCACGATAGGGAATCGCCTTGTCTGAAACCTCGTTTGGTATCGAACGGCTCGGAGAGGTCCTTCCCGATCCTGACGGAGCTTTTCGTTTTGCTCAACGTCAGTTTACACAGCCGTATTAGTTTTGCGGGGATACCAAATTCAGACATCGCGGCATAAAGGCAGCTCCTTTTCGTGCTGTCGAAAGCAGCTTTGAAATCGACAAATAGGTGGTGAGTGTCAATTCTCCTTTCACGGGTCTTTTCCAAGATTTGGCGCATGGTGAATATCTGGTCGGTTGTTGATTTACCAGGTCTGAAGCCACACTGATAAGGTCCAATCAGTTTGTTGACGGTGGGCTTTAATCTTTCACACAATACGCTCGACAGAACCTTATATGCGATGTTGAGGAGGCTTATTCCATGGTAGTTGGCACAGATTGTGGGGTCTCCTTTTTTGTGGATTGGGCATAGCACACTAAAATTCCAATCACTGGGCATGCTTTCATCCGACCATATTTTACAAAGAAGCTGATGCATGCTCCTTATCAGTTCTTCGCCGCCGTGTTTGAATAGCTCGGCCGGCAATCCATCGGCCCATGCCGCTTTCTTGTTTTTCAGGCGGGCAATTGCTATTCGAACTTCTTCATGATCGGGCAATGGAACGTCTGCTCCATCGTCATCGATTGGGGTATCCGGTTCGCCTTCTTCAGGTGTTGTGCGTTCACTGCCATTCAGCAGGCTGGAGAAGTGTTCCCTCCATAATTTAAGTATGCTCTGGGCATCGGTGGCTAGATCACCTTGGGGGGTTCTACAGGAGTATGCTCCGGTCTTGAAACCTTCTGTAAGCCGCTGCATCTTTTCGTAGAATTTTCGAGCATTACCCTTGTCGGCCAGCTTATCAAGCTGTTCGTACTCACGCATTTCGGCCTCTTTCTTCTTCTGTCTGCAAATGCGTCTCGCTTCTCAACTCTCGGTATCTATCCCATCCCGCACGTTTTGTGGTCGATCGTAACGTTGCGAGATAGGCAGCCTGTTTTCTCTCCGCTGCGACACGGCACTCCTCGTCGTACCAGCTGTTCTTTTGCACTTTCCGAAAACCAATGGTTTCGGTTGCAGCTGTGCGTAAGGAGTTTGAAATGCCGTCCCACAGTTCCCTTATACCGAGTTGTTGACGAGTGCTCTCAGAGAGCAGGAGTGCAAGCCGAGTAGAGAATCGTTCGGCTGTCTGTTGTGATTGCAGCTTCTCGACGTCGAAGCTTCCTTGTGTTTGTTGGCGTGCGTTTTTTGCTGCACAGAGGCGAGTGCGAATTTTAGCTGCAACAAGATAGTGGTCCGAGTCGATGTTAGGACCTCGGAGGGCACGCACATCTAAAACACTGGAGACGTGTCTTCCGTCTATTACAATGTGATCGATCTGGTTGGTAGTTTTTCGATCCGGAGACAGCCAGGTAGCTTGATGGATCTTCTTATGCTGGAATCTAGTACTACAGATAACCATATTTCGGGCCCCGGCGAAGTCGATCAGCCTCAACCCATTTAGGGATGTTTCTTCGTGGAGGCTGAATTTACCGACCGTAAAAGATACCTTCTTTGCCCACCCTGGCGTTGAAGTCGCCAAGAACGATTTTGACATCGTGGCCGGGGCATCTCACATAAGTGCGCTCCAAGCACTCATGGTTACGTTAACTTTTTAATAATGAAATGACAATTGCAGTACAGTATATTATTGTCATAGCAAACCAAAATCTAAGTACTTTATTTTATTATTTTTAATTATTTCTACTCTGTTTTAAATTTAAAATCTAATATTTTCCCTCTTTCCTTTACCACACCGCGAGTCGAACGCCCGCGTTCCAACGGGCGAATTAAAAAACGTAGTGATTTTACTATAGCGAGTTCGCAGCTATATAACACTACGCTTAAGCACGCGACATTTCACAAGTATCGCAGATGGTTGTCGCTCATGCATAGGTAATATTTTGTGTCGCTCTGTAATTTCTAGTGGAATTCTGATGGTTTGAGAGCCCGACAAAGTTTAGTGGTTTTATGGTGGTTAATACGGCCTTATTTTGGTGGTTTGATAAAAATAAAGTTGGCAGCACTGCCCTCCAATGCCTATAGATGTCTCAATTTCATAGGTCACATGACTGCAATATCATTTTGTGCACAATTCCTTTACGAAATTCGTCTTGGAGTGATCTACAATCTCGATTAGCTTCACCATAACATCGATAAAGAATGGTCCTTAATGGAGCTTCATCTCCTAATATTCAATTAAATTGCAATGAGTTAGTAATGTTGCTGAGTAAGTTCACTTCGAAATTTTTAAAATATAATCGTAAGCGATAATTATCTCGATTTAGTTTGAGTTTGAATAATTTAATTTGCTATATACAACACAATAAGCGTTGGTATGTCAAAACGTGAGTTCGTATAAATAATAAATTTGTAAAGTGCCATATTGCAGCAGTAGGATTGTCAAATTTCAAAATATAAAGGGCAATGTATACGTATCTTCTTCTTTTGGCGTAGACAACGCTTACGCGGTTATAGCCGAGTTTTCAACAGCGTGCCAATAGTTCTTCCTCTTCGGTGTTTGCTGCCAATTGGAGAGTCCGCAACCTTTGTACACTTATCTTAAAAACCCAACAATATTAGCTAAGCCTTCAATCAGCGCTTTTTTTTATAATAAAAAAACTAATATTCCAAATTAAAATATTCAATAACACGGCTTATTTGACAACTTGAATAAATGAACGCCAATTTTTAAAATCTGAAAAACTCTGGCGCTCTGGAGCATAGAGAGCAGATACCCAGCAGCAGCTGAAAGTGACTGATTCTTAGTCCTCTTATCCATAAACACATAGAGCGCTAAACGACATGACAGCACGACAGTGAACTCTAAATGGCGTCGTGAATCCTTCTACATGAACATTTATAAGAAGACAGCGACTTAACAATGGCCGGCATTTACACAAGACAACACAGCTGCCCATTTTGTATGTACAAAATTTCGTTGTACCAATACTAATACCTTTCACTTCAATGAAATTTTAATATTTTGTTCAAGTGAAATTCTTTATGCAAAAAATAAGTAAATAAGTAAGTTTATTTGTTTTCAATTATCAATTGTTATTACAAATTATTATATATAACAAAGCTATTTTATGCTTTTATTTGTAAAATAACGTCAGGTTTGTTAGAGCTTTGAATAGTTTTACATTTTACATGTTAGTGGCATCACACCTCTCTACTGTCAACTCTACTGTCGTTGGCAAATATAAGAATATGTCTGTCAGCCTGCAGTCGTGTAGTCCTGCAGCTGTCTAAATAACTGTGTCCATTAGAACGTGTGTATTTTAATAGTTGACAGATATCGCTTGCAGTCCGTCGCGCTCTATGTGTTCATCACTTTATCCTGTCAACACGGGCTCATCTTTCTTCCGAGAGGTCACCGGAAACGGCATCGCAATGGCCGAGTTTAAAGTATTTTTTTCCCGAAAATTTCAAAATGTCATTGTTAATAGTGTATGTTTGTGACAATAAAAAATTCTAATAAAATGTTTCATTTTATATATGAGAAAAAATCTTATTTTGTTATGTTATTAATGAATGAAGGAACTAGTACCGCACAAAAATCGTATTGTACTTGTAGTCAAAGAGCTTCAACACATTACTTTAACTAGATGAATGAATGTCCTTCACGTATTTGAGTGAAAGCTAGCAACACATGCATAAATGGTTTGCAACTTTCTGAAATTTATTTTAGTCAACGCAAATATGTACCTCATTTTCTTCTTCATCTTCAATATTTTCGTCCACAGCGTCCGCTCTGCTTGAATTTGTACTCTCGCAAGTTAGCATAGTTTGAGAAAAACCAGTGTCAGATGCCAACTGCGACGTTTGCACATTTTTTATCCGAGTGGGCAACATTTTAGATCTAAAAGGAAGGTAAAGATAATAAAGTAAGATTTATGTTATTACCCAATATAGGTTTAATGAGTTATACTATATAGACTTATTTGCTTGGATCATTAAAAGTTTTGATAAGAAATTAATAGACCGAGCGGTCGCACATTAAATGTAAACAAATATGACCGATCATATGCATAAGATTTGTAAATTTGTCTACATAAAACTACAAAAAAGTAGTAAGACTTTTAAGTTTAAATTTGGAATCAAATTTCCGGTGGCTAAACGTTCAGAATGTTGGAAAAAGCCTTCGGCGATAATTGTTTGTCGCGAGCAAGTGTTTTTGATTGGTACAAATTATTCAAAGAGGGTCGAGGACGCGTTGACAACGATCCAAGATGACCATTAACATCAACTGATGATCAACACGCCAATAAAATTAATGAATTGGTAGTTGAGCCAGGATGTCATGAAACGAATTATTACTGGCAATGAGTTTTGGATCTATGCTTACGACCCGGAAACAGACGATCAATCGGCCGAATATCATGGCAAAGGTGAGTCGTAGCCGAAAAACTTACGTTAAATCAGGTAAAAAATCAAGATTATATTTTCCTTCCGACCGGCTAAACTGTCAACAAAAAATATTTTTAATATTTGAGTGTTATGTGTCGTTTGCGCGAAACAATTTGTAAAAAGAGGCCGGTATTATTGGGCGCCAACTCTTGGTTTTTCACCACGATAATGGACCGTCGCATACTGCATTGATTTTTCGTGAATTTTTCGCCAAATTTTTAGCCAATATCTTTCCGCAACCACGTATTTGCCTGATTTTGCTCCGCTATTCAGTAAAATCAACCGACCACTCCAGGGAAACCGCTTTGAGCCAATGGAAGACATTAAACGTAAATCTCTGCTCGCCTTGAAGGCTGTTCCGGAAATTGACTCTAACAATTGTTTAGAGGATTGGAAAAAATATTAGCACGATTGTGTTGGGCTCACGGGGGACGACAAAGAGTTTAAATAATAAATTAAGAACTATAAAGTTATGAAAAAAGTTTTACTATTTTTTGCTCATAGGACAACCAATGGCAGCAGCTCATTGTTCATAAAAATATGAACATGAAAATATTGTAGCCATAAAAACTAATTATATATAGTAAGTTATAGTTAAATAGATTAAAGAAAAGATAAAAATTACAGTGTATACAAAAATACATAGAATTGTAAACTAGGTACATGTAGATATTTAAAAACACCCTTATTTTGTACAACAATAAACAAAACATGCTTACACAAAATTCTAATGCACCTTAGCAATTGTAAAAAATCCTTTTATTGGTGTCTGAAGGGTGCAATAAAAACACGAACAAACACATATAAAATGATCAGGATCGAGAGACGAGTGGAAATACGGTTTACTGTCTGTCTATACGCCCGACGGCCCGTGCAAGCTTTAAATTTAATAAAAATTTAGATAAATTGATGGAACTTGGTATACCCATTCCATGGTAAAAAAAATACTGAAAGGACGTAACCAGAGGTATGCGCGTGGAGTAAATACCGCGAGGTTCCGCCTCAATTAAGCAAGTTATCAGGGATACAATCAAGGTACGAGAGGATTTCGGAATGCCCCTCTCTCAGACCCATAATGTCTGCTAGCAAATGCCTCTGTGGGTTATATCCACGGGACCTATGTGTAGAATGGCATTAACTGCCATCGTTAGTTTTGTACGTAGTGGACGACTGATGCCAATGAGGGCCGCTCGTTGAACACCTTCCAGCTGTTTAGTGAGTGCGGCACCAAGCCCCCGTCACCATACAAATACCCCATAGTATTAGATTAACTATGGTTTCATAAAGCCAAACCTCAACTGTTTATGTGAGACACCACCGCTTCACCAATAGCTCTTCAACATAAGGTAATCAATGCTTTCTTTCCTCTCGTTTTTCAACATTTGGCTTCCATGATAGTTTCTCTCAAGGATAAGCCCCAAATACTCCACCTTATCAACAGGTTGGCGTGCTTCCGGGATTTATACCTCCTCGTAAAATTGACGGTATCCAGGAATTTTCCTTTAAGGATGAGATCATCGACAGCCTTGTCCCTCGAGTTCTGTCAATAAGTCACCACAAAGGTCCAAAGGGGAGGCTAATAGGCCTGAAATCCTTGGCATAAAAGCTCTCATCGGGCTTCGGGATGTACGTATTTTCCTAACATAAAGATGTTAACACTTGCACATTGTGAACAACAAAAGAACGCGAAAACAATACGAACATTATTTATATTTATATACTTGGTATACTCAAATACATATGGAATATACCATAGCGATCAATAATAAACGAACATTTACTCCTATATTGAAAAAATATAAACGGTCTGGTACAAAAAAAAAATTATATATACATCTAAAGTTTTAAATTTGAATTATCTATATTTCGACATTGGAAACGTCAAATACTATTCGGAAAGTGACAGATATTCAGTAAAAAGTCTAAAATTTACGAAATGGGTCGCTATTCACTATTATACAGTTCGCAGATTGGACAGAAGATCGTTTGACCGAGGATGGTCATTTTTACCGAAAAATCATCTTTTTTTGACATGAAACTTGTCCGAAAAGATGATAGATAGCAAATAAAATTTCCTACAAATTTTCCATATACATTGTTTCTACAGCTCCTGTCATTTACGAGATATATACAAAAAAATGCGAAATTCTTGGAAAAATCGGGTTTAGAGCCCCGTACTACTCGCCGGTGTGAGTTACGACTTTGTTGCCCTGGGCACTTTTGTAGAGTGAACAATTCTGAAAAATATGCGTCTAAAGTCAAAGCGATGCCATAAAATGCCTCTAATCTGTAAGAATTTAAAGATAAAATCTCACGATTGTAGTGTATTTTCTGTGGAAAATTTTTACAGACCTTGGTCCAGTGCTTAATGTTAATATTAAGGGCTAAAATTTTCAGAGAATATTTTTAAGGGTATTTCCAAGGAAATTTCGTGATGGGACTGAAAAAAATTAATACTTCAATAAAAAAACACCCTCTTCTTCTTCTTAATTGGCGTAGACACCGCTTACGCGATTATAGCCGAAGTTTTCATTGGGTGTTTTTTTTACGTGGCCGGTCCCAAACCTAGCGCACAACCCTATGTAGGGGATTTTTCGACTTCTCACTTTAGCTCGCCTTAAAACGGATGTTCTTAGGCTACCCAGAGGATACTTGGCCAAAGACCGGAAGTCGTGAGCTGCTTGAGCCATATGTAAAAGAATCGTTTCTGGCCACTCCCAAGTGAATGGCGATCAGAGAACTTTCCTCACTTGCGTGAACTTCTACACATGACCCCATCCTCCAAACACCCTAATGTATATATATTCAAACTCAAAATTGGCAACCTATACATACTACTGTGATCAAATTGAAAAGTGAATTTTGTCCATTTCATCTGCTTCAAAGTAATCCCCTCCCGCTGCAATACACTGATGCCAACGAATTTTCGTGTCCTCCGTCGTGATGGCCATCAGCGCCTTCTTCGATTCAGCTTTTATATCCTTAATTGAGTCAAAACGGTGTTCTCGGAGTAGTCATGTGAATTTGCTGAATAGCCAGAATTACACGAAGGTAAATACGGCGAATGCGGTGGTTGCGGCACGACATTAGTAGAAAATGTGGCGAAATGATCACGAATAACCAATGCAGTATGAGATGGCGCATTATCGTACTTTTTTGTTCAATAAATTCAGACATAGTAAGAATCGAAGAATTCACTTTTAGAGCCTCATAAAACGACGCGTATCTCAAATACTACACTGAGAAAAAAAGTGAGCTTTAAAATTAAATGTGAACACTTTTAAATTTTATTTAAAGTGTCTCAGTCTATAGGTTCTTTATGGGGAACACAAAAAAAAATATTTTGTAAAAGTGCTAATTTTAAGTTTTTTAATTGTTTACTTTTAATTTAAAAGTTAAAATTTTTGTTTTTAATGTAAAATTCTAAAATTTAAAAATGTTAACTTCATTTTATAATAACAAACTTTATATTTTAAAGTAAAAAATATTATTTATAATATAATCACTTTTAAAATTGTATTAAAAGTGAATCCATTTAATTTAAAATTTTTAAAAGTGTTAAATTTAAAATGTAAAGTGATCAATTTGCAGAAAAGTGTTAACGTTTACATTTAAAGTGTTCACTTTATAAATCAAAGTGGCACTTTCTATTTAAACGTGTTCACTTTTTAAATCAAAGTGGCACTTTCTATTTAAACGTGTTCACTTTGACATTTAAGAATTTAGAAGTGTAAACAAGATACAAGAAAGACCAGTCAGGGTAAAATTATACCGGAAAACGACTTGCTGCGAATTTTTGGCAACGATATCCAAATTAATGAGCAGGGTGATTTAACGTACACGTGTGTTGAGGAAGATACGGATCTCCTTAATCTGCTAAAGGAGTTTGATCTGGAAACACTTTTTCTTGGCCTAAAAAGTAAGTAAAAATTCTTCGGCAATATTAACACATATGCATTATTATTAATGTTCCTTAGATGCTGGAATAACTTTTCGAAGCTTAAAATATTTGTCGAAAGAAGACATTGCGGAAGCAGTAAAAAATATTGGTCTTCGAGCAGAGTTTAGAGAAAAGTTGTTTTTCTGGCGCAAGTCAAAGGTAAATATAATAATAATTTTGAAGCTTATTTGCGACGTTAAGCACGTACATAGATACAATTACCATTTCAATATTACTACGTTTATAATTTAGCAAACTTATATTTCCAGTTTGGAAGACGAAACGTTGAGCCAGACTTCAAAAGTTGTTGGTTGGCTAGAAAAAAACCGTCACAAAGATTCACCTTGTTCTTCAAATAATTCAATAAGAAACGCATTTGGATCACAGGTAAGAATATATAGTAAAAGGTTTTGTATTAAATTTTATGATAAATTTCATTGCAGCCCCTTTCAACATTTTTAAACGATAACTCAGCCGGAAAACAACTTATTCAATATTATGAGGAATGGGCATGTTTTACGAATAAGCAACGCGATGCCCTCATTAAAATAATTTTAGAAGATGTCATGTTAACAAAGACAAAGTTTAGACCAGAACACTTTGCTAGTATTGTGGAAGAAATAATTGGTTTATTTCCCAATGAAAAAGAGTCCCAGGTATTATTAAAAACGATATACATATTTAAAAGAACATATTGTAAACTGATTTCTTTCAGGATTATTACTACATTCCCCGTCAAAGAAAAAAAACCCATCAGGCAAGCTCTATTCCAAATATTTTAATTTAAAGACAAAGATCCATTAGTAGGCGAAAATGTCGAAGTTGACGAAACGCTGTCGTTATGTTTAAAAACTTCGCTTCAAAAAGATGTCAATAATTGGGATAAGGTTATTGACAAATGGCAAAAAACATTTACATTTCGGAAGAAGGATTTGGCAAAGCCTTCGAATTCTGATTTTTTGCAGGAGTGGCCAATTTTAAAAGACTCCAGAGCACCATTTCTGGTATTTAAAAAGAACTTTAACACAAAATTCAAGGATACAAAAATTTTTATATTTTTTTAGATTAATCTAGATTTCAATTTGATTTATCCACCAAAAGATAATCTTTTAAAAACAAAGAGGGATAATTTAAAAATTTTTTTTTTTTTTATTTAAGATAGTGAACTACTACTATGCCAACATACGGAATCAGCAATCAATAGATCTTTTGAACCAAGCAAAAACGACGAAAAAAATTGATAAGTTGTTGTTAACAACAATTAGCGATTACTCAATACGAATAAAAGAAATTATCGGTAAATATTTTTATAATAAATTGACTGTACAGCCGTTTATAATTGTGGTGGGAGACTCTGAGGACGATCTTAAAACCTTTTACATTTACTTTGACAAAACTTTGTACAAACTAATTTCTTTTATTGAAAGTTTGGATATATGCTTTAAAATCTTTCAGATTCAAAATTTGATTTAAAAAGTTCAAATCTTACTTCATTGTTAACACACATGAATGAAAAAAATTAAATTTTGTAAATTTTTCGATTGTAATAATGTATAAATGTTTCAGATGTTTTCAGTTATTTAAAAGTGTTGATGTGCTAATAAGACATTTAAAACACATGTATTTATTGTCAAATAGAGATAAACTTCAATGCGAACAAAATAAATGTAAGCAAATTTTTTCTAACTTTAGTTCTGTAAAGCGACATTTGTTAACACATAAGAAAATAATTTACACTTTACAAACACCAACAGAATTACCCGTCACATCCTCCGGATTTAGGTTAGATGAACCCATTTTATCAGATGAACCTATCATAGTAACACAGCCAGTAGCCAGACACAAGTTCACAATTTCATATACTAATTTTTCAAATTTTTTTAATGGACAAATTTTTCATTCAATTAAATTAAAAGTGGATTCTCAACTGGTAATACCCTATGTTTTATATTTTGATGACTTTCAAATAAATAATGCTCTTGGTAGTCACACATTCTCAATTTGCGGTTGTTATTACAATTTCCCTACTATGCCACAATATACATATACTCTCAAAACCTGATTTTATTTTTAATGCTGCTTTTATATCTACAAAAGATTTGAAATGTTGTGGAAACAGAACGTCCTTCTTCCATTTACTTGAAGAGCTTAAATCATTGGAGGAAGGGATATTAAATCAATCACTTGATCAGACTTTCAAAGTACATTTCGTTTTAGGCCTTATAGGTGGAGATAATGTGGGTGTTAATAGTATTTTGGGTTTTGTGCAATCTTTTAATGCCAAGCGTTACTGTCGAGCATATACAACTACTAAAGATCAAATTAAAATTGATGTTTCAGAAAACGAACAACTGCTAAGAACTTGGATTCAATACGAAGATGACTTATTTAACATTAAATTTTAAGACACCGGTGTCAATACAGTTTGTATTTTTAATGAGTTAAAAATGTTTCACGTAACAAATAACATTTGCTTTGACATTATGCATGACGTTTTAGAAGGGATTTGCGTATATGATATTTGCAACATAATCTTGGGTTTGGTAAATGACGAAATTATTTCATTAGACATTATTAACAGCAGAAAAAAATTTTTTCAGTTTGGAAATATTGAAATAGGAAATATTTCGCAGCCACTCCTTATGGACCGACTTCAATCGTACAACTTAAAAATTACAGCTAGTGAGGTTTTATGCTTTACAAATTTTCTTCCACTCATGATAGGAGATTTAATTTCACCAGACGTGAAGCATTGGAAACTGTTGGTGTTGCTAATAGAAATAGTAGATTTATTATTTGATTCTAATTTTTCTAATTTCGATCTAGATAAGTTAAAAAATTTAATTAAAGCACATCATCAATTATATATTCTACTTTACGGTAATTCGAAACCTAAGCATCATTTTTTTTTTACCCACACGCAATTGAGAAATGTGGTCCTCTCAAGTTTGTCTGGGCAATGCGTTTCGAGGCAAAACATAAAGATGCAAAAATATATTTTAACAATATAACATCTCGAGTAAATCCTGCTTATACAGCGGCTATAAAAAGTTCTTTTTGTTTTTCAAATTTTTTACATAAGTATAAAGATGGGTTTCCGCATGCTTTTAACACTGAAACATTTATTACAAAGGACTTAACAAAAGAAGAATATTTTCCTAAAACATTGAACTTTGAAAATATTAACTATCAATCTGTTTATGTTTCGACTATAATACATTATAAAGGAATCGAGTATAAACAAAATAATTTTTTAGCATTACTGAATGAAATAAATTGTTGTATCTATAAAATCAAACTTTTTATTTACGAAAATGAAATTATTTACGTTCTATGTTATCCTATTGAAATTATTAAATTTGATGCACATTTTCAATCTTACGAGACTGGTATAAAACAAAATTGCCTTAAACTGATTTACATATCACATTTCACAAGCCTGCCTATGAATTTACATCAAATTAACAATTGAAAGACATATGCAAGATTAAAAAAGATATAATAATATAATGGTTTATTTTTTAATTTTAAATTAAATTATTTTATTTAATGAATTATAAATGAGTTATAAATAAGTTATTTCATAGATATAAAATAAATTTAAATTTAAATATGTTTGAATAAAAAAAATGTGAATTAAAAACAATTAAAATAGTGTGTTTTCTTTAAAGTTCATAGTGAAAGCTTTTAAATTGCATTTGAAAGTGTTCACTCTCTAAATAAAAGCTAAAGCTTTTAATTTGAGGTTGAATGTGTTAACTTTTAATTTAAATACAAACATTTTTAAATTGGGTTAAAAGTGTGAGCTTTAAAATCAAAATTGTTTATATTGTATTCGAGAATGCGCATATTAAAATGTAAAGTTTTCACTTTAATATTCAAAGTGCTAACATTAATAATTTACATTTTAAAGTGTTAACTTTAAGATTAAATATTTTTCATTACGACTGGTTTTCATACATAAAAATTTTTAATTTTAAAGTTCCTTGTACTGGATTTAAAGTGACTTTAAAGTGTTTCTTTTCTGAGTGTAATGAATATTTAGACGTGGAATATGCTAAATAGATGTCACTAACAATACTACCAACTTACAGAAAAAAAAATTTACTGAATCGAAAACCATGCGAAGTACACATTTTTCAATTGATCACAGTAGCTTTAAACATACTTATAGCATAGCACATTGAATGCAGACACATATCGAAAGGGTATTGACCCCTGTACTTACGAGTGTACATACGAGGACATACGAATAAATCCGAAAAAAAGTATATATAAAAATAAGTTGGTTTTTTGTCTGTTCGCTATAGATGACTGAACCGTTGCATGAAATGAAAAATGGCCGAACACCTTTGAAGGCAATTCAATAAGGATGGTTTGTAAAAAATCAGAAAATGTTCATTTTTATCCCACTTTTGAGATTAAATTCAAAAAAAGTTCAATACTTTCTTATATCAGAGAATGTTAAATTTAGAGAAGGAATGTTATTTAACATTTAGCTAAGCAGCAACACACTGATAAGGTCGAGATATTGCGTGAAAAATAACAAAAATAACACTTTTTTGGGCAAGTGGCAAGACGTTTTTTAGACATTTAATACTTGCTAAAATATGACAATCAGGGAAGGTAGCGTTAGCAGTTGTTTTGTCAGGAATTGCTGTAACTCTTCTAAATTGCTCATTCATCTTTTAAACTTCCGTTATCCGTAAATCTTGGACAACAATCAATAAGTTCTATCCGAAAAAATGGCCTCTGGGTTAACTAATGCAAGACACCTCATTGATTATGTGAGATGAATGCACCATGAGCCATAAAGCACATATAGAGCCCGTGTACGCGTAGATATTATCAAAGCATGCTTAATATTGTCGTCTTTATGTACTTCGATTGAAAATATAAAATACGGGCGAATATGAGAGCTCATATTCATGGAATCACTGATGTTGACTTTCAGCAGTAGTTTTTAGCAGTAATTGAAGTATTCTTCTGGATGATTCTTTAGCCCAAATATTTTAACAGATGCAGTGTACCCTGACATCTAGAATTTGCACGAAAAGAAGTTTCATTGGTTGTATTCTAGGGTAACAGTGTCACCCAGGAATGATAGTGTGAACGAAATAAACGATTTAATTATTCAAAAATTCTCGAAAAAAAATACAAATCGTTAAACACCGTTACTAATATCGAAGACGCAGTCCATTATCCCCAGGAGTTTCTAAATTCATTAAACCCTTCTGAGCTGCCACCACATGAATTTTCTTTAAAAACTGGAGTCCAATTATGCATTCGAGGAATTTAATTCCTACAAATATGTGCAACGAGACGAGCTTCGTTATTAAGGAATTGAAGGACAATTTTATTGTAGCAACTACTTATTATCACCGGCCCAGCAGCTGGTCACCCAGGATTCCGATGATCCAAAGTAATCTGTCAATCTCATTCAAACGGCTTCAAGTTCCAGTGAAAACATCCTTTGCTCTAATTACAAACAAGTCCCAAGGCCAAACTTTCGAATTAGTAGGGATTAACCTACAAAAGAATGTTTTCCTCATGGACAACTGTATGTTTGTTTAATATCCGTGTTAAGCTGGGGTGTTATATCTTCTTCTTTGCTGGCGCAGACACCGCTTACGCGATTATAGCCGAGTTAACAACAGCGTGCCAGTCGTTTCTTCTTTTTACTACGTGGCGTCAATTGAATATTCCAAGCGAAGCCAGGTCCTTCTCCACTTGGTCCTTCCAACGGAGTGGAGGTCTTCCTCTTCCTCTCTGCTTCCCCCGGCGGGAATAAAAACTATAAACGCGTATTTTAATAATTAAATCATTAAATCGGAAATAAAAGCTCTTATGTACCCAAGGGAGGTTTAGGGTTTATATTCATCAGTTTATACTGAAAAATATATTTTACTATTATTAATTATTATTACTAAATGAGCGCAGACTCTAAATATTTTAAATCTATCCATTTTTTTAAATTCCGAAAATCATTTCTGATGACAAGAGTCCAAGTACATAGAAGCTACACGCGTAAAAAAAGGTGCAACAAAGCAAAAAAAGAGGAAAGACATTTCTTACGCTAAATTCAATTCTGAGAATGACAGATTAATAAGATACTGCTCTCGATTTTCATTTCTAGGATCGATTCTAGATAACTCTGAATCGGTGCTAGAAATCGAAAATAAAAATATTGACAATTTTTGAACACACGGTATAAAGATCAGCTGAGATAGTGGTACATGTTCTAATTCTAAGCATTTACACTAATGTAGGTATGTATGCTTGCCTATGCAAGTATGATAAGAGTGCGTTATCAAAGTCACTCAAATAGACAAAACCGGTTTGGCGATTGCCGGCGCTCAGACTTAAAGTAAGCATATCTTTAGTTTAAACAATGTTGTTGTATACAATTAAGTGCTAAGAATGTTGGCACATAACAAAATATGTATAAAAGTAGCAGTGATGATTTCTACTACTAAATTCGTAAATATAAACCATGTATCTATTTCTTAACATTTCAAAAAAGTTATAGGTATTTAATTCGTGTATTATAAAGTGAAGATGTATCAAATGAACTTCATTTCTTCAAAGAAAATTGATGATCTTCATGAAATATGCATATTCGCATTACGAGTATTTCGTTATCATTTCCATATTTGAACCAGTGGAATTTCTATGGCATATATGTACATACATATATTATTTCTTTCTCACATTTGTCCGTATGTTTACTAAAGCAAATGCGAGCCACATACATATGTATGTACATACATTCATAATAACAAGTGTCGCACGCATCTTTCGCATCTCCGTTGTCACGGACAAGCAATGGCCGAAACTCAAAGAGTCACGCCCGGAACACATAGAGCGGGGCAGACTGCAAGCGACATCTGTCAAATATTAAAATATACACGTTCTTATGGACATAGTTATGTAGTTGTGCAGCTGTCTAAATAACTGTGTCCTTAAGAATGTGTGTATTTCAATATCATATTCAGATGGCGCTTGCAGTCTGTCGCGTTCTATGTGTTCAGCACATCAATCTGTCGAAGCACTGACGCGATGAGACACGAAAGAAACTAACAAACGATCGCCGATTGTCACCGCTTCCCTTGCCGCTGTAACAGCTTCGCCATCCAACGTGCGTAAATATGTACGCATATGTATGAACTTGCATACATATTGACGCTGAATTTTGCGAGCTCCGGAAAAATATTTTAGAACTGAATATTATAAATCGACAACTCCGTTGTTGCCACTTTTCTGACTTCTTTCTGTGAAGAAGCATCAGAAAGTTGTTCAATTTATGATTTTTAGCTTTTGCCGTCGTCGTGAAAAGACGCTTGTGGGCAAAGGCATGCTCGGGGAGATGTTACGGCGTCTGTTTATATGAATGAAGCTAAGTCGCTTGTGGCATATGCCCCTGCGTTTATGAATGAAATCGTTTTTGTTGTAAAATTTACTACATTTGGGCTTCGCCAATTCGGCTGCCATATTGACTTGTGACGCTGCTGATGCTATATTAGACGATTGTTGTTTTTGTAGAACAATATTTGTACTTTTTGTGGGTGACATATCTACATGTAAATTCATATAAATATGTATGTTTTGTATGCATTATTTGTGAGGGAATGCCATACACACATATTTACATGTGTACGCATATTTGTATGTTGGTGTGTATATACATTATTTGTTCGGCAATGTCGTACACATATGCATATGTACATATCAGTGCGCGCACACTTTTTACTGATAAATGATAATATTACGATTTGAATTTGAATTCTACCTACATAAGTAACTATGTATCTAGATGCATATGAAAATTTAAATGATGAAATGTGATTGATGATGATAATCATATCAATTAATATGATTACCTGTAAACGTATATAATTATATCCAAAAGACTAACATACGTCTGTAATAAGAATGTATATTTCTGAGCATAATTTTCATTGAATGCTCAGCTCTGTTCATGCGCCAACGATAACATCGCTAAAGTTCATCAATTGGTACTAGACGACCGCCGGATTAAAGTTAGGGAAATAGCTAAGATTATGAAGATGTCAAAAGAAACTGTTTGTCACATATTAAACCAAGATTTGGGCATGAGAAAGCTGGGACTATGTAGAAAAATAAAATAAAAAATTTTGAAAAAGTCGCGTGCATCATGGTTAAGTCGGTTATTTATCGGACAGCCCTCGTATCTAGCTGTGGTGAAATGCACTCATCGCATTTTGTTAGCTTTTGACAGTTCACACGCTTGTCGGTTATTGGACCTTCTCTATAAATATACGTTCTCTGCCTATACTGGTAAACATATGCTCGGCGGCATAACCGGCAAAATCGTTTCTTTTGTGGGAGTTCACATCCGAACAAAACAAACATACGTGAGAACTATGTACAGGAAGACATAAACTTAAATCTTGCGAAAAGTTTAAAAAATTGAATATTAATGAAAGGAACAACTTTGACTTTGAATAAACTGCTTGACCCATGCTTACAATCTTAATAATTGCGAAAGCAATTTCAATTGCGTATATTGCCACAAAAGGCATCATTCACACTGCACTTCCATAACTTTCCCAACAGTGCGCTTTCTCAACTCCCGAAACACAAAATCCCGAAATTTGCCAAGATACACGATCCAGAAGTAGAAGTAGGGTACTACTACCCATAGCAGTCGTCTTCATCGAACATCGAGGAGAACTGTTTCAGCTCAGGGACCTAATAGGTCAAAGATCACAACGATTTTTCATAGCGTCTAGACGTAAACTGTGCCCCATATCTAGCCATTCGTAAACTACACGAAGAAGACATAAAGTCAAAATTTCCTCTGGCAACACAAGTGTTAAAAACACAAACGTATATAGACGATCCTGCTTATATGCATATGAGCCCTTACCACAGGTAATAAATGCCCTCAACACCGAAGGGTTTCCCTTAAGAAAGATCACAGCTAATTACCCAAATATTGGTTGTCAAAAAAGTCTTGCGGTATTTTTATTGATTTTTTTTTATTGAAATTGAAATGAATTTTTTATGACTCATGCCCAGCTCTTTACCGATGCTACGTCTGCTACTATGCCG
The DNA here is from genome assembly GCF_023373825.1 of Bactrocera dorsalis. Taxonomy (NCBI): domain Eukaryota; kingdom Metazoa; phylum Arthropoda; class Insecta; order Diptera; family Tephritidae; genus Bactrocera; species Bactrocera dorsalis. The sequence goes on along the minus strand of NC_064308.1, from coordinate 19,473,564 downwards.
GTTTCTTTCGACCAATTCAGCGATTTTATCGCAACTTCGACGACAGGCCTTCCGGAGCGTGGCGCATCTTCGACCACCTCTACACCAGAACGAAAACGTTGAAACCATCGTTGTGTGGTGGAAATGGAAACTGTATCGGGTTCATAAACTGCACAAACTTTATTGGCGGCTTGAGATGCATTTTTGCCTTTATCGTAGTAGTACTGTAAAATATGCCGTATTTGCTCTTTATTTTGCTCCATATTTGCGACGCTATAACTCACGAACGACTTAAAAGAAACGACAATCAATCAAACACGTGTTAGCGCTTGAAATGAGCTTTCCAAAAAGGTACATCATGTTTGTTGGATACTAATTTTCTTATATTCGAAAAGGAATGTGCAACCAAACACTAGGCATCCAATGGAATGCGATATTGGACCAGTTTTCGTACACTTCTGAGTCCATATCCACATTATCCGACATAACGAAGAGATAGATTTTATCCTCGGTGGCAAAACTTTTTCGACCCCGCAGGATGGCTTTCGCCAATTACGATACAGGCGAAAATTCTGATTCAATAATTATGGTTAGACGGAACCGACTGGGACGAACAAGTGAAACCTCTTCGCTAAGAAAAATAGTCCCAATTCAGTAATAATCTGACCGACATTTCGCAGATACAAATTTTGCGGTGGGTAAACTATTCCCCCGAATACAAAGTGGAACTATGCGGCGTCTGCTACGCCTCTGAAAAGGCATATTGTGCCACTATCTACTTGTATGTGCGCACACAAGGCGATATCGCAACAATAAGGCCACCTACTAGTTGCAAAAGCAAAAGTTGCGCTTCTAAAAACGCTAAGTCTACCACAACTTGAACTCTGTGGCGCTCTAATACTAACAAAACTGGCGAAATACAAATTATATCTATGGTCCGATTCCGAAATAGTTCTAGTCTGGTTAGAAAAGCCACCACAGGCGTGGAAAATATATACATACATGAGGGCTGCTATATATATTTCTGGCCTAATAATAGGGATATTTATCAACGAAAATGTTTTTTTTTTTTTTCGTTGGATTCGGCTCGTCTTGGAAGACCCACACGGTCGATTGCTGTTTTGTTTCGGGCTCATACGCATAGATCCATGATTTGTCACCTGTGGCGATCTTATAAACGTGTTTTGAAGCACCGCGATCGTATTTTTTCAGCATTTCTTTACACCAGGGATGGGCACATTTTTTGCCCGCAAAGTTAGAAAAGTGCGCACGGGGGCTAGATGAGGGGAATATCAGTTTACGGAGAGAAGGGCATAACAAGTTGCGAAAAAAAATCAATTACAATCCTCCGTAATTTAATGTTCATCGCAGAGTGCAGAGATAAAGAGATGTCCAACTCCTCTCTCACTGGAAGTGAGTGAGCAATTGCTATACGTCAAAACCTACTGAACTTTGACAGCTAATCGAGTTCAGTAGGTTTTGACGTTTAGCAATTGGAAGCGATGGCCAGATTGAAATCTTACCAAAAAAATATGTAAACGGAGAGATTTGTTGCACTTACAAAAAATGTAAAACAATGAAAATTAAATAAATTTATGAAATGTAAATGTATTTGATGAAACATTTTGTAATGTCAAGCATCATAGTATTATTTTCGATGGGAAATTATTAAAAACATTTATTGATTAAGATCTAAAAAGCTTAAAACCTTTTATTGGGTACTGAAAAGTCAAAAGTAAGTTGTTTTAACATGCCATACAAAGATTTAATTAGATTCTCTAGGTATTAAATAACCACTAAATAGTAGTAAATAGTAATTTTTATTCTTACTAAGTGTTGGGTGTTTTAATTTAAATGTCCAAAAATTAGTATTTTGTCCAATCTGGCCATAATGGAAAATGTTATAAAAAACGCTTATTTTGAAACGCTCTCACACTGGAAAAAGTTGGACATCCCTTTATTCCTGGCAGAGTGATTGCGGCAATACTGACATTGTACACAAATTAAAGTGCAGAAGTTTACTTCATATCGGAATTGTACAGTTGTGTGAACAAAAAGAGGTAAACATAATTTGCAGGGTTTAGAGTTTCGCATTAAAATTTGTTTTCATTTACCTTTGCATGGTGGGAAATTCTAATCACTGTAAGGAAAAATATATAAGTTATACTTGTATCTTAAAACAATTTTATTTAATAAGAAAACAGCACATTTTAAAACTTCACAACACCTATAGTTGTTCCTATTTTGTTCACATCACTGTACAAGTGATAGATCAGTTAATGGTGGTGATGCCAGTTGTAAAAATTAATTTTAGTTACAATTGGGCAAACTTTTCTCAAGTTGTGGGCTTTTATACGTACATATGCATATCTGCATATATAAAAAAGAAAAGATACTTGTGACCATTATATTTATATATTGTGTTTAAACATATTGCAGTTCCATTTTATGAAAATGCTTATATAAATATATGATTTGTGATATTTTCAGTTGGGTTGTTTTATCAAAATATTCAAGGAATTGAGGTTTTTTTCTATAATTGTTTTGTTAAATTTTAAAAAGCTAAGTTGCCTCTGGGAATGTATTAAAATAATAATATGCGCTATAGAAAGGGAGCACATATTTTCAAAAATATAAGAAATCATCACATAAAAATATATTTGCGCGGTATGGCATTATTGATTAAGAGTGGCTAAGCACACAAATAGAATACAAACGCTAATGGCAGAAACATCTTCTCACTTCGCCACGAGCGGCAAGCGTTTTGTTCTCGTTTTCATTCGAACTATGTTGCCATTACTCAATACGCATATGTAGTTTTGTACACATCTAAGTTTTCAATTATAATTTTTCATAATAAAAAATATCAAAACTGAAATCAAACTATTCAAACTAAATTCAAACACTTAGTGTTGCCTAGTCCAGAAATATATATAACAGCCTACGTATTTCTAATCGAACGTCGTAAATACTTGGCCTAGTGGGATAAGCCACGACACGTATCCAGGCTGACAATCTTGCCGATCTAGGCACAGTAGGGTGCAAACCCCTGCATCTTGTAACTGCCACGCTCTAGGGAAATGGTTAACAGAATCCACCGATTCTTGGCCATAATCGCTTTTGCGCAACAAAATTGCTCCAGAAAGTCGAAAGGCGACACCCATCCCACAATTTTGGATGATAATGACATCCTTCAACGATTTTCATCGTTCCTCCGAACACTCAGGGTAGTCACCTATATGCTCCAGTTCATAGAGCGACTTAATCTTAAACTTAAAGGAACAATCTATCCCCAATGCGATACTTTGACGCACCAAGACTTACAAAAGGCAAAGAAGCAAAGGTCGCTCTTAGCACATCAACCCAAGTGCGCTACTTTAGCCGCGACATGTCATCTTAGTAATGAGAGGCCAATTGATAAAAAGAGCTCACCCTTAGTTCAAAACCCATTTTTAGACACGAAAGGGCTGCTTGTGAAGCTTGCGTAAGGTTAAGGACTTCCTCCCTTTCCGCTGTTACCACCATCTCGGGAGTAAAATTTAATGTCTTTGGCGAATTAAGTTATGGATTTATCGCGCTTTTAGTTAGTTAGTTTTATTTTTTAAGAGTACCGTAATGTGGGGGTAGCGGAGTTATCTTCCGATTTCATCCATTTTAACGATGTTGGTAGGAGCTATTCAATGTATGTGCTAGGTGAATTTAGCTGTTGTAGCATTAATGGTATTTGCATATTTCACTTAATAGAAGGCGGGGCCACGCCCACGTCTTAAAAAATGTTCGCCCATTAGTGACCCTTGATACTGAAATTCCCTTTGCCAAACAAACAAAGGTGAACAAAACTATTGTACTATGTAGCAACATATTGTAAGAGTATAACAAAAATATGAAATTATATGCATTTACATTACACTTACTTCTATAATAAAAACACATTTAGGCATTATAAATGTGTCCATTTGAAAATACAATTCATACTAGAGGAGCCTTCCACGCTTTTCTTAAGGTGGCCGTAAACGGTGAGAGTTATTCTTATGAGAATGTATAATTTGCCTCATCTTCATCGTGTACACAGCGTTCAGAACGCATTCTCATTCTCAACATAGACGCATTCTCATTCTCAATGAGATCAATTACGTCGGTTGTGTAAATAGAGTGGGTGAGAATATGCAAACACTCTCACGACTCGATTTTATTCTCATTTGCAGCAAGTGAGAATATTTTTTCTCATCGCGTGCTTTTTTGATATTTCATTTGTATTTCTTCATTATTGATGTGATAATAGCGTGTGCAATGGATTCAGCAAAAAAGAAATTAAAATTATGTGATATTGGTGTGAGTATTATTATAGAAATTTTTTATTTTCTTTGTCTAGTTTGTATTTATCATTGCTTTTGTATATAATTTGTTTATAGAAATGGAGTGATGAAAAATACATCAAATTGTTCGAATTTCATGAAGAAAATCCTATGCTGTGGAAAAAAAGTGATGCTCAGTATATGGATATAAATGCAAAATCACGTTTATATGAAGAAATGGGTAAACAATTAGACTGCACTGGTGAAGAAGCAAAGCTGAGGTTCCGAAGCATGAAGCAATCATACCAGAAAAATTATAAAAAACTTCCAAAAAGTGGTAGTGCAGGTGGCACTCAAAAAAATGGAGATTTACAAAAAACCTTTCCTTTTTGTATAATGAAATGACAAAAGCCGGACCTATAGATAATTTGGTAAGAATTTATCGCTTTATTTTTATTATATTCTCTAAAGTCTAAACAAAATTATTTGATTTAATTAATTATTATATCTACACATTCGGTATTGAAATGGAACTTCACCTGCTTGAGTAACAAACAATTCTGTTATTTCCTTTTGAATCTCTTTTGCTTCATTTGTTGCGTTTTGTGTTTGAATTGGAGCTAGAGAAATTAGTTCTTCTGGTGATTCCAAACGCCAGTTACCAGGAATTAATACACCGTTTTCTTCTGCATCAGCATACGATGTTGGTGAATAAAGATTTTGTGTCCGTCTCATGCAAAAATTGTGTAAAACTCATACAGCCGATACTATGGTTGTAATTTTTTGTGGTGAAAAGTTCTCAAACATATGAATCTAGCTAACGCTATACCAAAAGCATTTTCAATAACACGTCTAGCACGTGATAATCGATAGTTAAAAATTTTTTCTGGCATGGTCAAATTTCTTTTTGAATACGGTTTCATAATGTGCTTTTGTAATGGAAACGCATCATTAGCAACAATAACAAACGGAATTTCTTTTTCTCTATTCAATAATGGGCGATTTGGTGGAATATTCAACTGATTGTTTTGCAACTTTTCGTTAAATTTACATTCATTAAAAACACCACCATCTGAACCAGAACCTTTAGCGCCAATATTAACAACAATAATTAGCATCAGCTAATGCCATCAAAACAATACTGCAATGACCCTTGTAATTATAATATTCACTTCCGCTTCTGTCAGGTTTTATTATATTTATATGCTTTCCATCCAAAGCACCCAAACAATTCATAAAATTCCACTTCTCCCAAAAGCCATCAGCAATTTTATACCATTCTTCCACAATTGAAGGGGTCTGTAAAAATCAAAATGTTTAATTTAATAATTATTATTTATTATTTTCAGGGTGATGATAAGACTGAAACAGTTGCAGAAAGTGAAACATTTACCGACGCTGATACACACTATTTTTCCACTTCTATTTCATCAGTTGAAAAACCAACAACATCTTTTTTAAATAAAAGAAAGAGGGAAGCAGCAACACTTCAAAGAGAAAAAATATATCAAGGTTTTTTGGAGGAGCTAAATAAAAAAGATAAATATGATGAATATGGTGAAGGATTGGCATCTATATTGAGGCGAATTGGTAAACAAGACGAAGAATTGGAATTGAAGTGGCACGCTGAAGGTATTGTCTACCAGACTTGCCTCCCAAGAAAGTGAATGAGTATTAGCTTTTTCATTCATTCAATTTTATTTTAGTTTTAAGAATACCAAAGTGTTCACCCAAAGGCAAATGTATTAAATAAATTTATGTTTTTATATTTACCTTCAAATAATCTTCTTTTAGTATGTTGTAAATAGCTTCACACACGTCAGTGATTATTTTACCAATCGTACACGGCGCAATTTTAAACACAATACATAGACAAGTTGTTGAAACTATCGCCTATTTAAAAAAAAGCACATTCAACTCAGGTAAAATTGTTGATTAATTTCCTAGAAATAATTATCTGATGCCAGCTAGACGATTACGACTACTAATTGCTTTCCTCATATTTGTGCATTTTTTTCGTATCAAAGGTTCAATCTTTTGATGAATTTATTAAATTCAACAAAAGTGATTCTTACAAATTTTTTGTAAAATTCATCACCTTCTGCTTCCAATTTCTTTACTAAATTTTCGTACACATTTTCACAGTCACGATCTAAATAAATTTCGCAACTCCAAATTCTTGTTTTTTTCCTATTTTCCTCCTCTTTTATTTCGTTTAGATATTTATTGAAACTTAAAAACCCAAAAGCAATTTACGTCTTTTCGACATGTTCACTTGGCACACAAAACCACAGAGCTCGACAATATCACTCTTCTACAATAATCATTGCCATATGAATTCTCATGAGCTTTATCATCATCATGTAACTACATGTGAGAATGGGCGACAATACTCTCACTCAAATGACTCTTATTCTCCGTCTTTTCGTTCTTAGAGAGAGTGAGAATGTATATAGGTTTGAGAATTCTCACACCAATCTAATCGCATTCTCATAAGAATTACTCTCACCGTTTACAGCCACCTTCAGGGTGACCCATAGATAATACTACTACTACCATCTATATGATTTCTATCAGTTAGATTATAAATATTAGTTAATGAGATATAGCATTTTTGTGAAGCAACTTGTGTTAGTTTACATAAACAAAAGACCATAAAAGCATTTCATATGTTAATAAAGCATAGCGTTTTGGGTGAAAATATTGTCGAATTTGGGCTCTGCACCAGGGAGATCAATCGTTGAAAAGAGACTTGCTAAGTTGGAAAGTGGCGAAAGTTCTGTGCAAAATGGGTGTCTTGTAAGTTCATAATCTAACAAAAACAGTATTACTGGCTCTGAGGAGTGCTTGAATGCTCTTTAATCGTAATAAAACCGAATTTTTGCATCGGTGTGTGACATTAGAAATACGGCTCCATCATATCACACTGGAGTCTAATCGACAGACATTATAGTGGACTGTACATGATGAACTAATCTTAAAGTGCGGAAAGACAAAAAAGTCGGCTGGCAAGGTTATGACATCAGTCTTCTGGGATGCACGTGGTATAATATTCTTTGACTGAGCAAGTTATAATCCATTGTACTGTGTATTTGGATGCAGTTCTATTCTACTATTCCAAATATTTAGCAATTGTATAATTTTTTAGGAAGGATCAGTTTGAAATACTTGTAGTACGCATATTCTTCATCGTTTAAATATTGCTCGCTAGAGAGCTCCGATAATAGACGCGTTATTTGTCGTAAAAAGTAATTGACAAAAAATGTTATTGTGGGATACCCATAAGAGACAGAAATATCCCATCGCGGAGTTTTCTGTAGACTTTTTCAATTGGTACAATACTTAGTACATTAGTTTAATAAAACTTACAGGGTTCAGCGTGCGTTTACAACGTAAGCGAAAAATGTTTAATTGTTTACGACATCACATTAAAAAACTAAAAAGGTGCGTGGAGTCCCTACGCGCGGATGAAGTTATACTTCTTAGTGATATTCAGAAATGCATATCATTTAGTATAAGAGAAAACTAGAAAACTTAAATTCACATTTTATAAATTTATTATGTGTTTGTATGCTTGTGCATTATTTGCTCGGCAATGTGTGCAAATATAGGTACATATTAGTATATATGAATGTATGAACATGCAAGTCAATGCGCGCACATGTAATAAGTATATTGATAAGTGATGAAAATATGATTTCAATTTCTGAACGCGCACATGCGTATACTCGTACATACACTCATATGAGCATGTGCAGATACACAAGATAGGATAGAAGATGTATGCCTTTTAACATCGTATAGTATACAAATAAATATTTTTCTTCTTCTTTATATAAGAAAAATATTTATTTGTATAGTATACGATGTTAAAAGCAAAAAATTAAAAATTTATTCTGTCGAGATTCGAACCTGTGGTACTCGTGGCATCTTGACTTTCCAAGCGCTTACCACCAACACCACCATTGACACTTAGGTTGCACTGACTTAAGTATGGTTTGGTTATGCATGTGAGAAACATACGACGGTTCTAATAATTTTGTTTAAGTTTTTGTTGGTGACATATTCATATGTGTAAGTTAATGACAGCCTCCACACAGCCATTTGACCATAACTGTAAACAATATTGAATCTCTACACTTTGTAGTTGTGCGGCCTCATATATTTAAATCTTTATTAATGCTTTTGCTTATCTAAGAATTTGATATACTTTTTCCGTTCACATTAGAATAAACCATTCTTATATAAACAATATTTGTAGCCCTCACAAGAAGGCATAATAAAATCAAAGCAGAACATTTAACGTTCCGCCTAAAAATGCTGAATACAATATTAATGTAAATTGACACTTCCTTTGTTTTAAACTGAATTTCAATAAGTAATAACTTTTAGTAAATAATAAGAAAATGTATAAATATTAGTAACTTGTAAATAAAGAGAGGATTTTGTCTCAGGCGATCGAATCGACACGACGAGTTTTATTTTCTCTGCGCGTTGGCAGATAGGAAATATATTTTTTTACAAATTCCCGCGATACGGGAATTAATTGGCGCCCAACGTGGGGCCCCGAAAAACAAAATATCCTCGAAAAAGGATACGTGATCGTAGATCCTTATAAAAGATAAATAATAAAAATATAAAATCCTCGTGCGAAAGGTAATATGCAAAAACCATAATAATAATATCTCAATGAAAGTGAGAAAAATTAAAAGTTAAAAGTTAAAACCAAAACCTGCTATGCCGCGTAAACTAACAAACAATAATAATATGAAATCTAATATATAACACGTGTCGTGTCGCCAAAAAAAAAAAAATTTAAATAAAGCTATCAAACAAACAAATACATATCAACAACATTTGTGACTATAGAAAACAATGAATGTAACACGTGTCGTTTCGCAAAAAAAATTAAATAAAGCTATCAAACAAATAAGTACATATCAACAACATTTGTGACTATAGAAAACAGTGAAAGTGAAGACGAAACAACAAGAAGACAACAGAGGACAACATTGGAGAAAGCACAACGTGAGAAATGCCGGAAACCTTATAGGAAACAGTGAGAGTAAAGACGAAACAACAAGAAGACAACAGAGGACAACATTGGGGAAAGCAGTAAGATTAATTAATCATTATTGTTAAGAAAAATAAATATGTTAAAATTATAAATTATATATATATATATACTAGCTGACCCGGCGAACTTCGCCCCGCCCAATTTTTATTTTTTTTTGGAAGTCATAGACTCGTATAACTTTACCACAAATAATATAAACTTCAAACAACGCATTTTCATTTAATGTTTTTAATGTTTGTAGCGCCATCTACTGTAACATACCGCACTCAATACCGCTCTTAGCGCCACCAACTGGTGGATAGCTCTTTGCTAATAATAAACAAATAATTTGCAATAAATAAATAATGCGACTATAAGGAGAGTTATAAACTATCCTATCTTTCAAGTTGGACCAAACTGCACACAGTGTTAAAAATTTCATTAAAATCGGTTCAGTAGTTTAAGAGTCCATCGCAAACAAACAATGTGACACGTGATTTTTATATATTAAGATTTATGGGGAACATCCAAATTAAACCTAAGTATATTAGATTATACTATTGTAAAAATTGCGGTGGGGATCACGAAGAGAAATAGTGCCCCAGAAACAAAAAAAAAAAACATAATTTCTGGTTTGTGCAACCAATAATAAAATAAAATAAAGCTGCGATTCACCACCTTCGGGGGGACCCTCCAGCTTAGAATAAATAAAAATATAAATTAAGGCTCGACCAGCCACATAACAAAATAAAAAGACCCCCATAACTTAGCTCAATTCTGCGAATCCTACACAAAAGGACCCTCCAGAATAGAAGAGCATCTCTTCCTAGAAGAGATTATACAAGTATAAAATAATAATAAAGTACTTTCTCTAAACAAAAAAATAATAATAATAATTAATCATGATTAATGAGGCAGGATTAACGGTAGATTTAATTACGCGCCTAATTGCGGAAAGCAATATTACAATAAGGCAAGAAATTGACAGATTAAAAACTCAAGTTGAAACTGAAACACACAGAGTAACAGATTTTCAGCCGGAAACAATAAATGACAACATTCAGTGTCATGAGTCACTAGATGTTATAAAATCCTTACCAGAATTTTCAGGAAGGATAAACGCTTATGTTAGCTGGCGCGAAGCAGCACATAACGTTATGAGTTTATATGTAAGAGGTAGCCGAAAGTACTTCGCAGCCCTTACGATTTTGCGTAACAAAATTACACTAGAAGCAAATGACACATTAAAGGCTAGCCAGTGAAAAACGCTACTCCCTTCCTTCCTTTTCCTTCCTCATCGGCAAAATGTGTGCACAGTCAAGAACGTGGTAAAAACGCAGAAATCAGCCATCTTTGCTTTGTTTTCATTTGAACAATGTTGCCAATGCCCAATACGCATATATAGTTTTGAGCACATCTTTGTTTTCAATTACAATTTTTTACAATATAAAATATCAAAACTGAAAACAAACTATTAAAAATAGTTTATATATTTATAAATAATAGCATTCGACTCTGATTTTGAGTTATTTTAAGAAAATTTCAAACATATTGAACAGATTGAATTATAAAAGTTGATAATTACTGCAGTATATCGATATTGGCAAGCCTGCGTTGTGAGAGAGCAATCAGCTGCGACGTTTGCGGCGGCAAAATCCAAATGTCGCAGATTCTCACGTCATCGTCACGTCAGAGAGAAGGGAGTAGCGTTTTTCACTGTTCAGTTACATTGCGCGCCCATAAGATAGGTCGTGCCAGCTGACACGACCCACGATTCTGCGTTCTTCACTAACTAGCCTATTAACCAACCATGGTACTGTGTTAAATTTTGACGCGATAATTGCGCGTCTCGATTTTGCATATTCATACAAACGTCCGATTCATATCATAGAACAAGAAATGAGTGTTGTACGACAAGGTTCAATGACGGTCATTGAATATTATAATTTAGTTAACAAAAAACTAACGTTGATGATTAATAAAACCATTTGACTTATTGAGGGGCCGCACCAATAACAAAAGAACTGAACAAAAAGAATAGAGACCAGGCTCTTAGAATATTTATAACTGGACTTAACGCTCCATTAAGAGATATTATATTTTCTCTCTGTCCGGAAGATTTGCCCGACGCATTGGCAAAAGCTCAGGAAATAGAGTCCAATAATCAGAGAGCTCGATTTGCACAAAATTTTGCAAATGAAAGGACAAGAGTAAAACAGTTTTATCCAAGTAATAATTTACGATTTCCTCAGAGGAGCAACATGCTAAAACCAGAACCAATGGATATAGATCCATCTATGTCTAGATCATACCGAAGGGAAAATTACCCAAAGCCCCAACTAAACAATAGCCATAACTACCAAAATTTTGGAAAACCATTGGCCAATACAAGCCATCAAGCCAATATGGACCTACCAAATAGGTATATTTCAAATAAAAACATCCAAGGAATAAAACGACTAAGGGAAAGCAATTATAGCTTTCGCCCACAGGAAACCCAGAAGATAAACAACATAAATGAGAGTAATTTTTTAGGCAAAGAGGGGATGAACTTCCCTATCTAAAGCTCTACGACTCAAAAATAAAAAAAAGTTTAAAGGCTCTAATCGATACAGGAGCAACCTCTTGCTATATTAAGCCTGGGGTTTATAATAACAAAAACGACCTAGCCATTTATAAACGAATAAAAACCGTGAACGGCTATTCCATAATAAAGCATTACCATATGATAACCATATTTGGGGTCGAAGAAATTTTCTACGAAATAGAAGGTTTAGAATCGGATCTCCTTTTGGGGTATAATTTCCTTGAAAAAATTGAGGCACCTATCGACGTGCCCAATAGGAAAATAAATTATATGGAAAAAAATAATAATAAAAATGAAGCAAACGGTTTGTAAATAAAAATGGAAAAAACTTAAAAATCAAGGAACAAAAAGTTTCTGCACATTTAACAGTAAAATATCAGTAAAAATAAAGAAGAAAATAATAAGGAACATAAAGATTCCGTGAAGCCAGCCGAAGATTTTACCGGCAATATAATATTAAAAAAATTTATTTTAGGACAAAAAGGTCCCAAAACGCCAGCTGAGGATTTATACCAGCAAAATGAAAAAAATAATCATAAAAAAAACATTGTGGAACGAAAAAGTTCTACAACGCCAGCCGATGGATTTGCCGGCAACATGAACGATAACTATTCAATATTGGGCGAAAGTGGCTCAGAAATTAATGGTGATAATGATAATTATTATTCGGTAAAGAATTCCGAAAGTTCAAACAATGAAAATCAGGATGAAGAATTGCAGGATCTTAAAACACATATAAAAGAAAAAATTGCTAAAATACATTCAAGTATCAATACAAACTTTCCCTTCATGACAAAAGTAAAAGCAGAAATAAGAATGAAAATGAGGATCCGATATGGAGCAGACAATATCCATATCCTTTATCTGTAAATTCGTTTATTAATGAAGAAATAAAAAAATTGATTAATGAAAATATCATAAGACCGAGTAAAAGTCCGTATAATTCACCTATTTGGGTGGTACCAAAAAAAGGTACCAATGAGAATGGAACACCAAAACTTAGAATGGTAATCGATTACAAAAAGCTAAATGAGCATACAATTTTCGATCGTTACCCTATTCCAGATACTAACGTAATATTGTCTAATTTAGGCAAGGCAAAATATTTTTCAAGCATCGATCTAGAATCAGGATTTCATCAAATTATAATGTCAAAGAATGATATTGAGAAAAAAGTTTTTCCGTTAATAATGGGAAATATGAATTTTTGAGGATGCCTTTTGGTTTAAAAAATGCTTCTAGAATTTTTCAGAGGGCAATGGATGACATATTGCGAGAACATATTGGAAAAATCTGTCACGTTAATATGGATGATATAATTATTTTTTCGGAAACTATAACTCAACACTTAAAGAATTTGGAAACAATTACGCAAATTTTAAAAGAAGCTAATATGAAAATTCCATTAGAAAAATCAAAATTTTTCGAGAAAGAAATAGAGTTTTTAGGTTATGTAGTAGCTCAGAACGTTATTAAAACAGACCCAAATAAAATAAAATTAATACTAAATTATCCAATACCAAGAAGTTTGCGCGAATTAAGAGGTTTCTTAGGGCTTGTTAAAGACTATGCAGCGATAGCTAAACCTTTGACAAAATACCTATCAGGAGAAAATGGTAGGATTTCTAAAAGTAAATCAAAAAAATTTGAAATAACTCTAAATGAGGAAGGAATATCACAAGGAGGTAAACCAATTACCTTCATTTCAAAAACTCTTAATAAAACTGAAAGAAATTACGTAACTAATGAGAAGGAGCTTTATGCCATTGTTTGGGCAGTAAAAAATCTACGAAATTATCTCTACGGTGTAACCAATTTGGAAATACATACTGATCATCAACCATTAACATTTGCTTTATCACCCCGTAATCCGAATCCAAAAATGAAAAGATGGCACGCAATTATAGAAGAATTCTCTCCTAAATTTGTGTACCAACCCGGTAAAACCAATGTAGTAGCAGACGCACTTTCCCGTCTTCAGTTAAACCATTCATCAAACGAATCAGAAGATTCAGAACACTCGGCACAGAGTAGCGAAAACAATCAAATACAGGAAACACAAAAACCATTAAATCAGTTTATCAGCAAATTATACTAAGTAAAAATAGGTTCACGATTCATGAGTTAATCGAAACCTTTGGGAATAAAAGGCATTTAATAGAGTATGACACAGTAGAAAATTTAATGACTATTTTAAAAGAATATAGTCAACCAAAGTTAGTGACAGCGATTCACTGCACTGTTGAAGACTTGCACGAAATCCAAGAAGCTTTGAAACAAACTTTTCAAAATAAATTTGTATTTACCAAACTTTTTCCAATGGATATTATTAATAGAGAAGATCAGTCCGGATTAATAGAACAAACCCATAATAGAGCTCATCGAAGCTATAATGAAAATCTTTAACAAACAGAGAAATTGTATTATTGGCCCGAAATGAGGAAAAGAATGAAAGAATACATTCGAAACTAAACAAGTCAAATATCGAAGAAAAGGTTTTAGAAATACTTCAAACCATCACAGATGTAAAACAAATTACTTTAGATAATGAACCAAGCTTTACCACACCAACATTTAAATCCTTAATGCAAAGGTTAAATATTGAAATTTACTTTTGTGATCCACGTCATAGCACAACTAATGGACAAGTTGAAAGAGTTCATTCAACGATAATCGAAATAGCCAGATGTATAAAAGGAGAATACAATATTGTCAGTAATTTAGAAACAGTACTTAGAGCAGCGCAACAATACAATACGAATTGTTGTAATAATTGTTGTAAATTCAGTAACGAATTTTAAACCAAATGAAGTACTTTATAATAGGGTAAACCATGAAAACTTACGAACCACTTTAAAGCAAGCACAGGAGAAAATGCTATTGTTTCATAATAAACATAGAACAGATAAGCAATATCATCCTGGACAAATTATTTATGAAAAAATAATAGGAGAGAGAAATAAATTACAACCTAGGTATAAGAAACAACAAGTTAAAGAAAACTTGGGGAATAACATAATAATAAATAATAGAAATAGAATTATACATAAAGATAACATAAAATCATAATTAATTATAGGTTTTCAAAATGATCCTTTCAATTTTGGCTTAACGACAGCTGATATCATAGATTATACCCGACAGGACTACGTACTTATCGAAAATGGAGACGTTTCCATTTATGAAGAATATGGAGATATATTTCACATCACTAATTTAACAATCTTTGAAAATATAATAACAGAAGAAAAAAGAAGTTTTTATAACAATATGAAATATGGAATTGATAATAATGATAATTTAGAAATTATCACTCAAGAAACAGAATCTAAAATATTATTAATTGAAACTTTATTAGGACAGTTAAAACAAAACCATGTTAGACAAAAAAGAGGAATAAATGAATTAGGTACACTTTGGAAATGGATAGCAGGAACTCCAGATCATGATGATTTCGTAAAAATAAATGATAGATTAAATGATCTAACAATAAATAACAATAAACAATTTACTACAAATTCAGAAATTTCTAAAGTAATAACAGAATTAACTGATACAATAAATAATATAAAAAGTGATAACGCAGCCAGAAAAATCAAAAGAAGAAGAAATCAATACATTATACATGAACTACAAAATATAATAAATACAATAACATTTGGGAAAATAGGAATTTTAAATCCCACAATTTTACATTTCAATGAATTAAGACTTAATGGACATTTCAAAATTTAAAATAGCACAAAAAGGAGATATAATTATACTTTATATCAAATACCCTAAAATAGAATCAACATGTAAATATTATGATGTGAGAGCCATAGCTCAATTAGATGGTAAGCTTATAATTAATCAGAACATAACATATTGTAATAATAAATTTTTTAATATACAAAATTGTAAAACTGAAATTACAAAAACATATTGTAAATTAAATAAAAAAAGTACATGTTTGTCAGAAATATTAAATGAAAAACAAGGAAAATGTAAAAAATTAAAAGAGAAACATTTGAAAATATAAGAAATAAAACCAGGAGCAATATTATTTTCAGGAAAAAATATTGTAGACAATCAAACAATAACCGGAACATATTTGATAACATTTGAAAATAATACAGTAATTAATAATCAAACTTATGAAAAAATAGAAACAAAAATCTGGAATTATCTTAAAAATAACCATATCAATAATTTTGAAATTTTAGAATATATAGAAACAACTAATAAACTGTTAAAATTAGATAATATAAACATTTTAGCAGAACGGAATAAGCATATCACAGTCCATTCATATTTTTGTTATATAATATTAATCTTGGGAATACTTTTCATAACTTACATAATATTAAAATTCAAAAAATCTCGCGAAATTCCCAAACCAATAGAAAATGTGCAATTGCAAGAAGTCACATATAATGCTCTTTTAGATCAAATACATAAATTAACTCAAAATAATAGTGAATCGGGGACGATTCATCTTAGGGAGGGGGGAGTTAATGACAGCCTCCACACAGCCACTTGACCATAACTGTAAACAATATTGAATCTCTACACTTTGTAGTTGTGCGGCCTCATATATTTAAATCTTTATTAATGCTTTTGCTTATCTAAGAATTTGATATACTTCTTTCGTTCACATTAGAATAAACCATTCTTATATAAACAATATTTGTAGCCCTCACAAGAAGGCATAATAAAATCAAAGCAGAACACTTAACGTTCCGCCTAAAAATGCTGAATACAATATTAATGTAAATTGACACTTCCTTTGTTTTAAACTGAATTTCAATAAGTAATAACTTTTAGTAAATAATAAGAAAATGTATAAATATTAGTAACTTGTAAATAAAGAGAGGATTTTGTCTCAGGCGATCGAATCGACACGACGAGTTTTATTTTCTCTGCGCGTTGGCAGATAGGAAATATATTTTTTTACAAATTCCCGCGATACGGGAATTAATTGGCGCCCAACGTGGGGCCCCGAAAAACAAAATATCCTCGAAAAAGGATACGTGATCGTAGATCCTTATAAAAGATAAATAATAAAAATATAAAATCCTCGTGCGAAAGGTAATATGCAAAAACCATAATAATAATATCTCAATGAAAGTGAGAAAAATTAAAAGTTAAAAGTTAAAACCAAAACCTGCTATGCCGCGTAAACTAACAAAAAATAATAATATGAAATCTAATATATAACACGTGTCGTGTCGCCAAAAAAAAAAAAATTTAAATAAAGCTATCAAACAAACAAATACATATCAACAACATTTGTGACTATAGAAAACAATGAATGTAACACGTGTCGTTTCGCAAAAAAAATTAAATAAAGCTATCAAACAAACAAGTACATATCAACAACATTTGTGACTATAGAAAACAGTGAAAGTGAAGACGAAACAACAAGAAGACAACAGAGGACAACATTGGAGAAAGCACAACGTGAGAAATGCCGGAAACCTTATAGGAAACAGTGAGAGTAAAGACGAAACAACAAGAAGACAACAGAGGACAACATTGGGGAAAGCAGTAAGATTAATTAATCATTATTGTTAAGAAAAATAAATATGTTAAAATTATAAATTATATATATATATATATACTAGCTGACCCGGCGAACTTCGCCCCGCCCAATTTTTATTTTTTTTTGGAAGTCATAGACTCGTATAACTTTACCACAAATAATATAAACTTCAAACAACGCATTTTCATTTAATGTTTTTAATGTTTGTAGCGCCATCTACTGTAACATACCGCACTCAATACCGCTCTTAGCGCCACCAACTGGTGGATAGCTCTTTGCTAATAATAAACAAATAATTTGCAATAAATAAATAATGCGACTATAAGGAGAGTTATAAACTATCCTATCTTTCAAGTTGGACCAAACTGCACACAGTGTTAAAAATTTCATTAAAATCGGTTCAGTAGTTTAAGAGTCCATCGCAAACAAACAATGTGACACGTGATTTTTATATATTAAGATTTATGGGGAACATCCAAATTAAACCTAAGTATATTAGATTATACTATTGTAAAAATTGCGGTGGGGATCACGAAGAGAAATAGTGCCCCAGAAACAAAAAAAAAAAAACATAATTTCTGGTTTGTGCAACCAATAATAAAATAAAATAAAGCTGCGATTCACCACCTTCGGGGGGACCCTCCAGCTTAGAATAAATAAAAATATAAATTAAGGCTCGACCAGCCACATAACAAAATAAAAAGACCCCCATAACTTAGCTCAATTCTGCGAATCCTACACAAAAGGACCCTCCAGAATAGAAGAGCATCTCTTCCTAGAAGAGATTATACAAGTATAAAATAATAATAAAGTACTTTCTCTAAACAAAAAAATAATAATAATAATTAATCATGATTAATGAGGCAGGATTAACGGTAGATTTAATTACGCGCCTAATTGCGGAAAGCAATATTACAATAAGGCAAGAAATTGACAGATTAAAAACTCAAGTTGAAACTGAAACACACAGAGTAACAGATTTTCAGCCGGAAACAATAAATGACAACATTCAGTGTCATGAGTCACTAGATGTTATAAAATCCTTACCAGAATTTTCAGGAAGGATAAACGCTTATGTTAGCTGGCGCGAAGCAGCACATAACGTTATGAGTTTATATGTAAGAGGTAGCCGAAAGTACTTCGCAGCCCTTACGATTTTGCGTAACAAAATTACACTAGAAGCAAATGACACATTAAAGGCTAGCCAGTGAAAAACGCTACTCCCTTCCTTCCTTTTCCTTCCTCATCGGCAAAATGTGTGCACAGTCAAGAACGTGGTACAAACGCAGAAATCAGCCATCTTTGCTTTGTTTTCATTTGAACAATGTTGCCAATGCCCAATACGCATATATAGTTTTGAGCACATCTTTGTTTTCAATTACAATTTTTTACAATATAAAATATCAAAACTGAAAACAAACTATTAAAAATAGTTTATATATTTATAAATAATAGCATTCGACTCTGATTTTGAGTTATTTTAAGAAAATTTCAAACATATTGAACAGATTGAATTATAAAAGTTGATAATTACTGCAGTATATCGATATTGGCAAGCCTGCGTTGTGAGAGAGCAATCAGCTGCGACGTTTGCGGCGGCAAAATCCAAATGTCGCAGATTCTCACGTCATCGTCACGTCAGAGAGAAGGGAGTAGCGTTTTTCACTGTTCAGTTACATTGCGCGCCCATAAGATAGGTCGTGCCAGCTGACACGACCCACGATTCTGCGTTCTTCACTAACTAGCCTATTAACCAACCATGGTACTGTGTTAAATTTTGACGCGATAATTGCGCGTCTCGATTTTGCATATTCATACAAACGTCCGATTCATATCATAGAACAAGAAATGAGTGTTGTACGACAAGGTTCAATGACGGTCATTGAATATTATAATTTAGTTAACAAAAAACTAACGTTGATGATTAATAAAACCATTTGACTTATTGAGGGGCCGCACCAATAACAAAAGAACTGAACAAAAAGAATAGAGACCAGGCTCTTAGAATATTTATAACTGGACTTAACGCTCCATTAAGAGATATTATATTTTCTCTCTGTCCGGAAGATTTGCCCGACGCATTGGCAAAAGCTCAGGAAATAGAGTCCAATAATCAGAGAGCTCGATTTGCACAAAATTTTGCAAATGAAAGGACAAGAGTAAAACAGTTTTATCCAAGTAATAATTTACGATTTCCTCAGAGGAGCAACATGCTAAAACCAGAACCAATGGATATAGATCCATCTATGGCTAGATCATACCGAAGGGAAAATTACCCAAAGCCCCAACTAAACAATAGCCATAACTACCAAAATTTTGGAAAACCATTGGCCAATACAAGCCATCAAGCCAATATGGACCTACCAAATAGGTATATTTCAAATAAAAACATCCAAGGAATAAAACGACTAAGGGAAAGCAATTATAGCTTTCGCCCACAGGAAACCCAGAAGATAAACAACATAAATGAGAGTAATTTTTTAGGCAAAGAGGGGATGAACTTCCCTATCTAAAGCTCTACGACTCAAAAATAAAAAAAAAGTTTAAAGGCTCTAATCGATACAGGAGCAACCTCTTGCTATATTAAGCCTGGGGTTTATAATAACAAAAACGACCTAGCCATTTATAAACGAATAAAAACCGTGAACGGCTATTCCATAATAAAGCATTACCATATGATAACCATATTTGGGGTCGAAGAAATTTTCTACGAAATAGAAGGTTTAGAATCGGATCTCCTTTTGGGGTATAATTTCCTTGAAAAAATTGAGGCACCTATCGACGTGCCCAATAGGAAAATAAATTATATGGAAAAAAATAATAATAAAAATGAAGCAAACGGTTTGTAAATAAAAATGGAAAAAACTTAAAAATCAAGGAACAAAAAGTTTCTGCACATTTAACAGTAAAATATCAGTAAAAATAAAGAAGAAAATAATAAGGAACATAAAGATTCCGTGAAGCCAGCCGAAGATTTTACCGGCAATATAATATTAAAAAAATTTATTTTAGGACAAAAAGGTCCCAAAACGCCAGCTGAGGATTTATACCAGCAAAATGAAAAAAATAATCATAAAAAAAACATTGTGGAACGAAAAAGTTCTACAACGCCAGCCGATGGATTTGCCGGCAACATGAACGATAACTATTCAATATTGGGCGAAAGTGGCTCAGAAATTAATGGTGATAATGATAATTATTATTCGGTAAAGAATTCCGAAAGTTCAAACAATGAAAATCAGGATTAAGAATTGCAGGATCTTAAAACACATATAAAAGAAAAAATTGCTAAAATACATTCAAGTATCAATACAAACTTTCCCTTCATGACAAAAGTAAAAGCAGAAATAAGAATGAAAATGAGGATCCGATATGGAGCAGACAATATCCATATCCTTTATCTGTAAATTCGTTTATTAATGAAGAAATAAAAAAATTGATTAATGAAAATATCATAAGACCGAGTAAAAGTCCGTATAATTCACCTATTTGGGTGGTACCAAAAAAAGGTACCAATGAGAATGGAACACCAAAACTTAGAATGGTAATCGATTACAAAAAGCTAAATGAGCATACAATTTTCGATCGTTACCCTATTCCAGATACTAACGTAATATTGTCTAATTTAGGCAAGGCAAAATATTTTTCAAGCATCGATCTAGAATCAGGATTTCATCAAATTATAATGTCAAAGAATGATATTGAGAAAAAAGTTTTTCCGTTAATAATGGGAAATATGAATTTTTGAGGATGCCTTTTGGTTTAAAAAATGCTTCTAGAATTTTTCAGAGGGCAATGGATGACATATTGCGAGAACATATTGGAAAAATCTGTCACGTTAATATGGATGATATAATTATTTTTTCGGAAACTATAACTCAACACTTAAAGGATTTGGAAACAATTACGCAAATTTTAAAAGAAGCTAATATGAAAATTCCATTAGAAAAATCAAAATTTTTCGAGAAAGAAATAGAGTTTTTAGGTTATGTAGTAGCTCAGAACGTTATTAAAACAGACCCAAATAAAATAAAATTAATACTAAATTATCCAATACCAAGAAGTTTGCGCGAATTAAGAGGTTTCTTATCGGCCGACAAATGAGCAGCTTCTTGGTGAGAAAAGGACGCGTTCAAAAATCGGTATTCCAAAAACTGAGGGACTAGTTCATATATATATATGTATATACAGACGGACGGACACGCCTAAAACGACTTAGCTCGTCACGCTGATACTTCTTATATATGTTTTATAAGGTCTCGGCACAATTCCAATTTCTTTAGCGCCGCGATCTGAAGGTACCGTTGGAAAGACGAAATCCTCTTGATTAAAAAAAAATATCCCCTTACGAGATATTCGCCTTTAAAGTTCAAAAATTCCCAAAATTCGAACATTTCCAGCTATTTCACTACATTTAACTTAAACACTTTATGCACATTTTTCACTTCAAATTCATTTAATTAAACTGTTAGCATTTAAACAAATTCACAATTTACACTTTTTGCAGGCTTAAACCATATTTTAAAAATTACTTTTTACACTCGTAGTGGACATCATTTATGTGCTAAAAATTATGAGGGAATGGTGCGCAGTAGGGTGGGTCGATTCCGGAATTTTTTCGATTCGGTATTTCTAATAGTGCGGAAAAGTTGCCTTAGTACTTCCTGATTCCAATGCAACTTTTTGTTTTGAGATCGTATTTCATCTTCAACCCGAACCTCGGCCTTGAAATTTCGGAAATTCGCCTAAAATCGTGAAATTGTCTACCTAGCACCTGAAATACGCATCTCATGGCAAAATGTATAAAACAAAAGTTATTTGTCACGTCATTTGCTACCGAAATGGTATATGTGATCATGGCCGTAGGACGAACCGTTCCCGAGATACGAGCGAAAAGGCGGCGCGCCACAGCGCAAGGTCAAAATTGTTGCAGCTCTCAGCTAACCTGTATTGGTCACCCAGAACCCACCGCGTGGAGGTAGCTGCTCTTCGGGTTCCTCCCAAGCCCAACCCAACCAACCAACCATATGTCAGGCTTGTTTTAGTCTGAATCTGTGTCAAATTTATTGATAAAATCAGATTTTGTACTAAACTTTGGCACTTGTTGCCTAGATTTCAGTGTAGAGCGTATAAAAAGATCACGAGATTGGGGGCCAATAACTTTAGAAGATGCCTCTGTCACCAGTTTGACAATTCTCTCGACTGCCACGGTGTGAGAGGGGAATTCACTAAATTTCCATACCTCTGCAGTGTCTCCCGACAGCCCTTTTATGAGTTCTTCGTTAGAAACTGAACAAAGAACTGGTGGAACAGTCAAGGTAATAGTCTTCCAGTTAATCATATCGTAATAAGTATTAGCTTTGAAATTCAGCTTTGGCACTTTATTACATCTAACTCTTCCATTTATGGTGTCAGACTCTGCTTCTCTGGCTGCCAGAAGACGGTCAAGGGCCAACTTTCTGACTTCTATCCGTTCGTCAGTCATCATACTAAGGAGAATGTTTTCTGGAAAAGCAAAGAAAGCATTCTGTTGAATGGATGAATCGACAACCTTGCGCAGTTTAGCGGGTAAGTATCTCGACCTTTGAATTGCAGCATAGAGATGGCGCGAGCCATCTTTGATTGAACTGTTGAATCTTATTGAGAACCACAAAGGTGAGTAAACTGTAAGTATGTACTTGACCAAAATCTTTATTTCCTTTGTTGGTTTGTCAGTAGAAATGTATAATCTCAGAATTCTATTTGCACAGGTGAGCCAGCGAGATTTGCACATGTTACCTGGATGCATCGACGCTAAATCTGAGGAGCATTGACCGGAAATAACAGCTTCTGATATTTTATAGAGATAAGCTTGGTCTGTGCTAAGTTGGGTCGGATTAATAACCTCAGAAGGTAATTGGCAGGATGGAAAACTTTCACATTTGACAACAGGCAACTTCTCACAATAAGGGAGCAGTTTACCTATGTCGCCAGAGAATGTATTTGGACTCTTTGAGACACCATCTATGTGTTCGAAAAGAGCACGGAATGGAAGTTCGTTGAAATGTAGAAGACATACAACCTACTGTAATGGCCTACCTATTATTTCTTCTAGTTTCCGAATGATTCCACCTTTCCAACCTGTGTTCGTGTTGGTGCCATCAGCACCGACAACTTCTAGATGTTCCACATCAACTGAATTGTCTTGTAAATGTTGCCATATAGCTTGCGTCTCATCCTCAGCTGACCCGGAAGGAGAAGTGACGTGGCCAAAGTAATGACAACCAGGTTCCGCTATAAGAGAAATATGTTCCTCTTTGACAGTGTCGCGGTAGTACTTTTCACCTTCGCTGACTTGTGTAAGTGTATTGTCTTTGCGGCCGTCAAAATACAGCCCATATACGGAGTCAATACTTTCGGTGTTCTGGAGCTTAACACCAACACTTTTTTTTGCCCGACTAATCTTGCATTTGTCAGTGACAAAGCTAGCCTGATCCTCTGTTATCAAACCTGCTTTTTTGGCATCCAGAAAAGCCGATGAAACAATCAAGGTCGCTGCTCCATCACTTACTCCAAATCTGTGGGCAGCTAAAGCAGTGTGTTGTAATACTAGTGTGTTTTGTTTGGTTTTAGAGGATGGAAGAGAAAATTCATCATCACCATCGTTTTTCGAAGAATCAATGTGCGACGCGCCTACATTGTTGTCGTCTGTATGAGAGTCTGGCTGATCTGAATGGTCACGTGTTCTAGCTGATACTTTTCTGGTAAGTGTTGATGTTGAATGACGTTTTGAAAGCTTTTCTTTACGTTCATTTTTCTTTGTAATCTTTTTTGTTTCAGGTAGATCAACACTTCCAATGCGACCAATTCTTGTGGTTCTCTGGTCCAAGAGAAATGGTTGTTCATTGATAGGAACTTTCCTTTCCTTTGGACAAGTGCAAGAAGAAAAATAAATGCATTTACAAGCAGCGATGTCAAATAATTTTCCGGCAGAAGAGACAAAGTCGTCTCTTTTAGAGCTCAAACCTATTGGGTTCCTTAAAAACATTTTTTTAAGAGTCAGAAATTTCTTATGGTATGTGGTGAGCATTTGTACAACTCTGGTGTGTGAAACTATCGGAATAGATGACTTTTTGAAAGTATTTTCAACCTTTTTTGCAACTATTTCTGTAACCTCTTTACTCCTAGGTTCATAGTTGTCGCCTCGGAGTCGCCCTATACCAAATCTTTCAAACTGATAACACAAAAGAACATCCTGGTAAGTAGGTAACTGGGACTCAGAGAGATTGTTCGGATATATGCCAAACACAGGACATTTCTGTCTAAATTTAAATTTAGATACAGACATTTTGAGTTCTATGTTTTGTTGAGAGAATATAAGTGATAGCACCTGGCGAAGTCAACGACAAGAGTGAAGGAACTCGATGAAAAAATATTTATGTGGAGACCAGTCCAAACACAGGACATTTCTGTCTAAATTTAAATTTAGATACAGACATTTTGAGTTCTGTGTTTTGTTGAGAGAATATAAGTGATAGCACCTGGCGAAATCAACGACAAGAGTGAAGGAACTCGATGAAAAAATATTTATGTGGAGACCAGTCCGAACATGTCGTATGGCGCAGGGAAATGAATGTAAGTGATAGAACTCGGCGAAATCACCGACAAGAGTGAAGGAACTCGATGAAAAAATATTTGTGTGGAGACCTATCCGAACGTGTCCTTTGGCGTAGGTGAATGAATGTAAGTGATAGCAATCGGCGAAATCAACGTCAAGAAGTGTGGCCGCAAGCCGATTTTCACCTTGCGCTGTGGCGCGCCGCCTTTTCGCTCGTATCTCGGGAACGGTTCGTCCTACGGCCATGATCACATATACCATTTCGGTAGCAAATGACGTGACAAATAACTTTTGTTTCATACATTTTGCCATGAGATGCGTATTTCAGGTGCTAGGTAGACAATTTCACGATTTTAGGCGAATTTCCGAAATTTCAAGGCCGAGGTTCGGGTTGAAGATGCAATACGATCTCAAAACAAAAAGTTGCATTGGAATCAGGAAGTACTAAGGCAACTTTTCCGCACTATTAGAAACACCGAATCGAAAAAATTCCGGAATCGACCCACCCTAGTGCGCAGTCATATGATAATAAGCCTATTCGCTGAAATTCCTCTTTTTTGATCAAATTCGTCTTTCCATGCATATGCATCCTTTTTTTTAAATAAGTAATAAAGGGTGATTTTTTAAGAGCTTGATAACTTTTTTTTAAAAAAAAACGCATAAAATTTGCAAAATCTCATCGGTTCTTTATTTGAAACTTACTTTTTGAAGATAATTTCATTTAAATGTTGACCGCGGCTGCGTCTTAGGTGGTCCATTCGGAAAGTCCAATTTTGGGCAACTTTTTCGAGCATTTCGGCCGGAATAGCCCGAATTTCTTCGGAAATGTTGTCTTCCAAAGCTGGAATAGTTGCTGGCTTATTTCTGTAGACTTTAGACTTGACGTAGCCCCACAAAAAATAGTTTAAAGGCGTTAAATCGCATGATCTTGGTGGCCAACTTACGGGTCCATTTCTTGAGATGAATTGTTGTCCGAAGTTTTCCCTCAAAATGGCCATAGAATCGCGAGCTGTGTGGCATGTAGCGCCATCTTGTTGAAACCACATGTCAACCAAGTTCAGTTCTTCCATTTTTGGCAACAAAAAGTTTGTTAGCATCGAACGATAGCGATCGCCATTCACCGTAACGTTGCGTCCAACAGCATCTTTGAAAAAATACGGTCCAATGATTCCACCAGCGTACAAACCACACCAAACAGTGCATTTTTCGGGATGCATGGGCAGTTCTTGAACGGCTTCTGGTTGCTCTTCACCCCAAATGCGGCAATTTTGCTTATTTACGTAGCCATTCAACCAGAAATGAGCCTCATCGCTGAACAAAATTTGTCGATAAACACATTTCGAACCGAACACTGATTTTGGTAATAAAATTCAATGATTTGCAAGCGTTGCTCGTTAGTAAGTCTATTCATGATGAAATGTCAAAGCATACTGAGCATCTTTCTCTTTGACACCATGTCTGAAATCCCACGTGATCTGTCAAATACTAATGCATGAAAATCCTAACCTCAAAAAAATCACCCGTTATTACAAATATATGCATATATGTAATATTATATCATAATATTGGGTAATAAAGTGTGTAAAATAAAGTTTTTCTTAATTAAATTTAATAAACAAATAAGTAATAGTAAATAATAATAATAGGTAGTCAAAAAGTTATGCCGAAGGCCGCCAACGCCGAAAGAAGTACTACGCGAAAGTACTTCAGTCACCCCAGGTATTGGCTCGAGAAAAGTTATTTTTTAGAGCGACATAACCTTATTACAACACATCACTGCATTGTCCTCCTAACTCAAGGGAATACCTCACGGCGGACGGACAAAACGGTGTTGACACAAATGTCCAAGATCGATATAAAACGATTTAATCGACCAGTGCTTGACCCTGGAGACATCTATTAGAAAACGGCGGAAGCAAAGTTGTAGACCTAATAGTATGCAATCCAACAACAAATTGTTTAATCTTATATACACATTTATGATTTTACGATGATTTATGAGACGTTGTGAGTACCCTAATTATACAATGATATAAATTTCATAATAATATCATAGAGTTTTACTTATTTGAGTTTATTAACCATAAATAACAAACATATACGCGTCAAACCACGTCAAATGGTCCACGAAAATTTTTTGAAAATTAGCAGTTCATTAGGAAGGGGATCAGACCCATACCACGTGATATAAATATTTCATCAAAATTCTTTTATTGTTAAAGTTATTGAAGGTTGAAATTTAGAGCATGCCAATATTGTAAAATTATTTTCTCATAAACTATCGGAGATAAATCGATGAAATTTTGTGAAGTCAAAGAAAAATGTTCGTGCTATATTATAAATATTTTTTCACGACCCATTTGTTCAAATAATAATATTTTTCATAATTTTTTGTTAAACAATTGAAATTTTTTAAGTGTTCCTCACGCTTAAAAACATTGAAAAGTATACATACGTCACAACGCGTAAAATATTCATCTTTAATAATTTGCAAAAACATTTTTGTTCAATCATACTATTCTAAAGATATTGAATTTTTGTCCCATTACCACTCTAAAAACGTATGGTAATCCCCAACCGATGACGATGGAGCAGACGTTCCATTACCCGGCCATGAAGAAGCTCGAATAGCAGTTGCCCGCCTGAAGAACAACAAAGCGGCAGGGGCCGACGGATTGCCGGCCGAGCTATTCAAACACGGCGGCGAAG
Organism: Bactrocera dorsalis; assembly: GCF_023373825.1. Taxonomy (NCBI): domain Eukaryota; kingdom Metazoa; phylum Arthropoda; class Insecta; order Diptera; family Tephritidae; genus Bactrocera; species Bactrocera dorsalis. Next base: position 19,445,817 of record NC_064308.1, on the reverse strand, counting down.
AACTGATAAGGAGCATGCATCAGCTTCTTTGCAAAATATGGTCGGATGAAAGCATGCCCAACGATTGGAATTTAAGTGTGCTATGCCCAATCCATAAAAAAGGAGACCCCACAATCTGCACCAACTACCGTGGGATAAGCCTCCTCAACATCGCGTACAAGGTTCTATCGAGCGTATTGTATGAAAGATTAAAGCCCACCGTCAACAAACTGATTGGACCTTTTCAGTGTGTCTTCAGACCTGGTAAACCAACAACCGACCAGATATTCACCATGCGCCAAATCTTGGAAAAGACCCGTGAAAGGAGAATCGACACTCACCACCTATTCGTCGATTTCAAAGCTGCTTTCGACAGCACGAAAAGGAGCTGCCTTTATGCCGCGATGTTTGAATTTGGTATCCCCGCAAAACTAATACGGCTGTGTAAACTGATGTTGAGCAACACGAAAAGCTCCGTCAGGATCGGGAAGGACCTCTCCGAGCCGTTCGATACCAAACGAGGTTTCAGACAAGGCGACTCCCTATCGTGCGACTTTTTCAATCTGCTGCTGGAGAAAATTATTCGAGCTGCAGAACTGAATCGAGCAGGTACAATCTTTTATAAGAGTGTACAGCTGCTGGCTGGGTCTCAACACCCGCGCCGTTAGTTCTGCTTTCTCCAGATTGAACAAGGAAGCAACGCAAATGGGTCTGGCAGTGAACGAAGGCAAGACGAAATATCTCGAATATCACGTTGACAGTCATAACTTTGAAGTTGTAGATAATTTCGTTTATCTTGGAACCAGCGAAATCACCACCAACAATGTCAGCCTGGAAATCCAACGCAGGATTACTCTTGCCAACAGGTGCTACTTCGGACTGAGTAGGCAATTGAAAAGTAAAGTCCTCTCTCGACGAACAAAAACCAAACTCTATAAGTCGCTCATAATTCCCGTCCTGCTATATGGTGCAGAGGCTTGGACGATGACAACAACCGATGAGTCGACGTTGCGAGTTTTCGAGAGAAAAGTTCTGAGAAAGATTTATGGTCCTTTGCGTGTTGGCCATGGCGAATATCGCATTCGATAGAACGATGAGCTGTACGAGATATACGACGACATTGACATAGTTCAGCGAGTTAAAAGACAGCGGCTACGCTGGCTAGGTCATGTTGTCCGGATGGATGAAAACACTCTAGCTCTGAAAGTATTCGACGCAGTACTCGCCGCAGCAAGCAGAGGAAGAGAAAGACCTCCACTCCGATGGAAGGACCAAGTGGAGAAGGACCTGGCCTCGCTTGGAATATCCAATTGGCGCCACGTAGCGAAGAGAAGAAACAACTGGCGCGCTGTTGTTGACTCGGCTATAATCGCGTAAGCGGTGTCTACGCCAGTAAAGAAGAAGAAGAATTCCATTATTGAGCAGTGCGCTTATGCTTTTCTTGCGACAGAGATGTCGGGAGCCTACCAGTGCACAAATAACTTCATTCAATATACTGAGGTACGGCTCGATTTGTTTACATACTCGTACATACATTTACTCAACTCTAGAAAAATGTAGGGTGTTATGTAACACTCTTTTGCTACTTTAATAGAAATCAGGGTGTTGTGTTAGCATTTAAGCTACATATAAATTTTAAAGATTGATAGTATATTATGTAGTACACGTGCGGGATGGGATAGATACCGAGAGTTGAAGAGGGAAGCGAGACGCATTTGTAGACAGAAAAAGAAAAAGGCCGAAATGAGTGAGTACGAAGAGCTTGATAAGCTGGCCGACAGGGGTAATGCTCGAAAATTCTACGAAAAGATGCGGCGGCTTACAGGTTTCAAGACCGGAGCATACTCCTGTAGAACCCCCCAAAGTGATCTAGTCACCGATGCCCAGAGCATCCTTAAATTATGGAGGGAACACTTCTCCAGCCTGCTGAATGGCAGTGAACGCACAACACCAGGAGAAGACGAACCCGACTCCCCAATCGATGACGATGAAGCAGACGATCTATTGCCCGACCATGAAGAAGTTCGAATAGCAATTGCCCGCCTGAAAAACAACAAAGCGGCAGGGGCCGATGGATTGCCGGCCGAGCTATTCAAACACGGCGACGAAGAGCTGATAAGGTGCATGCATCAGCTTCTTTGCCAAATATGGTCGGACGAAAGTATGCCCAACGATTGGAATTTAAGTGTGTTATGCCCAATCCATAAAAAAGGAGACCCCACAATCTGAGCCAACTACCGTGGGATTAGCCTCCTCAACATCGCATATAGGGTTCTGTCGAGCGTATTGTGTGAAAGGTTAAAGCCCAGCGTCAACAAACTGATTGGACCTTATCAGTATGGCTTTAGACCTGGTAAATCAACAACCGACCAGATATTCACCATGCGTCAAATCTTGGAAAAGACCCGTGAAAGGAGAATCGACACACACCACCTCTTCGTCGATTTCAAAGCTGCTTTCGACAGCACGAAAAGGAGCTGCCTTTATGCCGCGATGTCTGAATTTGGTATCCCCGCAAAACTAATACGGCTATTTAAACTGATGTTGAGTAGCACCAAAAGCTCCGTCAGGATCAGGAAGGACCTCCCCGAGCCGTTCGATACCAAACGAGGTTTCAGACAAGGCGACTCTCTATCGTGCGACTTCTTCAATCTGCTGCTGGAGAAAATTATTCGAGCTGCAGAATCTTTTATAAGATTGTACAGCCTGCTGGCGTATGCTGATGATATTGACATCATCGGCCACAACACCCGCGCCGTTAGTTCTGCTTTCTCCAGGCTGGACAAGGAAGCAAAGCAAATGGGTCTGGCAGTGAACGAGGGCAAGACGAAATATCTCCTGTCATCAAACAAACAGTCGTCACACTCGCGACTTGGCTCTCACGTCACTGTTGACAGTCATAACTTTGAAGTTGTAGATAATTTCGTCTATTTAGGAACCAGTATTAACACCACCAACAATGTCAGCCTGGAAATCCAACGCAGGATTACTCTTGCTAACATGTGCTACTTCGGTCTGAGTAGGCAATTGAGAAGCAAAGTCCTCTCTCGACGAACAAAAGCCAAACTCTATAAGTCGCTCATAATTCCCGTCCTGCTATATGGTGCAGAGGCTTGGACGATGACAACAACCGATGAGTCGACGTTGCGAGTTTTCGAGAGAAAAGTTCTGCAAAAGGTTTATGGTCCTTTGCGCGTTGGCCACGGCGAATATCGCATTCGATGGAACGATGAGCTGTACGACATATACGACGACATTGACATAGTTCAGCGAATTAAAAGACAGCGGCTACGCTGGCTAGGTCATGTTGTCCGGATAGATGAAAACACTCCAGCTCTGAAAGTATTCGACGCAGTACCCGCCGCGGGAAGCAGAGGAAGAGGAAGACCTCCACTCCGTTGGAAGGACCAAGTGGAGAAGGACCTGGCTTCGCTTGGAATATCCAATTGGCGCCACGTAGCGAAGAGAAGAAACGACTGGCGCGCTGTTGTTGACTCGGCTATAATCGCGTAAGCGATGTCTACGCCAGTAAAGAAGAAGAATACAAGTGTTTGTGTTATTCATTATTTTAATTAGTTTGCATGTTTCTTAAATTTGTAATTTGTTCTTTTTTTTAAGTGGTAATCACGCTTCAAGAATTTCTTAACTATTACATGCAAAAAGATACAGTCCTGGGTGGTTAGGTGGTGTCGGTCAAATGTAAACAAATACAGTCGTAGAAAACTCACCACCGAGTAATCAAATACCAGAGACACATATTATGCATAACAATTCACTACTTGCAAAATATCTGATTATCAGTAAATCAATGCTTTCAGGACGAAATATGACACACTATGACGTTTAAATCATCTATTATAAAAATTTACCATAAATAAATCATTTTTTTCATTTACTACCTCAATATATACACTGCGTTGCTACCGCTGGAAATCCAAGATGGCTTTCATCCCTCAGAAAGCTACCACGAAAAGCTTTTCTACCGTTTCTACTGTGGCCGTACTGACGGGTAACAACATACATATATATGTATATACTTAGATAGATACACTTACAAACACTCACATTATAATATGCATATGTGCAACTTGAAATTTTCTTTTACGCTGTGTACTGCATTTTAGTTCGTTGCTATATTATTTATTTCGTTATTGCTGATTGGAATCATTTTTAATATGATGTTAATTTAATATGCATTAAACACATTTACATATTAATCCGTAATCAAGTTTTTAATATCAATATTTAGTGTTTCTTGCACTTGAATACAATTAACAACTTTGAAGTAATTAGTGCCGCATTTTTTAATCGATGTATTTCACATTTGTTTTGACACTGCTTGATTGTTATAACGAATGATTCTTATACTTCACCTTCTCAGTTTCGTGTCGGATATAAGTACGCGATTGTGCAATTGTGTGGTGTTAATATGTATGTACATATGTCTCATGTATACCCTTACAGCAAAATTATTCTCCGTTGAACAGACCGTCCATATCAACATAAAAATGCGAATAAATAAATTAGTTTGTGACTTTACCACGGAGAGTGTGAGATTTTGTTTACGGCACGATTCCGATTACTGTGTCAGTCGGGAACTGAAAACGAATTTCGGTATAAATGGGGTATGTATGAAACCTCTATTGAAAGGAAACTCTATTAAGCGGACATCTCCATTAACATTGTTGATGTTTATTAAGTACAATCTATTAAGCATACAATTCTATTAACTGGACAGAAAGGCTGGTAACCAACCATTGAGAAATCAGCTTTAAATTCGTTATTTTTTCCAAAGAAATGTATTTGTATGAACATATTCAAAATTAAACCTCAATTTTGCGGATTTATGAGTGTGTAGCTTCTAGTTATTATATTTACGGTTGTTTCTTTGATCGGTTTATTCTTTGTGGTTTTATTTAAAATTTCTTTACCATCGGCTTGGTAAATGAGCTGTTTATTGGTTGCCTTTTCAGTGTTACCGGCTTATAAAGGATAGTAACTCCACGCCTGGCTCAGATGTGACCAGAATGGGTACACCTTAGCGCTGGAGTTGGGACTATGAAAGTAGAGGGATCTTACGAGGGAGTGGCCGTGAATAGAAAACGGCTTCGCTTTATAGAGTAGATAATTCTTTATACTCCATTTGAAGCTTTGTATAGCTTATTTCCTTAACTCACCCATATGAAGAGCGACTCCTATTTATACTAACTAGTATGTTTACTTATTACTAAATAGTTGATAGTTTGTCTACATACAGATTAATTATTTGTTTAGGTTTGTTTACATATATGTATATTGTTTGCTTAGATACATTTTCTTTGTTTTAAGATAAGGTTGTCGTGGTATTCAAACTCAATGTTTTTTTTATACTTCTTTGTTTAGGATTATTTGATTTAGTGATAGTACATTTCAATTGTTCCAACTCAAGGTTATTTTGATGCATTCTATTTACTGAAACAAAAGATTGTTTTGTTGTTTGTTACTATTATAAGGAATGCGTTCCTTAACTAGCGCTTGGATAGATGTGATAGAGCAACCTTTCCGTTTTGTAAGTGTATGTGCGTCACTTTATCACATTGGGAGTATGGTGATCCCTTAACTTACTTTTGAGGTTTTATTTACGAAAAATGTCGATTTTTGGACTTTTTGATACAACTGTGTTATATTTTATGTTTTAGTGGGTATGCACTAATTTAGCGTTTAGTAGCCCGCCACCGTTCTAGGGTTTGTTCAGAATTGTTTTTTTTTCATTATTGGCGAAAACCATCCTTTTATTAATTTGGGCCGTCAGAGGTAACCCTGACTTTGTTTTTTATACCAATTTGTGGAGTATTGGGAAATTGTGGTTCTAGTGGTAATCGTACGACGTACCGGCCATTATTTCATCGAGTAGTTGTGGCTTTAGAGAAGTGCTGACAATACCAATAGAGACCTTTACCTGATCTTTTATAGTTTTGTTTGTTATTAGAAGTTTCCTTAACTTTTGCAATTTCTTTAATTGTGAAATGAGGTATTTGTCCCCAACTTGAGTTGGTATGGTGGGAACTGGTTCTGCAACTAGTCCACTTTGTATTTCGCTGTGTAGCGTTTGAACTTTTTGTGCCTTTGAGCAACATGGTGTCTCTTGACAATTTTTAGAATTGTGGTTTTTGGGATTTGCTTTTGCTAAACCCGTGGTTCCTTTTGTGTAAGCGCTTCTTTGGAGTAAGTTAAGATATGTGCTGTAATGAAGCATTGAATGGTGTCTTTTGTACGAATGTAAGCAATTAAATTTGCTTTTTTAATTTTTATAATTACATAACCTCCAAAGAATGTTTCTGTGTCACATGTAGGCACCTCGATGTGGATGCCTGAACTTGCCCTTTGAATGTCTATTTGTGGCAGCTCTACTCTACTGTGGGGAGTAGGTGCAATTGCTTTAATTAGCTTTAGTTGAACGGAGATCATAGCTTTTGTATCTTCATATTGGTCTAAGCTTTTCATAAATAGCGTAAGCCGATGATTTAAAATTTTTGAGTAGATCTGAATCGTCAGAATCTACTAAGTCGTCATGAGCCGCTGTTTTGAGCGTGTAGCTTCTGCAGGTGTATTTTGATTTGTATTGTTATTAACCATATTTGTATTTTTTTTTTAAATAATGAAATAATATTATGTTTATTTACTATAATTTATTTTGAATATATGTTTAAATTGTTAATTACTATTAAAAACCGCGCTTTTTATTGATTAAAATATTTGATGTCCCATTGTTTTGTATTTACGTACACCCTAATACATACATACGTACTTATATTAGGGGTATTCAGACCGAAGCCTGTTAATTTGGTAAATCGTTAGTTGATGCTTCGCTAAAAGGCTTAACTGTGAACATACTTTTTGTTCTACCTCTGTAGTATGGTAAATTTTATTCCGACACAGCTGATTCAATTTTATTAAAGAGTAAAAATGCCTCAAGGAAGTGCAAAATCAAAAATTGTTAGTCATTTAATTGAAAATTATGTGAAGCAGATCAAATTTATTACTGGTAAGTACTTTAAATTGAAGTACAGAGGAGCAGGAGAACAGCTGATGTGATATTAACGAAACAATTACCAAGCTTGCCAGATGGATAGTTCGTTACTCGGTAGAACGATGGTCTGTTAATTATGTGTGCACGAAAAGTTTGTGCTAATATATATATATATATGTGTGTTTAATTTAATTTTTTTTCCTTTTGTGCAATCCTGCTTGTTTTTGTTTGACATAAAACCAAAGGTATTGCGGGATGTTTACCAATGTGGGCTTTGAATAGTAGTTATGTATAGGAATGTATAGATAAACCAATAATTTATTTGTGTATATAGTGTTCACAAACTTATTTATATTTTGTGAAACTAATTTTTTTATATTCGCTCCAATAAACGTATTTTGTGATTTTTGCTTCACCATTCCATTACGATACATTTTTCTTTGAAAATTAATAAAAATTTAATAATTTGATATGTCATACCCAGTGTAGGGTATGCTATTACAGACTGATTCTATTCCGTATGATTATATGTGCAAATATATTTATACATACATATACAATACATATGTTCGCAATGGGAAGAAAGCGGGAAAGCGAAGTGGGAAATGTGCAGGTATGCTTCCTAATGCACTTTGCAAATATACTTATTTTGTTTCTGTTTTGTTATATACGTGGCAGATGGTATGCCGTATGGTTTGTATACTTGTACTTACATATATTCTTTTTTCGGAAAGGCGAGAGAGCGAGAATACGAAATGGAAAAAGGGTATTTTGCTTTGTTAAAAAGTTACATATGCACTTTTGTATGTATGTATATTTGTTTTTTTTTTTCTCTTGCTTCGTTTTTTTATGATATATATTTTTTTTAAGTTTGTGCCTTTGCTTACATATTATATACAATCCTGCCTACTGATTTATTAATCAGAAGAGGTTTGTCGGAAATTTTCGCAAGTAAATGCTTGATTTACTTCATACTTGTATTTGTTAATAAACGTGTTTAAAAACACGAAGGTATGATAATACCTAGGCAATGAATTAGTAATATTTATTAGCATATACAAATAAGTTGATATATACGTTATACCAAGCTGTGTTCGGTTTTTCTCGTAAAATAAACTCGAAGTAGTGACACTTTGGTAACCGTTTTTTCGCGGATAAAACGGATTTTGAAATATTTTAGCATATAAAAACTTATTTTTTACATACATACATATTTATATAAATTGAAATATATTAAAAAAAAATAGAATGCAAGCCTAGGCGTTTTGTCCCAATTCCCTTCTCCACTCCTTTTGTCTTTCCGCCGCTTGCAGGTACGTCTTCTATTTTGTTGATTTACAAATTCGCGCCCGTTTTTTGTTTAATTTTGTTTTTATTTCTGATTTGTCATAAGATTTCGCGTACGATTGTGTATTTTTTTTGCTTGTTGAAACTGTTTTGTATATTTTGATTTTCCATGTAATTTCTTTTTGTGTTTGTCACTTCACCTCAGTGTTTTCTACCATATTTTTTTTTTGTTTTGTCACCTCACTGTTATATGTATATTAGGGAGTCCGTTATTTACCAAATTGATTATTTTTGACGAGACGCCCCCTAAACTTTTAGTTTTCCATCTAAAAAAAAATATCAGACCATAAAAAGCCCTTAATTTTCATAATAAACCTTGCCCCAAACACGATACATTTCCCCTTGAAATTACATGGGATTTTGCCACTTTTTACAAATATTTTTTTTTTTTTCTCTGGAACTTTCTCGTTTGTAGGATTAAAAAAGTAATATTCTTATACAGAATTGAATGCTCTACAAGAAACGACCGGACGATTTTTCGATATACTCACCCCTTTAAAAGTTATTCAAGGTTAAACTTCTGGGTAATTTTCGAATTTTTCGGCAAATTGAAATTTTTTTTTTGTAAAATTCAATTGTTTTGTTCGACGTTTTTTGTAGAGCATTCAATTCTGTATAAGAATATGACTTTTTTATTCCTACAAACGAGAAATTTCCAGAGAAAAAAAAATATTTGTAAAAAGTGGCTAAATCCCATGTAATTTCAAGGGGAAATGTATCGTGTTTGGGGCAAGGTTTATTATGAAAATTAAGGGCTTTTTATGGTCTGATATTTTTTTTTAGATGGAAAACTAAAAGTTTAGGGTGCGTCTCGTCAAAAATAATCAATTTGGTAAATATTTGTAAAATGTGGCAAATTCCCATGTAATTTCAAGGGGAAATGTATCGTGTTTGGGGCAAGGTTTATTATGAAAATTAAGGGCTTTTTATGGTCTGATATTTTTTTTAGATGGAAAACTAAAAGTTTAGGGGGCGTCTCGTCAAAAATAATCAATTTGGTAAATAACGGACACCCTAATGTATATTCATATGCATATACATATGTGTGTTGTTATATACATATATGTATATAGGTATTGTATCTAGTTTTTTGTTTGTTTTGTTTTGGTCACTGCTCCTTTTTTTGTTTTGGGGTTTGTTCACCACACAGTTCCTTTGTTTTTTGTATTAATTAAATTTTTTTTTAAACGTTTCACTAATCCATAGTGCCTCTCACTAGGGCTCGAAGGACCATGATTATTTGGATGCCCAATTTAGTGGGAAACATCCACCACTTTATTCATATCTTAATAAGCATCCGCTAATTTTGTTAAGAAAAACACACTAGTTAATTGTTATGTATTAGTCACGGTAAAAGATCAGCTTTATTGAAACTTACACATATAACTACAAAGGATGATTGTACTAGGCAACGGCTATTTGTATCCTCGTAGCACACAGGATCGATGTTGGGTTGAAGATCAAACAACTGGTATCAAACTGGAACCGTAAGACGATGTTTTTAATCGCAATATATTGTAGCACGCGGGTAAGGTGCCGGTAAACGAAAAGTGGAGCTTACGCGGCGCAGTGTAGAATCGAATGTAGATGTGCGAACTGTATGTGACGAATGTCTTGAACCTGCTCAGCGGACCATCCTTTATGTTTGGTGGGTTGATGTAGAAGTGTGGTGAGTTTTGTTTTGTGGTAATGTATGTGTATGGGATGGGCCAGTTTTTCCCGGGTAGAGTGGGTGGATGTTTAACTCATTTAAACACTGAAGAAGGACCTAACGCCGACCTTTTTTTGCAAAAGAACCCTCGATTTCGCAATTTATGTCTATATTTATAACTCAAGAACGAACCGATGAAAATGGCTAAAAATTGGTGATGAGATAGCTTGGAACCTCGGGACTTGCATAGGCTACTTTCTATCATTTTATGTTAAAAGTCACAACAATTTCTAAAAAAAAAACATTATATTACAAGACATAAGCATGTGTTCATTATTCATGTAAGAATCGTTTGAACATTTTTTTTTCAAATATACAAAATAAAATCACGCAGCTACTGGCATAGGGGGCCCATTCAGCTAACACTAAATCGGCAAATGGGGTTGGTAATGCGAATATATAGCCTATCTCTCCCAAACGTCAACCTCACCCTCGCGCGGTACCTCCTGTTCACTATGAACGAGGCTCTGACGACCGAGTAAACGCGGTATAACCTTAGCACCTGCGAGGAGGAAACTCGTAAGCCATTGCCTGCCTAGAGGCGAAATCGGCAGCCCCGGGACTAGGCTAATAACCTACTCATCTTAAACCCTCTGATAATCTTAACGAAGTAAACAAAGTTAAGATTAAGCACGATAAATTGATGACGCCCTTCAGCAGGAAAAATGGATTACGAATAGGAACCTGAAATGTGCGTTCATTGTTAGAACCAATCACACTTCAGCAACTCTGTAAAGAATTTAAACGCTACAAACTCATTCTTCTTGGTCTTTGCGAGGTTAGATGGCCAACTCGGGCGAAGTTACAACAACTTCTGGCTAAAAATTCATTTTCTCTGGAAACGAACCCACTCAATGGCGCCACGGCGGCGCTTATAGAATGGAAAATTCACTCGGATAGAATCATCTCAGTGAGGCTCCGCACAAGAGCTTGAAAATCACTATAGTACAAATCCATGCTCTAACGAATGTAGCGGAAATGGAAGTTAAGGAAGCATTCTATAGTTGCTTCACAAAAGTACCGAGTGAAATCAATAAGGGTGACATAGTCATCTTAATGGGTGATATGAATGCCCAAGTTGGTCATCACAATAAGGGGTTCTGGGCTAACGTTATTAGCAATGCTAACCGTAACCAAGCAGCTACCGATACATATCGAAATTCGACGTCGTAAATGGAAATAGATCGGCCACACTCTGCAAAAACCTTACGATGACATTAACAGGACAGCGCTAGATTGGAATCCGCAAGTAAGCCGAAAACGCGAGCTACCAGCCAGCCAACTTGAAGCAGAAGCACAGAGAAGTGGTTATTCCTGGAGAGAAATTAAATTCATAGCTTTAAATAAATTTAATTGTAATTTGTTTATTGAGACCCTATGTTCCACCTAGGACCTACGGAAATATATATGTATATACTGGCAGGGTACAGTGGTTTTTGTTTACATACATATGTACATATACATATATGAATATAGTGATAGTTGTAACTGAATTAGAAAAGGCTGAATCAGAATTTGAGAAGTTTGCGTAAAAGCTGACAAATATTCCTGAAGCATTGCACAGAACAATGCAAAATTTAAAAAAAACGATGAAGTCTGTGTTTTCTTAAGATTTTGTTATTACATTCGATGAATGTTGGGCAAAACATTACCATATGATCAGATATGGAGCGTGAGGTGCTCTTCTGCTCTACTCCTGTACTGGCATTCACTATAACAAGAAACATAGTGACTCACATATATATGTGTAACGATATACGAAGCAGATGCAGATACTGTGAAGACGTCGTTACATCATACATATTTATGTACATATCGCTCATTTGGTGCAAGACCGGCATAAGTCAAAAAAATCGATTCTCCAGAAAACGCGTTTAAAGTTTTCAACTGACTACAACCTCACACGGTGACTCCAACCTTACACCTCTTCTCAAGCGGAGCATATAAGAGGTATTCATATGAATGTTTCACTCAACATGACGTTTCACGAACAATTCTGCAGCATTAACTCAAAATTCACGTTTTTGATTTATGCCGGTCTTGCAGCAAATGAGAGATATGTACTGTTCCTTAAGTGATTTACGATGTCAATAAGAAAATGTAGATTGCCAATTTAACTATTACATTATATTGTTATCACGATAAATTATATCCTTGACAACAAAGAGTGAGCGGAGCCGCGGGTTTAGACTAGTATATTTATATAATTATCATACAATATTCTTCTTCGTCTTCTTTACTGGTGTGGGCACTCACATATGGCAACACTGTTTTTGTCAGTTATTAATTCTCCGTACATTCTTGGAATTTCAGCTTAAACTAAATTCTTAAATTGTAGTCTTATAGGCTGGTTAGTGAACAACGCAGAATCGTGGGTCGTGTCAGCTGGGACGACCTATCTTATGGGCGCGCAAGGTAACTGAACAGTGAAAAACGTTACTCCCTTCTCTCTGACGTGACGTTGACGTGAGAATCTGCGACATTTGGATTTTTGCCGTCGCAAACGTCTCAGCTGATTGCTCTCTCACAACGCAGGGTTGCCAATATCGATATACTGCAGTAATTATCAACTTTTATAATTCAATCTGTTCAATATGTTTGAAATTTTCTTAAAATAACTCAAAATCAGAGTCGAATGCTATTATTTATAAATATATAAACTATTTTTAATAGTTTGTTTTCAGTTTTGACATTTTATATTGTAAAAAATTGTAATTGAAAACAAAGATGTGCTCAAAACTATATATGCGTATTGGGCAATGGCAACATTGTTCAAATGAAAACAAAGCAAAGATGGCTGATTTCTGCGTTCTTACCACGTTTTTGACTGTGCACACATTTTGCCGATAAGGAAGGAAAAGGAAGGAAGGGAGTAGCGTTTTTGACTGGCTAGCTTCTTAAGAAGCGTCAGTCATTATCCAGACGCCAACGAGGTTACAAGTAATCATACAATAAATAGTTTTAAATATATGGGCCATTCCATCAATTGGCGACATGGTTTTGTACCCGTGGTTCTCCGATTTTGACGAAACTTTAGAATATCATAATATAGACTAAAATAAGAATATCTGTAAACTTTTTAGTGGCCAAACTTGCTTCATTCAAACAAAAAAATGACTTTTTCTTTTATTTTTTAACGACCTCAAAATTGAGTGAAAAAAATTTTGAAGTTATCCATTTTTATGTAAAAAAATCTCAGCTTTCTGATAAAAATATTTTCAAAATCCAAAAAAAATTTCAAAATCCAAAAAAACCATGTTTTTTCCAAAAATCCCGCTTTTTGTGCTCTTCCCCCACCTTTTTTCAAAATTGACATTATTTTTCGATTCCTCGTTAAATTTTACATAAGAATCAGTGTTCAAAAATATGGGACTCTGATCCCATGAACAGCAAAAAAAATTCAAAGTTGACGCTCAAAATCCAAAAAAAAAAACATTATTTTCCAAAAAATCCGGTTTTTTGTGCTTTTCCACCAACTTTTTTTCAAAATTGACTTTTCCATTCGATTCCTCGTTAAATTTTACATAAGAATCAGTATTCAAAAATATGGGACTCTGATCCCATCAACAGCAAAAAAATGCAAAGTTGTCGCTATATGGCACATATTTTTATGAATGAAGACTGTGATTTCTTCTTAATTCAAGTCTAAGAATACAATTTGCACATTTACCTCTTTCACACAACCTTCTAAGCGAACACACTGCGCCGTATAGCGACAACTTTACATTTTTTTTGCTGTTGGTGGGATCAGAGTCCCATATTTTTGAACACTGATTCTTATGTAAAATTTAACGAGGAATCGAATGGAAAAGTCAGTTTTGAAAAAAAGTTGGTGGAAAAGCACAAAAAACCGGATTTTTTGGAAAATAATGTTTTTTTTTGGATTTTGAGCGTCAACTAGGGATCCTAGTCCCATATTTTTGAACACTGATTCTTATGTAAAATTTAACGAGGAATCGAAAAATAATGTCAATTTTGAAAAAAAAGTGGGGGAAGAGCACAAAAAGCGGGATTTTTGGAAAAAACATGGTTTTTTTGGATTTTGAAATTTTTTTTGGATTTTGAAAATATTTTTATCAGAAAGCTGAGATTTTTTTACATAAAAATGGATAACTTCAAATTTTTTTTCACTCAATTTTGATGTCGTTAAAAAATAAAAGAAAAAGTCATTTTTTTGTTTGATCTCAATTTGAAGTGCGCGCCAAAAAACAATGAAGCAAGTTTGGCCACTAAAATGTTTACAGATATTCTTATTTTAGTCTATATTATGATATTCTAAAGTTTCGTCAAAATCGGAGAACCACGGGTACAAAACCATGTCGCCAATTGATGGAATGGCCCATATACATATATAATTGTGGTGTTTCATTCGCCACATAATTGGTGACCCCCACAATTGAACAGTACACGTTAAATGGACCAACAACAAAATTGTGCAACCGAATCGGGCGATGGGTGTCCAGATTCGCAAGACGGGAACCCCACCGAGGAATTTTTTGATACAAACACACCTTCCCAACTCCCACCACTACAAGCTATGCACATCGACCGATTCGAACGAATCGTACTATCGCCGTTTTGGAACCAGCAGGTTCAATTGTGGTTTGCTGCCGTCGAAGCACAGTTCCAGCTCAGAAAAATAACAACGGACGCAACGAAATATTATGCAGTAATAGCTCGCCTGGATCAAGAAACACTCATCGTGGTTGAAAACATTATTTCTAATCCGCCCGAAACAGATAAGTATATCACACTTAAGGAAGCACTGCTTAACCATTACGCCATTCCTCAGGAACGCCGATTCAAAATGTTTCTATCCGGCGTCGAACTACGTGATCGACGGCCGTCTTAACTGCTGCCAGAAATCCACCGCCTGGGAGGAAATCATTTAGACGCAGCATTTGTGCGCACCATTTGGTTTGACCGTCTTCCTCTACAAATACAACTAACACTTGCTGCCACTGATGAAGAAAACAACACTATTCTCGCGCGAACAGCAGATCGCCTCATGGAAGTTCAGCGAGGACATGAAGATCCCGGTATAATGGCTCTGACCCACAAATTCGCTGCTGGCAGTGACATCAAAAAACAACTTGACGATTTGGCACGGCAAGTCGAAAAGCTGGCTCAGAGGCTCGACAAAGCATCATTCAACGAAAGCAATCGCAATAAAAACACACCAAGTGCATCACAGGACAATGGAAACACAAACGGCCCCCAGTAGACACGGCGTATGCTGGTGGCCACATAACACATCGCCGACAATTCGTTTCCGACCGCATATCAGGTACAAAATTCCTCGTCGACACTGGCGCGGATATTTCGGTAACTCCACTATCTCGTAAAAACAAAAAAATTCCAACATCTTTTCGACTGCAAGCTGCAAACGGTAGCGAAATCGAAACCTACGGGAATAAGGCACTCACCCTCAACATAGCGTTACGACATCCGATCTATTGGATATTCTGTATAGCTAACGAACCGTATCCAATCATCGGTTGGATTAGTTGTGGACCTCAAACGTGGTCGCTTGGTAGACCCTAATTCAGACTCGCACAGTGTAGGTCATTATGCAACCGCCCCCATTACAGAGGTCACGGCCCTACCCCTCGAACCGCACAGCCATCAAACACTCGGTCAAACATTTCACCCCTACCACCGGACCACCGTACATGCAACGTGTTCGACCGCTATGTCCTGAACGCCTCAAAGTGGCGAAAAAGGAGTTTGAGCTCCTAATCGATTTGGGTCATGCCAGACCGTCAAATAGCCCCTGGGCTAGTTCCTTACACATGGCCAAGAAGAAAAATGGAGACTGGCGACCATGCGGAAACTACCGTAGACTCAACGAAAGAACTATTCCTGACCGGTACCCAATCTCGCTTCTTCATGATTATACCACAATACTATCAGGAAAGATCATATTTTCTACAATCGACCTCAGGCGTGCGTTTCATCATATTCCGGTGGCCGAGGAAGACATACCAAAAACGGCCATAATAACCCCGTTCGGGTTATTCGAGTTCATCAGCATGCCATTCGGGCTCCGAAACGCGGCACCGTCTTTTCAGCGCTTTATCAACGAATCACTCACGGGCCTCGATTGCGTCTATGCTTACATCGACGACCTGCTGATAGCATCTTCCAGTGAACAACAACACATACAACACCTACGGTTAGTATTCCAGCGACTTAGCCAATACGGCCTGTGCATTAATGCGGAAAAATGTGTTTTGGGTGTTTCTGAAGTCGACTTCTTGGGATATAGAATTTCGAAACTCGGTTCCGCACCACTTCCAAGCCGAGTCCAGGCGTTACGGAGTTTCCCAAAACCTAAAACAATTTTAGAGCTAAGAAGATTCCTCGGCGCAATAAACTTCTACCGACGACACATCAGAAACGCTGCCGCTGCCCAGGCACCTCTCAACGAGTTCTTAAAAGATTCAAAGAAGAAAAACGATCGCAGACCAGTACCTTAGACAGCAGAATCAGAACAAGCTTTCACCTACATCAAGGAACAACTAGCAGCCGCAACCCTCCTAGCTCATCCATCACCACCCGCCGAACTTCGGATTACGTGTGACACATCTTGTACTGCGCTGGGAACGGTGCTAGAACAGAAACATAAAAACGTTTGGAGACCACTTGGATTTTTCTCGAAAAAGTTATCACCCGCACAGATTAACTACAGCACATATGATAGGGAATTGACAGCTGTATACGAAGCCATCAAGTACTTTAGGCACTGGGTTGAAGGTCGTGATTTTGTTGTCAGGACAGATCACAAGCCATTGACTTTTGCGTTCCATCAACAATCGGATAAATCTTCACCTCATCAGATCAGACAGCTAGGATTCATCAACCAATTCATGACTACCATTGAATACATCTCCGGTTCAGACAACAACGTCGCTGACACCTTTTCACGCGTTGAAACGATGCATATACCAGTAGTTATTGACTACAATGAGCTGTCCCGATCGCAGGCCTCGGACGAAGAGCTGCAACAACTTCTTGCAAATAACGAAACCTCATTAAGGTTCCAAACGCTTACCTTTGATCCCAACGGGCAGACTATTTATTGTGACGTTTCAACAAATAACATCAGACCATTCGTGCCAGTACCGCTACGTCAGAAAATTTTCCAACAGTGACAGTGAAACTCATCGCTCAAAGATACGTGTGGCCATCAATGAACAAAGATGTTACGCAATGGGCTCGAGAATGTGTCCCATGTCAACGTTCCAAAATAGGTCGCCATGTACACACAGCACCCGCCACATTCCCTATTCCGGACGAGAGATTCGATCATGTCCATTTGGACCTAGTCGGACCATTCCGGACTCTAGTACTGCATGACTATGGTCGACCGATTTACGAAATGGCCAGAAGCGGTACCCATTAAAGACATAACGGCAAGCACGGTTGCCAACACGTCCTACTCCTATTAGATCGCCCGCTACGGATGCCCCAAGCTGCTCACTACCGATCAAGGTACCTAATTCGAAAGTGCGTTTTTTACACCTCTAGCACGGCTAGTCGGCGGCAAACGTATTCGCACCACGGCATACCACCCAGCAGCCAACGGTCTGGTAGAAAGGTGGCACCGCACGTTTAAAGCCGCCATCATGTGTCATCAAATCTCTCAGTGGACTCAGGTTCTACCAACAGTATTATTGGGATTGAGAACTTGCTACAAGGAAGACTTAAAGGCATCTCCCGCAGAATATTTGTATAGGACAACACTCCGGATTCCTGGCGAATTTTTCTCAGATGGAGATCCACCGGAAGATTCCCAATTTTTCATTGAAGGTTTTCGCTCATATATGAGGAAAATCAGACCAGTTCCTTCAACCCACCATTGCCGTCAGAAAACGTTCTGTTTTAAAGAACTGTCAACATGCACACACGTATTCCTGATCGCCAGGGTATAGCTAAATTCTGTCATATAAAACGTGCATGTAGTTTGTGATTAAGCAAATTTATACTTAAAGTATAGGAATCATGGGTATTATAATTATCTCTTAATTTATCTTACAATGAAAAATTTTGTTATGTTGTTCAAAAGAACTATTATGATATGTAATACCAAATTTTTCCACAATAGTTATTTCTTTTGTTCCACTCATTATCAAATATAATTTCCAACTCATCCATGGATATGTTAACTAAAATGCTTAAAATTTATAGCATATTTATTTATATCAAGAAGATATAATTAAATTTTTTATAACAGCATTAAACTTCATTCTATAACCAAATTTAAAATAGTATTTATAAATATATATATATATATGTATGTATGTATAGTACTATAATATATAATCAATTATTACAGCATTTTCGTTTTACGCAACCCGTTTTGACGACTCGCCACCCTTATTCATCAAAGGTGGCCAAGATGTTTTTATTGTGATCGTACACTTGGGGGGGTAGGTTAAAGACTGTGAATGTGCACTTTCCTTACTCCCTTGTACCATGGTTATAGCCGAGTTACCAACATCGTTTCAGTCGTTTCTTTTTTTCGCCAATTGGAGATTCCAAGCGAAGCCAGGTCTTTCTCAACCTGGTCTTTCCAAAGGGGTGGAGGTCTTCCTCTTTCTCTGCTTCTCCCAGCGGATACTGCGTCGAACTTTCAGAGCTGGAGTGTTTTCGTCCGTTCGGGCGACATAACCTAGCCAGCGTAGCCACTGTATTTTAATTCGCTGAACTATGCCAATTTCGTAGTATATGTATTTCATACAGCTCATCGTTCCATCGAATGCGATATTCGCTGTCGCTAACACGCAAAGGACAATAAATCTTTCGAGGAACTTTTCTCTCGAAAACTCCTAACGTCGATGCATCAGATGTTGTCATCGTCCATGCCTCTTAGTCCGAAGTAGCTCCTGTTGGCAAGATTTATTCTGCGTCTTTCCAACGGGCGAAATTATTAGCGAAAGTCATACTGCGGGGTCGAAAAGTTTTGCCACCGAGGAAAGTATTTGGCGTTTGGTTATGGCGAACATTGCACATATTGACTCAATTGAGAATTGATCTGTTATCGCATTCCATTGAATCCCTAGGGTTTTTGTTGTACTGGCCTCTTCAAATTTAAGAAAATCTGTATCTAATAAGTTTTCCTTTTTTGTGTTTTTTTATTATGAGATGATTTGATGTAATTTTCTTTAGGGGAAACCTCGCTGAGTTTAGTGCTTTGATCACTTGAGACAGTGATTCGCACGCTAATAAGATACTGTGGCTACCAGATAGAATGTCTTAAATTTATGTTTGTGTTTGTAACACAGAAGTTGCTAAAAGCAAATTTATTTCACACGTTTTTACCACTTCATGCAGTGTCCTGATCGCAAAATAGGAGCTAAAATGACGGTTTTAAGTTTTTAGTCGCTGATGGGATTATTACTTGATCTGCAAAAGACTATACATATGTTGGAAATCTTGATCATCTTTATGTACTAGAATTTGCCTTTACATTTTCTCTACATCCCCGTTGAAAACGCATTTAAACATGCGCCAATTTAGTATTAGCAGCATGAGATCTTTTTGTAAGGTTGAGCCAGTGTATAGTACGTCGTACACTTTGAGGCATTAAAAACAACTGGTTCTTTTGTTGTAATTTAATCAGGTCTTATTACCCCGTGATGTGGAAGATAAAAAGACAAATATCTAACTTTCATATGGTACAGCTTCTTCCATATGATTGAGAACTAGATATTCATCCATCACATTATCATATGCTGATTTGAGCTCACTTTTCTTTATCAGATTTTTTTCCAAGCTTAGAAATTCCTGGACTGCGGATATTTTAAAGTTTGAATTGAAGTCGCACAACATAACGACCGTCTTCGTTTCTTGTTGTTGTGCACTTGTAGTAGGCTTCGCATGCCTGGTACTCTTCTTAAGGTTGGGTGACTTGAGGTTTACTTCATAGCTTGGAAGCAAATTTGTGAGTTGAGGTAGAACGATGGCTACTACTGAATTTTGAATAATTCTTCCGCCCATTCCTTAAATTTGAAAGTTGGAATGTTTTATTGGCAATTTAAGCCGATTTGGAGCTTTTGCTGATATAAAGGATCTATGAGAACCTTGATCTATTAATGTTCTTAATTTGAATAATTCTCCTCTATGTTCAATAAAGATAACCGCAGTGGGTAAAAGAATCTTGCTTTCACTTTCTGAATGAAGAGCTTGAATTTTTGCTGCTTTAGAGTAACATGGTTGTTCTTCCCTTTTTTAGGGATTAGCAATTTTGGTTGCAGCGACTAACACAGTGGTTTTATGAAATTAATTTTGCTTCATTGAAAATTTGTAATATGAAGCAATGAGTTGTGTCTTCGTTGACAGTACACATAATTGAATCTACTTTCACAGTCTTTTGTCCAGTGAGAAATAGACAGACAGTTGATGCAGAGTTTATGTTGTCGCAGGATCGTAATTTATGACCTCCCATACAGATTTCACATAATGATTGTCATTGGTTGGTTTGATTTGATACGAATGTTTGGCTTCTTTTAACGTGTCTCCTATATTGCATGTTATTACTGGCTTGAGGTTTAAACAAGTTTTTACTTGTGTCATTTAGATAATTTTTTGGTTTAATAGTTTTTTTTTGTCTACTCGTTCAACTATTTCATACTGAGTAGTTAAAAATTCTTTCATCTGATACCATTTTGGTGATTTTTTTCTTGCCACTAGTTTGTTAGATTGCTCCCATCATAGCCCATCAGGCAGAGTTGCTGCATAAATGTTTACTAAGATGGGGTCCCACAATTCTGTGGAAACATTTTGTGTTTCTAACACTGCACATAGGAGCATTTGGTCTTAAAAACCGGACAAAATTATTTAAAGTGATTTTATTAATGAAAATGAATAAAAAAATACATGATTGAATTTAATAATGCAATATATTAAAATAAAACGAGTAAGGAAGAGCTAATTTCGGGTGCAACCGAATATTTTATATTGAATATATTTGAGTAGGGGATAGTATCGACCAGGGCCCGAATCGCGGCACACGTTATCGAGCGAAATTCAAATATTTTTTTGTTTTCGGATCGTTGTACTCGCTATCGAATACGCTCTTTCGAAATTTGAAATTTTCTGATTCGATAACGTGTTCTCGTTTGTACGAAATCTCGCTCGTTAGCTATTTGAGAAACGTTATAGTACAAATTAAAAAATAAATTAATATATAATATATATATAATAAATAATATTTTGCCTAATTGTGAGTAAGGCAAAGTTGCATTAAATAAGCTATGGGATGCATTGACGCTAAAACTTAACTCTGCCGGGCCACCGATGAAAGATGATAAATTTTGACGAAAAGTAAGATCAATATTAGTAAATAATATTAATTAAATAAATAAAATAATAGCTGATTAAAATAATAATAAAATACAAAAGTAGGTATTTAAAATCAAAAGCACAGTATAAAAAAGAAAATTTCTTTCAACAAAGCCTTGAAACAATAGACTGGTGGGGGTCAGTACGAGGAAAAGCTTTTAACTGTAGCAGAAGAGCAACTCCTCCAAGCTACGGGGATAGATGTTGCAGTAGAAGAAAAAATCTTGAGAAACTAATTGCTTTGAAGAAGAGATCGCTGCAAATAGAAGAAGAAGTACATAAAGCAGATATGCAAAACAAAGCTGTAGAGTTGCAGATTAAAACTCATGAGCTTGATATTTTAAAAAGAAAATTTCAGAAATAAACACCAATATATACGATATGTTAATTCCAAGTTCCTGTTTTTATTGAAAATAAATTTATTAAAAGAAAATATGAATTCAAATGTTGTTTGAACGTTTAACTCAATTATTATCTAAATGCAGCATAATATGATGTCTAATTTTATGACCAATTTAGTTAATTAAGTCTCATTTCCCATATTTATTTCTGTATTATTGTTTTCATTTACAAAATATTTGCAATATGTGGAATTTTTAAACTGTATGCAGATGTTATGCAACGCTGCACATGCATTGTCGAACTTTACCACCTTTTCAGGACTATACCGACTTCTTTTATCATTACCGGCCCACCGGCTGATTGAAGCATTTGCGGTACTGCGGTTGATAAATGCCCGTTAAATTTTATTTCCGATCCGATGAAAGTAAATGCGTCTTTGGTCAGTCTAAACCGCTTCCTGAATCTGTAAATGATTTAAAATAATAAGATTTATACTAAGTTAAACGGTATAATTAAAAATTTTCTTACGATTAAGGTGAAGCCATGGGATTACTTTTATCACGAATCCTGAACCTTATGGACATTTGGTGATATTTTTTACCTGAATCAGATGAACTTGTATAAAAAAAACACGTTAGGGTTAATTTTATTGAATGCAAAAACTAAATTTAGTAAATTTATATACACTTAGGCTGTTCACGATAAGGTGGTTATCGGGTTATGTGGTTATGTGATTAAGTAAACAACAACAAAATGCGTTATGACAAAATAACCAAAGTTTACCAACCTAGGCCCTTGTTTACAGATTATGTGGTTGTTTGCTTATTTCCAGTGTTAGAAAGTCGTTGGAATTTTACTAAATGGCAGCACAAAAAATAAATAAAACTAAGCGAATGGCATTTCCATTTAGATTTTCTTATTGGAAAATCTGCTATTAACAGCTGTTTTTTGTTTACAATCAGCAAATTTTGCAAGATGCCTGCAAATTTTATACAAACCATTTTTTGAACCCTTAAAATTCGGATTATTTAATAAGCAAATACCTTCAATAAAGTCCATATCCTAAATAGCAGAACTTATTTTAAATTTGATTATTTTGCTTTTTAAACTTTGTTAAGGCATTTTATAAGTTGGAATTTCATTGAACTAAAATTGTAAACAATGAACAGCTGTTTGTGTAAAAATATGCAAATAACCATACAACATAGGGTGCTCACGGAGCATAGAGGTTATTTTTAATCTAATAATCACATAACCCGATAACCACCTTACCGTGAACAGCCTAACTTTATTACATATATTGTACAAACGTATATTGAATATTTACGTTCAATTCCAATTCAAATATTTTTTTATTTTGTTTTGTTCCGTATTTCAATGTATTCGAAAATCTCATTTAAAGCTACACCAGGGAAGTTATTTCATAAAATTTCTATTCGTTTCGTATCGAGTGCGACGATCCGCACACTCGACACGTTACGAAATTTTACTCGATACGATTACTTGCTCGCTCACGACTGCCGCGATTCGGGCCCAGATTTTACGTAATAGTTATATGGGGTTTTTGGTAATAGTTATATGGGGGAAGGGTCAAGTTTTCACCCAATTTTATCTAGTTTAGGCGCAAAAATACACTGTTATGAATAAACCATGTTCTGCAATTTTCATTGAGTTGGCCCAAATATTGGCGGATATATCCAGCATATTGCATATCTCACATATAAAGAATAAAATGATTATTAATAAACTGAACGGCAAGCCGCACAGTACGGAAAATTAGCCGGAGTTTTTTATTCAAAAGGAAAATATGTAATTTCTGATAAATTACATATAATATCGTAATTGGCGCAGTCGGTAAATCGGTGTTCCCCATTTTTCTACTGTACATCGTAACAATTTTTGTGCGTTGAAAGCAAAAGATATTCTCAAACTCATACTAAATAAATGAAATATTATGAAGTAAATTAAACTATATAAAATACGCTAAATAAATAAATTGAAAATAAATAATCAATAAACTTTGCTAAATAAATGAAAGTTGCAAAAAAAAAATAAATAAAGATAAAAGAAAAAGTAGTTTTTTAAGGCGTCATGTTTATGTAAAGCGTAATTTGTTGAAGTAAAAAAAAAGTGAACTATAAAATAATTTTATAAAAAATATATGTAATTGTGTACCAGAGATATTTGTAAGTGCCATACAAAAGCAACATCAGCAGCAACAACAAAAACATTAACAAAAGCAAGAGCAACAATAACAGTTACAGTAACAACAGCAGCAAAAAACAGCAACAACATTAACAACAACAACGACACCAGTTACAGTAACAACAGCAACAACAAAACAACAACAACAACACCAGCACCAACAGCAAGGTAAAATAATATTCAACTAATAATTTAGTAATTTAAGTAGTAGTTTTATTTGAAGCCATTACTTTCTTTGTAAAAAAAAAAGTCAACGCAGAAATTATACTCAACTAGCGGGCCCGGTGCCTGCTTCGCACGGCAAAACAAAATAAGAAAAGAAACACACTTGTTTTTAATAAAGTTGGTTTTGTTCCCTATTATTCACCTTTTAATTCTAGTTTCTTACAATCTTAGAGTATGTATCACTTAAACTATCTTAGAGCTCTTTCGTAGAAACATTTTTGGTTTTGCTATGAGTTGTTGTGTAGATAAAGAGAACTGAAGGCTTGCCAACACGTGAGCACGAAACATATAACTGGCCGTGTGAAAAGCAAGGATATTCTAAATCAATTCCACAGAATTATAACGATTGCCCTTGCGCTTTATTTATTGTAATAGCAAATGCAAGACGTACTGGAAACTGTAGTCTCTTGAATTCAAAAGGTAAATCTGATGGAATCATTGGAATGCGTGGAATCAATACATCTTCACCTTTAAACTTCCACTTTAAAATTGTTGCTTCGATCAAATTGTTCATGACTTTTTTAACCGCTAATCTTGTCGCATTGCATAATCGTGGTTGATTTATATTTCGAAGCATAATAATGGAAACACCCACTTTCAATTGTAAACGATGAGGTGGAAATGAATTCAAAAATTCTGTTGGATAATTAACAGCGTCGTCTTGATTCGTAACCGTGCCAACTGATTGATATGTTACAACCACGCCAGGAACATGGGTTAAAATGTCTGCATTCGTTTGACCAACGTCTTTATTTTTAGCGGCCAGTATAGCTCTTTCAGCCAACCAATTATGATTGCGATAATTTTCTGCAATATTTGGAAAAACACTTGACAGCAATTCTTCTTTTGTTGGTGCAATACTTATTACAAAAGTTATCTGGTAAAGTGATTAAGCCAGTTTCACTATCAACAGCAAGTTGACCATTGCATATTGCCAACAGTTGCCTTGAAAATGTGTCGGCCGTTGGATCGTTTTGAATTTGTACTCGCACATTTGTAGTCAAATTCAGTATTTTTACATGTCTCCATAAATAAGATGACTTTAACCATGCTTTTAATTCATCTGCTGGTGTTGAACGGGGAATCACAGGCAATGTCTGACGAAAATCACCAGCCAACAGAATCAAAGCGACACCAAATATCTGTTGATCATTACTACGCAAGTCTTGCAATGTCCTGTATAACGCTTCCACTGATTTCTTATGGGCCATTGTACATTCATTCCACACTTTTAATTTGCATTGTTGCAGACTTTGTCCCGAATTTTTGGAAACATTACAGGTGAGATTTTCATTTACATTCATATTCAGTGGTAATTTAAGTGCAGAACGGGCTGTCCGATCACCATCTAATAACGTCGCTGCTATTCCAGATGATGCAAGTGCTAATGCTATATTACTCTGTGATCTTATAGTCGCTAATAGCAAGGAAATCAGAAATGTTTTGCCAGTTCCTCCTGGAGCGTCTAAAAAAACATTCCTCAAGTTTCGTTTCGAACGTTCTAGATTCAATTTACGCAAATTCAAGTTTATAAATGTGGTCAACTCATTCAAATCATATTGTTTTTAACGGTTTATTTCTTGATTGAATGCATCATGCATTGGTCGATTTGGAGCTGCCAAACCCAATTGTGTCAATGCTTTATTTGCAATTACTAAACAAATATCTTCAATGATAATCAATGCCTCATTAAACATTTCAAGTGTAATCATTAAATAGTTATTTCCTGCAATTCGGCGCATTCGATGCAAAATGTCTTCGGTCATAAAATCCTTAAAATTTTCCCATAATTGCAGTGGATCAGATGGAAAACATGTTGCAATAATAATAGCAAATAATGTTCGTATTTGACGAGGAGAACCTGTTGCTGATGCATCCCTAAGTGTCGCATCCCAGTGATTATCATCTTCCAGTAAATGCAATTCCTGACATGCTTGACGAAAAATGTGACACCGTTACCTTTTTTCAAACTCAAAAAAGATGTAGGCCCACGAACATGAATCAATAGACGGAAATAAAAAGATTCAGCATGACTGGGATGCACTGTGTAGAGACGTCCAATGACATCACTTTCAAAAATGCCAGCATAACCTTGAACTGGTCTTCCTTGCTTACGTCTGTTCCATTTCTTTCCAGATGCATTCCAAGTGTAATATGTTGGTACTTGTGAATAAAGCAATGTTTTAGCAAATTAGCATCTAGATTATTGACTCGTAGATTTATTTATTTGCCATTATCATCCGTTGAGCGTCGGCGATACAATGGGTAACCATCTTTTCCATTAATTGTCTCGGAAATCAAATCTCTGGGATACCGCTTCGTGCATTTCCCACCTTTCATACATGGCCAATTAATATTTAGAACACCACATGGTCTATGAATCATACTTTTTGTAACAACATCAAATAAACCTGCATCCTGATCAGGAATTTCTGCTGAGATGATGTCATCTATTTGATCGCTTGTTATTTTGTTGACTAACCATACCAAAATATGGGCATGCGGTAATTCTCTCTTTTGCCATTCCACCGAATACATCCAACATCGAACTTCGCCGAAAACTTGATGTTAAACAATAAAATCTATCAATGACTTCAGCTTCTGTCTAAATACTCGTCCAGTTATGTCATGACGGTCTGTAGAAGATTGCCCTACAGATAAATATTGCTTGATTTCGTCCCATTGAGGATTACTTGTAAATGTAAATGTAATAAACAAATCTGGTCGACCATACAAACGAACATAGCAAATAGCATCTTGTGCATATTCATGCATGTGCCTTGGACTGCCTGTGTAACTTGCTGGTAAAATAACAACTTGTCCAACATTGTCAACATTTCCATCATTATTGATTGCTTCGCGGAGATGTATATACTCTTCTGATCACAACTTCCGTTGATTGAATTGAATAAAGTTCAAACGCTCTGTTTCTATCTTTGCATACATGTCTACGACATATTGATGAAAGAGTCTCCGACATTTCAAAATATGATTTTCCTGGTTTTGTCGCATCATAATTCTATGTGCATAACCACAAACTTATGCAAACTGTAATCAATTGCGTGATTATATCTAAATTCAGCACCAACAACAACAAACAACATTAACGTAGATTTGTGCGGCACGCCTTTGAACATTTTGATTAATACTTGTCGGCCCACGATCTGAACCCGATCTTGCAACACGTTCCCTTGTATTTGCAATCTCTAGTTCTCGCTGCTCTTTCAGTTGATTTTCCCTTTCGTTTGATCTATTTTGCGTTCTACGCGACCGACGTCCAATGTCAGCTATTGCTCTTCGTGGCATTTTTAGAAGAAACTAAAATAAAGATAATAAAGAACTTCAGTAATAAATTGATGAAATCCAGCAAATTCTGGACTCGAAAAGCTGAAAATGTGTCAAAATTCAATTAAAAATTGGCCAAAAAATCGAAATAATTTTTGTCTTACTGTTCGGAAGCGAAAATGAAACGTTCGAGATCGTCTGCACTCGAAAAGCACCAAAAAGTGACGAAAAGACACGAAAATCTGCTGAAAATGTGACAAAATTCAATTAAAAACTGGCCAAAAAATCCAAGTAATTTTTAGCTCACTGATCGGACATTAAACAAAAAAAATTCACTAAATTTTTTAATTTTTTTCACAAAATATCAAATTTGTGATTATGTCACTTGTAACAATCAGAACACTTGTTTAGCAAAACAATCGATTTTTATCTCAGTAATCAATGTTTTTTTTTTAATTTTGTTTAACAAAATATTCAAATTAAAACGATGATTAGAACGAAAATTAATTTATTTTTATCAAAATATTCACCAAAAAATGCGAAGAAATTAATATTTTCAAAAATCGATTATGATAAGATCAATCCCCAATGACGTCCAAAGAGAAAAGAGAAATGATAACAAATTGCTTTTTGTATCACTCCGTGCAATGGTCTCCAATACACAAACGACCAAAATGTATTCAATACTAATGAATGCTGTATGCGGTACAAAAAACTTCATATAAACCATATATGGACCACTGCCTACGTAGTGTGTAAGTTTGGTTGAAATCGCACGACGCGTTTATGATTATTTCGGCGACGTACATATACGGACTTATTTTTATATATATAGATAAATGTTTCAATCAATTCAAAAACAATACCGTTAGAAAAAGAAACGAACAAACGAGAAAAGAAACAAGCCAACAGAGTTGCAATTGCTTTATAATTTTTGTTGCAAAAAAAAAATTAAAAAAAATAATAATAAAAATAAAAAATGTGGCAGAGCAAATAGAAATGCTAACTCGATGCTTGGCATCTTCAACACATATAGCTGCACAAAATGCAGCAATAAATCAACTTACAATTAGGCAAATAGTCGAAAAAGACTTAAGATATGTATCTCCCTTTGAAGGAATTGTAAAAAATTGCCATCTTTCATTGAAGCAATTGACAAGGTACGAAGGGACTATGTAGGACAGGAAGAAATAGTATATAGGAAATGATTTCCTTTTTAAAAACGTTAAAACCATTGATATCGAAAAAATGACAATAATTTTGAAAAATGGTGTGAATCTTCCATTCTATATGAAAACTATGCAAGAGCAAGTTTATTCATTAGATATAAATGAAGTAAAGAACATCAACCTTGATTGGAAATCGAAAAATTATTAAAGCATTTCAATAAACTTATATAAAATATTTAAATGCCGATACATACCCATACAGGAAATGCAAATATTGAGAGACTGCACTCGACCTTGTTGGAAAAACTAACAGGAATTGAGGACTCTAGTCTTTCAACAGAAATGAGGATACAAATTGTTATATGCAACTATAACGATAGGTACCACTCAACTATCAAATGTTCTCCAAGGGACGCCAAAGAAAACATTTGTCCATCCATATTACAAGATAGAATAAATACAGTAAAACAGAAAACAATGGCCAAATTAAATCAGAACAGAGAAGAATATATAGAAAACAGACAAACAGGACCAGTTAAAAACTACAAAAGAGTACGGCATCAAGATCAACCATATTTCAGAATATTTCCCTTACAAAACGTCCATCCGGCAAATATAAAAAGACCAATGAAATTGGCAAACATAGAAAATCCAAATGAGAATGATGACGATTCATTCAGTCTAAGGGCATTTAATGGAGATAATAACATTTAATTTTTTTTTCTACATATATATGCATGATCTTTTTTTCTACCCCAGTGGGTAAGGGGTCTTTCTGGAATATACCCATGGTAAGAGATGCCTGTAGTAAGAGGTGACTAAAATCCAATTTAATTTTTTTTAAATCAAAACCTAAAACGGTTATACATTTTTATTTTTACAGATGACGATAATAATTATTTTTTTTTTAACAATAATCATATCATTGGTGAC
The DNA here is from genome assembly GCF_023373825.1 of Bactrocera dorsalis. Lineage (NCBI taxonomy): Eukaryota > Metazoa > Arthropoda > Insecta > Diptera > Tephritidae > Bactrocera > Bactrocera dorsalis. The sequence goes on along the minus strand of NC_064308.1, from coordinate 19,416,266 downwards.
AGCACTTTTGCAACTTACACCAATAATAGAAGATGCGGGGTATACAATTATACTGTTTAAATGAGTTAAGCATCCACCCACTCTACTCGGGAAAACTGGCGCACCCTAATAAGACAGCTTGATTCACCACAGCTGATGACACCAACACAACTCACCATACCTATACATCCACTAAACAAAAAGGATGAACAACAGGATAGAAGACACAATTCGTTCTAAACCATTCCAGCCACGCAAGCCGCAACTTTCGCACAAAAAATTCGTTACCAAGCTTCGTACATATATACACTGCGTCGCGCTAATACCTCTACGCCGATTACACAATAAGCGGATCCTGAGATTACTCCGAGTCATCAGTAATCCAGAGTGCTCCATCAATATCGATACACCCGTAACCACCGAGCTACATACGTTCGAATCAATACCATCTCTCGTTGCTTCATCTGGACATCGCCTCGCATTACTCATATTGTACATGTATCCCATATTTTGTGTATTAAAACCATTTTAAATCTAAATTACATTCGCATTCTGATTTTAATAAAAGGATAGTGAGTGCATTATTGGAAAAGGCAACTAGTGGGTGTAGAAATAACTATGGTCCTTCGAGCCTTACCGAAAGGCACCTCGGATAATTAAAAAAAAAAAATTAAATACATATGTACAGTGCCAAAGTGCATAAATGTGTATACACAAATTGTGGTGACAAAACTTAAAAAAAGTGCAGTAAAACAGTGCGGTAAACAAACCAAGTAAATGCTAAATAAAGCAATAAATACACACATAAGACAAAAGAAAAAATTCCGGCAACAAAAACATCTGAAATGAATTGCCGAAATACATATAAGTAGATAAATACATACAATATAAAACTAAGTGCGTGAGAGTAAAAAGAAAAAAAATAAAACAAATAATAAAACAATAAAAAAAGCAACCAAGCGAACAGAGCACAGTGTGGTAAGTGTAAACCGAAAAGTGTTTCAAACAGGGGAAAAAATACCTATATACTTATACAAAGACAAAAAATAAAAACAAAAAATAAAAAAAAAAAAACAAAAAAGTGCAGTGGAACAAAAAACGAAATACAAAACTGCAAAGAGCGGGCGCGAATTAACAAACAGCTTACGCATAGAAAACAATAAAAACCACACACAGAGAATCGCGCGCGAAATGTATAAGTTCCTAAGTAATAAAACAACACACAAAACGGGCGCGAAACCCTGAAACAAAAAATAGATAAATGCAATAACAATACGGTCGCGAATTTAAAAAACAAAACCACAAGCAACAACATCTTCAAGGACTGAAAGAAGAGAGGAGAATTGGCGATAAAAGGGGCATGTACATACATACATATGTTATCCCCAAATCAAAGTGAGCGTATCAATTTCACTTTAAATTTAATATATGCACATAAATATGTATGTATGTTTTAAGTTAGGGTTTACCTATTTAAAACCTAATGAAAAATCAGTACCCAAACTGTAATAATTCGGGGCTGTAATTCAAACTGCCGCATTATTAAAAACAGTTTAATCAAGTACATAAGCTTGATAATCCAGCAATACCCCTTTAGTTTAACAAGAACAATAAGCAATCAGCTCAAATGCGATAGAGAAAAACAAATAAAAATAATACATATGTATGTGCATATTAAAATACCATATATTTCACTTACTTACCTAACAAGTGTAATTGCTATACAGTAGTTAGAACTCCAATTATCCGAATTAATGGGGACCGGGACCCATTCGGATAATCAAATATTCGGATAATCGGTTTTTTTTTTAAATTGCCAATGGAGAGAATAAAAGCTACGTTTTGATATTGCACTATTTTTTTATTGAATTAAATGAAAGAAACATGAAATTTTCACATGTTTTAAATATAAATAAAATGTACAAGCTTAGAAATAAAAATCATTGTTTTTTAAACATCTCCGTCAATGTAAGCTGTTTTGCGGTCGTCACCGTTTTCGGGCAGCCAGGTCACGCATTCGCTTGACGGTGAGCAGTTGCAAGTGGTCACACTCGGGCTGACGCTCCATCCACTTCAAAGCAGTCTCGAGGCCGGCAAATGCTTCACTAGCTGATGGTCCAGCGTCTACTTTAACATCAGCAGAAAGTTCTTCTTCCACTTCCACTTCAACATCTTCTCTCACACTTGCAACAATTTCATCGTCATTGAGAATTTGAAAACAAGGGTCAGACGTGTCACAAGCCATCCACTCACCTACATCTTCAGCACTTACTTCTGTACAACCAGGAATTTTTACAATCATTTTTCTTATTTCCTCTAGTGACAACGCATCTTCATCATCATCATCCTCTCCATATTCTTGTTTCTCACTGGCTTCGCGGGGGAAGAATAATAGCGCACTTAGACTTTTTTTGGACAATTTTTTGTGATTCGGATAATCGGCGATTCGGATAGTCGGAGTTCGGATAACACTAGCCGACAATTTTTTTTCTGCTCTGAAACCAAACTTTTTTTTTTAAAAAATTGCTAGGTCCAGGTTAAGAGAAAAATAAAAGTAAAGTTTTTGCAAAAAATATATTGAATATTACAAATTTTTATCCCTCAATTTATAATTCCTGGTACTTTTTTGAACTTCTGCTGTATTGGTAGTCAAGATTATCACGTAAACATATCCAGCAATAGTCTGCCAGCATGCTAGGAGTCCATTTGTCTTGATACCTTTTCTCCACACTCAATATGTCTTGGTGAAATCTCTCCCCATGTTCATCACTGACTGCACCTAAATTGGGAGGGAAGAAATCCAAGTGCGAATGTAGGAAATGTATTTTCAGGGACATGTTACACCCTAAAGCCTGAAAATCCGTCAATAGGCTTGATATGAATTCTTCATAATCGGGTGATTTGGTGTTACCCAAAAAATTTTTTACAACCTCAACAAATGAAAGCCATGTTTTTTTTCTAGCGTATTTAGTTTAGAGACAAAGTTTTGATCCTTCATAACTCGTCGTATGTCTGGCCCCACAAAAATCCCTTCTTTTAATTTCGCATCACTAAGTCTCGGAAATATACTTTTAAGGTATTGAAAACCTTCTCCCGTTTTATCCATTGCTTTTACAAAATTTTTCATTAAGCCTAATTTTATATGAAGGGGTGGCAATACAATATTCTCGGGTTCAACAAGACGAAGATTGGACACACTTTTCTGATTAGGTACATAGTCTGTTCTTTTTGGCCACTCTTTTTGGATATAGTGTTTGCTTCGAGCTCTGCTATCCCATTCGCACAAAAAACAGCAAAATTTTGTGTAACCAGCTTGCATACCTAGTAACATCCCAACTACTTTTAAATCAGAACAAATTTTCCAAGAATGTTTACCATACTGTATTTTTTGTAGTAGATTTTTGATATTTTCATAGGTTTCTTTGATATGTACTCCATGCAACTGAATCTATCGCAACCTTTTCCGAACTCGTATAAGAAGTATAACTTCAATAATATTATCGTAATTGGACCTAAGAATTTTTTTTTATTATTTTTTTAAGGATATACATACTAACAGGAACCAAAATATATAATTTTTATTTCAGAGCAAAATCCATTGTCGGCTAGTGTAATTGGAGTTCTACTGTATTTATATATTAAATTACATATATAAGAGGACAACGGGTAGTACAACATTTTTCTAATTTGTTTTCGCGCCCTCTCTCTATTACGAAAGAATATAAACATATGGCATACAAACTGCCTATGCTTAACGAGGGAAAGTTAACAATACAACAAATTGTTAAAACATATACATACATACATAATTTATTCAAATCCAACAAAAAAAAACCCAGCTTAACATAAACAAATTATTTAGAATACATAAGTTAAATTATATTTTTATAATTTTTATTTTTAAAAAACAAGTGGACTCGCGTCCACTGTCTTTATTCTTTATTGACCGTCTTCTTTTACAAACGAATAAAATCTAAATTACAATAATATTCTTAACTTTAATGAAACCTATTTCTGCACACAAGTCACGTTGCACTTGCATGTGCAATATTTGTTGATTTGCCGAATTACTCCGTTTATTATTTATTGTTCCCAGCGATCTCAGCTTTCCCAAGAATTGCCGAATTGCAGTAGTAAGGTTCGTTGATCGAAGCCCTCCAAATTTATTTGGTGTCAGCAGTTTATGCGGATGCGCGTGCAAAGTTGGGTAACTATTTTAGCCAATTTGTTTTTGTCAATTGGCATAGCTTTTATGAGCTGTTGTGTTAACTCTTCCCCCTTTAAGCATGATCGTCCTCGATCATCAATAGAATGGCAAGTCGTTGAAGTTTACGTAAGTTTGGCTTGTTGATTATGTCGTTTGGTGGACTTACTGGAGGGTTTTCAATTGTGACTTCTTTTCCGACATATTCAATCTTTATTGATCTATGTACGTTTATAAAGTGCAATGCACATGCATGAAAAAACTACCATAACTGTTGTTGTAAGAGTTCCAATAGAAAGCGTTGTGATTCTTAGGAAATCAATTCGTATGGTGTTGTTGATGTGCAATTCGTTTAGCATTTCTAGTGATAAAAGCTTGATGTGATTCTTTTCGTCTGGCGTAAGTTGTAAGACTGTGGGTATGGCTTCGAAAGGTATTGTTTCAAAATTTCTATATGTCTGGTTTTTGACTTCTACCGTAGCATTATAGAATTTAATAACGTGTGTCCCATTTGTCATCTGAGGCGTTCTGTTTATATTTATTATACCATTAAAATTGTTTAATAGTAGTATTCCTGGTTGTATTTCTTCGATTGTAGGAATAGCGTGACTCGTGATTGTGGTGCAGGTAGAATTTAAACTATTTATTATTTTAGGTAAACATGTATCTTCACTTAAATCTACTAAACATTTTTTTTCACAAATTGTTACATTATTATATTTTCACATAGTTTCTTAACTACATATATTGAATTTTTTCCTTTAATTATTTCTTTATATTTAATATTTATTACAATGTTTTTTGGCTTCTTAACTGGCCTTTTAATTATTCTTCTAAATATTTCGCTATTTGTAAGCGGTATTTTTATCATATAAATTATTAACATTTCTTTACTTCTTCTTCTTTACTGGCGTAGACACCGCTTACGCGATTATAGCCGAGTCAACAACAGCGCGCCAGTCGATTCTTCTCTTCGCTACGTGGCGCCAATTGGCCAACGCGCAAAGGACCATAAATCTTTCGCAGAACTTTTCTCTCGAAAACTCGCAACGTCGACTCATCTGTTGTTGACATCGTCCAGGCCTCTGCACCATATAGCAGGACGGGAATTATGAGTGACTTATAGAGTTTGGTTTTTGTCTGTCGAGAGAGGACTTTGCTTCTCAATTGCCTACTCAGTCCGAAGTAGCACCTGTTGGCAAGAGTTATCCTGCGTTGGATTTCAAAGCTGACATTGTTGGTGGTGTTTACGCTGGTTCCAAGATAGACGAAATTATCTACAACTTCAAAGTTATGACTGTCAACAGTGACGTGAGTGCCAAGTCGCGAGTGCGACGACTGTTTGTTTGATGACAGGAGATATTTCGTCTTGCCCTCGTTCACTGCCAGACCCATTTGCGTTGCTTCCTTGTTCAGTCTGGAGAAAGCAGAACTAACGGCGCGGGTGTTGAGACCGATGATATCAATATCATCGGCATACGCCAGCAGCTGTACACTCTTATAAAAGATTGTACCTGCTCGATTAAGTTCTGCAGCTCGAACTATTTTCTCCAGCAGCAGATTGAAGAAATCGCACGATAGGGAGTCGCCTTGTCTGAAACCTCGTTTGGTATCGAACGGCTCGGAGAGGTCCTTCCCGATCCTGACAGAGCTTTTGGTCCCGCTCAATGTCAGTTTACACAGCCGTATTAGTTTTGCGGGGATACCAAATTCAGACATTGCGGCATAAAGGCAGCTCCTTTTCGTACTGTCGAAAGCAGCTTTAAAATCGACGAAGAGGTGATGTGTGTCGATTCTCCTTTCACGGGTCTTTTCCAAGATTTGGCGCATGGTGAATATCTGGTCGGTTGTTGATTTACCAGGTCTGAAGCCACACTGATAAGGTCCAATCAGTTTGTTGACGGTGGGCTTTAATCTTTCACACAATACGCTCGATAGAACCTTATACGCAATATTAAGGAGGCTAATCCCACGGTAGTTGGCGCAGATTGTGGGGTCTCCTTTTTTATGGATTGGGCATAACACACTTAAATTCCAATCGTTGGGCATGCTTTCGTCCGACCATATCTTACAAAGAAGCTGATGCCTGCTCCTTATCAGTTCTTCGCCGCCGTGTTTGAATAGCTCGGCTGGCAATCCATCCGCCCCCGCCGCTTTGTTGTTCTTCAGGCGGGTAATTGCTATTCGAACTTCTTCTTGGTCGGGCAATGGAACGTCTTTTCCATCGTCATCGATTTGGGAATCGGGTTCGTCTTCTCCTGGCGTTGTGTGTTCACTGCCATTCAGCAGGCTGGAGAAGTGTTCCCTCCATAATTTAACTATGCTCTAGGCATCGGTGTCTAGATCACCATTGAGGGTTCTACAAGATAATGCTCTGGTCTCGAAACCTTCTGTAAGCTGCCGCATCTTTTCGTAGAATTTTCGAGCATTACCCCTGTCGGCCAGCTTATCAAGCTCTTCGTACTCACGCATTTCGGCCTCTTTCTTTTTCTGTCTACAAATGCGTCTCGCTTCCCTCTTCAACTCTCGGTATCTATCCCATCCCGCACGTGTTGTGGTCGATCGTAACGTTGCGAGGTAGGCAGCCTGTTTTCTCTCCGCTGCGACACGGCACTCCTCGTCGTACCAGCTGTTCTTTTGCACCTTCCGAAAACCAATGGTTTCGGTTGCAGCTGTACGTAAGGAGTTTGAAATGCCGTCCCACAGTTCCCTTATACCGAGTTGTTGACGAGTGCTCTCAGAGAGCAGGAGTGCAAGCCGAGTAGAAAATCGCTCGGCTGTCTGTTGTGATTGCAGCTTCTCGACGTCGAACCTTCCTTGTGTTTGTTGGCGTGCGTTTTTTGCTGCACAGAGGCGGGTGCGAATCTTAGCTGCAACAAGATAGTGGTCCGAGTCGATGTTAGGACCTCGGAGCGCACGCACATCTAAAACACTGGAGACGTGTCTTCCGTCTATCACAACATGATCGATCTGGTTGGTAGTTTTTCGATCCGGAGACAGCCAGGTAGCTTGATGAATCTTCTTATGCTGGAATCTAGTACTACAGATAACCATATTTCGGGCCCCGGCGAAGTCGATCAGCCTCAACCCATTTGGGGATGTTTCCTAGTGGAGGCTGAATTTACCGACCGTAGTGCCAAAGATACCTTCTTTGCCCACCCTGGCGTTGAAGTCGCCAAGCACGATTTTGACATCGTGGCGGGGGCAGCTCTCATAAGCGAGCTCCAAGCGCTCATAAAAGTCATCTTTGGTCACATCGTCCTTCTCTTCCGTCGGGGCGTGGGCGCAAATCAGCGATATGTTGAAGAACCTCGCTTTGATGCGGATTGTGGCTAGACGTTCATTCACCGGAGTGAATGATAGTACTCGGCGACGGAGTCTCTCTCCCACCACGAATCCAACACCAAACTTGCGCTCCTTTATATGGCCACTGTAGTAAATGCCACAAGGACCTACTCGTCTTTGTCCTTGTCCCGTCCATCGCATTTCTTGGACGGCGGTGATGTCAGCCTTTATTTTCACGAGGACATCAACCAGCTGGGCAGCGGCACCTTCCCAATTAAGGGACCGGACATTCCAGGTGCATGCCCTCAATTCGTAGTCCTTATTTCGTTTTCCATGGTCGTCATCAAAAGGGGGGTCTCTCATCCGAGGCTGGTTGTTGCTATTCGCTGGGGTTGCTTTTTTACGTGGCGGGTCCCAAACCCAGCGCACAACCCTATGTAGGGGATATTTCGCCTTCTCACGTTAGCTCGCCTTCAAACGGATGTTCTTAGGCTACCCAGAGGATACTTGGTCAAAGACCGGAAGTCGTGAGCTGCTTGAGTCATATGTAAAAGAATCGTTTCTGGCCACTCCCAAGTGAATGGCGATCAGAGAACTTTCCTCACTTGCGTGAACTTCTACATATGACTCCATCCTCTTTACTTAGTACGTTTATTTTTGAAAATTCTAACGCTTCTTCTGCGTTGTTAAATGGCATTTGTTCTTCTCTTAATTTTTCTAATGCAGTTTTTATTTCTTCTTTATTTAGTAATAATGTATTTAAAATATTTTTTTCGCCCATTGAATGGCATACTTTATATTAACTAATTCTTCTTTTATTAACCTAATCTTACTTTGTAAATCAATTACAATTTCATTTATTATACTATCGTCTTTTCTTATTGAATTTGAAATTAAATTCATTACATTTGATATATTGTTAATTCTGTTAGTAAATAGTTCATTTATTATTACTTGTTTGTTATTATTTTTGTTTATGTTCAAAAGATTCTTATTAATGATTTCGAGGTCGTCATGGTCTGGTGATGCTGCCAGATATTTCCATGCGGTGCCTAATATATTTATTGACTTTCTAATTCGGGATGTTTTAGTGGGTTTAAGTGTATCGAGGATTTCAAGGGTTTGATTTATTTCATGTTTAAGGATTGGGCGAAGGAAAGTGTCTTTGGGGATTTTGTCCGTTATAAGGTCCTATATGTATGTCAAAAGTTGTTCGTACTTGTCGATGTCAACTATATTGATTAGTCTAAATGTTCCGTCCTGAATTTTAGCTAGTCCGTTATTTATCGTCACTAGGTAAGAGTTTGTGTAGTCCAAAATCTCTATGCTAGCGAGACTGGTCGTAATAGTAGTCAAGAGGAGTATGCATCTAATGATGTCCATTTTTCCTGAAAGTCGATATTAGTTATTTTTTATTAGTCCTTTATGAACTATTCTTCCTGATGCTGTTTTAACTGTGGTTCTCATATTTTCGGAAACTGTTTCTTTTTTATATTTTGAAGTTAATTTTGATCCTAATCTGTTATTTATTTTAACATAAATAATTTCTCTTGGCCTATAGTCCTTGTGTTCTGATCTATTTTTATTATGGTATGAAAGATCTCTTTCTTGTTTTTTCTTCAGAAGAGTAATATTTTTTTGTCGTTCTTTTTCTATTTGTTGTGGGTCAGAGCGTATCCTGTTCGAGAAAAATATGTCTACGGGTTTGTTTTTTGTCGTTGAATGAATGGATGAATTGTATTCTTGAACTGATTTAAATAATAATTCTTCAAATGGCATACCTGTGGAGTTAGCTTTGATACATCTCATTATTTCGGAAAGAGTGCTATGAAACCTTTCTACTTGTCCAATTGGACCTTCATGTTTGCATTTTGTAGCGTATGGAATATTGTTTCAACATTATGAAGGTGATCTTGCTCATCTTTGCCAAATACTATTATGTCATCTATGTAGACATAACATATTTTGCCTATGTGCTCCTTCAGTATGTCGTCTAGCGCTCGTTGGAAAATAGCGGGTGCGTTCTTAAGTCCAAACGGAAGTCGAGTGAACTCATATTTGCCATTATTAATCGAAAAAGCTGTCTTTTCAATGTCCGATTCCTTCAAGGGAATCTGGTGGAAGCCACTCTTTAGATCAAGAACAGAAAAATATTTGTTGTTTCCAAGTTGTGAAATTACTTCATTTATTTCCGGGATGGGGTATCTATCTGCTATTGTCAATGTATTTAATTTTCTGCAATCAATTACAAGCCTATATTTCTTTTGTCCTGAGGCATCTAGTTTTTTAGGTACAACCCAAACAGGTGAGTTATAAGGAGAACGAGATGGTCTGATAATTCCGTTTTTAAGTAGATCTTCTATTTCTTTAGTTACAAAATCTCTCATCGCTAGTGGGTAGGGATAGTATTTTGTATATACTGGAGTATCTGAAGAAGTCCTGATTTCTCCTAGTACGGTAGTAGTATAGGTAAGACTTTCATCTGGTTCAACGAATAAATGAGGGTATTTGTTAGTAAGTTTATTAATGTTTTCCTTCTGTGTTGTTGTCATATGTCCAGTCCTAATGACAATTTTGTTGACCGATGGGGAAATTTGTTGTTTTATTCTGACTTGTATGCCATTGCCAAATGTAAGGGTGTCATCGTGAATATTTATGGTTGTGTAAAGTTCTTTGAGGCTATCATTACCAATTATACCGTCAAAGGACTTCAGAGTAGGAAGTATAAAAAATTTTAAATTTGTGTCATCTTTTCCAAATAAATTTATAACTGTATGGTGAGTTACTTGTATTTGTCCTGCTATAGAGTTTGCAAAAAATGGTTGTTCGTTAGGTATTTGCCTTAAAACGTGACAGGGTTGAATATAGTTTTTGCTTGATCCAGTATCGATTAACATTTTTAAAATTTTTCCGTTCTTCATTTTACATTCAACATATGGCAACGAAGAACTATTCATCCTGTAGAGAAACACCGTACTCGTGTGCACAGTCAAACACTTATATATAATAATACAAAACTTTATTGTGAATATAAGAAAAATGTTACACTTATTCAACTTTACTGGATGTTCTCAAATATTTCGTTTATGTTGCTCACTCGCTGACGGTTGCTCGTTGACTGTGTCTTTGGTTGCTGCCACTTGCTTTATTTTATTTGACACTTGATGGGCAACAGAGTTGCCATCGCTTACAGTCGGCTTTCCTGACCCAATGTGGCGCCCTCGCCCATGGTGCTCTCATCTTCGTTGTCTATGTCGTCTATGTCGTCTGGATCATCTGGTGGTAACATGCACCAAGTTTTAAGTTGATCTGATGCAAATACGGCTTTGTAGTGACGTTGCGTTCGCTCGGCATGAGGTAAGTCTTCAATTACATAACGATCATTTGGCAGGACTTTGGTGATGATGAATGGTCCTCTGAATCGTGGTTCTAGTTTACGTGATGTACCGGAGCTTATTGGTTCGTTTGTAGTCAATACGAGATCACCTTCGTTGTACGTCTTCGGTTGATTATGCTTTGCGTCATATAGCTTCTTGGCTTGTGCTCTTACGTCGTTTATTCGTTGAGCTGTGTCGACTCGTAGTTGCTGTAGGTCGGTGTCGTTTATCAGGTCAACATCATCGTCTTGAAGTGCCTGGATAAGTTGATTCTGCAGGATGTCTCGAGGCACGTACCCATAAAGTAGTCGGAATGGTGTACAACCTGTGGTTTTATTCGGGATGGTATTAATGCTCCATTGTATTTGACGTAATTTGTCGTCCCATCGTCTTTCGTCATCAGTAGAAGGTAGTAGCATGGATAGGATGACGCGGTTTGCTCGTTCAGCGTGTCCGTTAGCGCGTGGCGTCCGCACTGCGTTGAGAATATGTTTGACGTTGTTTTCATCGCAAAACTTTTGGAACGCTTTTGAAGTGAAGGCCGTTCCTCGGTCGGATATGATACGTTCAGGCATTCCTAGATAGCTCGTGATCTCAAGCAATACCGGAATTACATGGCTTGTTGCGGTACTCTTGACTGCTCGTAGGATTGTGAATTTGGTAAATGAATCTACAATTACCAACACATACTCGTTGCGTTTTGAACTTTTTGGGAACGGACCCAAATGATCAATGTGTATTGTCGTGAACGGTATTGGCTTAACGTTGTCGTAGTGATATCGACCCTCACGTCGTCCGCCAGGGGTTTTATTTAAAGCACAACCCACACATGAGTTGATGTAGCTCTTTACGTAATTGCGCATTCGAGGAAACCAGAAGAGATTGAGAATTCGTTTCATTGTTTTGTCAACGCTCATATGACCTGCCTTATCGTGGCATTCGTGCAGTATTTGGAACCTTAATTGCTTTGGAACAACCCATAGTAGTTTGTTGTCGTGTTTTCGATATAGGCGTCCCAGTTCAACAACGTAGTCGGGATATTCTGGCTTCACCTCATTCTGTATTTCGTTAACGATGTTTCTTATTTTCTCGTCTTGTAGCTGAACACTAAACAACCAATCTGCCTGGTCGATAATCATCTTGGAAATTTTGAGATCAGCGGCATCTATTTCGTGTGCATCTTCATAAGGTGCACGGCTCAACGCATCGACATGGGCCATACGAGCTCCTGGTCGATGTTGAATTTCAATGTCGAATTCTTGGATTCTCAACCACCATCGGGCAATGCGTGGTATAAGCTCTCGCTTCTCCATCGTTGTTCGTAAAGCGTTGCAATCGGTAATAACTTTGATCTTCTTTCCGTATACGTAGTATTTGAATCTTTCCAATGATTCCACAATCGCTAATGCTTCGAGTTCATAGCTCTGGAAACGTTTTTCGTTGTCTGTAGTAGAGCGACTAAAATATGAGATCGGGTGCAGTTGTCCATTCTCGACTTGCAACAAAACGCTTGCAAGGCCGATAGAGCTTGCGTCTGTATGTAGTTCGTGTTCGGCTTCGATGCGGTAATTGACCATGGTTGGTTTCGATGATAATGCGGTTTTGAGTTCGTTGAATGCTGACTCTTGCTGTAGTCCCCATGCGAATGCGGTGTTGTTGCGTAGCAATTTGCGTAATGGTTCAGAAATAATGGAATAACCAGCGACGAATTTTCGGAAGTAGCCACTGAGACCTAAGAATTTTCGTACTTCAGTGACATTTCTCGGCTGTGGAAAATTTACGATAGCGTTGGTTTTGACGTTGCCCGGACTGATGCCTTCAGGAGTTAGCTGATGTCCCAAAAACGTTATTGTTTGCGTGAACAACTCACATTTGTTAACGAAATGAATTTCTGCCTCGTCTCGATCTGAACCAAATTCGTGTCGTAACGCATCAGCAAAATTTTCCCAAGTTGTGTGTAATGTGGGTGATGCATCCAACCACATACGTGCAACTCCTTTTAAACGTGTGTAAATAGCTAACAATAAAAATTTCTCGTCCCATCTATATGCTTCCACTACTCGATCGACTCTATCAATAAATTGCTCTACCGTAATGCTTGCGTTATTCGTTGGATCAAATTCCGGCAGGGTATTTGCAATTTCTTTAACTGACGCGTGCCGCATATTCCCGTTCGTTGAAATATTCCCGTTCGCAGAAATATCACCGTTGCTTTGAATGCGTGTTGTAACGTTGTTGTTAGTTGCCACCGTGCTGTCGTCGTTCGTTGAAATAGCGTCAGTGGCGTGACTCTGAACGCCTGCGCCGCCGTTGACTGCGACTGCGCTATCGTTGCTATTTGCGTTTTGTACCGTTTGTACCTCTTTCATGCTAACTGTACCAGTCCCGTTGTTTTGCGCTTATAGCAGCTGCGCCATCATCTCGCGTAACTGCTTCATCTCCTGCTGCAGTTGTGCCACCGTTGACATCTCGGATGACTCCTCCGTAACGTTGATCTCTTGGATGTCCACCTCGTCGGACTCCTCATATGCACTAAGACGTTGCAACAACTGGTCTCGCGTGCCAGTCGTCGCTAATTGCCTTTCCCGTAGCAACCTCTTCAGTTGTTCCACCTTCAGATCACTGATCTTCACCATCGTATCGTTTTTACGTATCGTGTATATATATCTGCCGGTGCCTATAGCCCTTCACCAACGCACATACATATACTTACTATGTTTGTAGACGTGTATGGGTTTATCATCCCACTTCTGAACTGTAGAGAAACACCGTACTCGTGTGCACAGTCAAACACTTATATATAATAATACAAAACTTTATTGTGAATATAAGAAAAATGTTACACTTATTCAACTTTACTGGATGTTCTCAAATATTTCGTTTATGTTGCTCACTCGCTGACGGTTGCTCGTTGACTGTGTCTTTGGTTGCTGCCACTTGCTTTATTTTATTTGACACTTGATGGTCAACAGAGTTGCCATCGCTTACAATCCTAAAAAATGGATATCGATATGTTCATGAGTATCATTTCCTGGTTTTGGGTTGTCGTATTGGAATGATTGTCCGTTTTCTTCCATATTCAAAGCTGTTTCGTATTCTTGTAAGGTGTGAGTCCCGGTTTGTTGGCAGTACTGGTCTTGTGAGTACTCCTGTTCTTCTGCGTAGTATGGGTCTTGTGGGTACTGTTCATGTTGATTACCTGTTTCTATATGGAAGTTTCTTTGATGTTTGAGAGGCATTTGTGTTGAAAAGTTAGATGGTCTTTTTATGGGTGGTTTATTGAAATGTGGTCTATTTATGTAGTTAATTGCTCTTGAGTGTATGGTGCGATCAACATCCATGGGCTCTGGGCGTGGAGGTGGGGGCTTATTGGTGACCTGAAACGGTGGTCTGCTAAGCTGAAAATTTTGATAATTTTGTTGGGGGCGTTGGTATTGGGGTGGCATCGAGTTTCTAAAAGGATTCTGCGGTCTGGGAATGTATGCTAATTGAGGGTAGAATGGTTGGTTGAAAGCAATTAGTTTCCTTGGTGGTAATGGTGGTAAGTTATGGGTATTCGGTTTACGTACAGCACCTTGGTTGTTATATGCGTATTGAGTCCTGTAGCCTTGGTTTTCTAGTTTTAGGCACAAATGAAGTGCTTGAGGCAGATCTTCAGGTTCTTTCATTCCTAAAAGTCTAGGAAGGTCACCTTTTAATCCCCTGATAAACGTGTCCAAGGCTTTATGCCTGTAAGTTTGAACTAACAGACTTAGTGACTCCAGGCTCATCTCCAAACTCGAAAGTTTGTTTAGAATAAGCGAAAGGTGTGTATAAACATTTTGGTAGAACTGCTGGATAGTACTGTTGCCTTGCACAATTGATGTAAGCTGACATTCAAGGGTCGTAATATCTCTTTTATCTGCGTAATGTAACGTCAAGCATCTAGATATTGATTTCCATTCCAGTGGGGTGTTATAGGACTCAAGGGCGACATCAGCATTGCCAGTTATTTTATTGCGGATAACAGAAAGTATTCCGAAATATCTAGGCGTTCCCTTTTCGGATTCGTAGATTTTTAAAACCCGATCTACACTTTTCTTCCAAGAGCTAAATTCTCCTTGATTGCCGTTAAATTCCCTTAAACTTCTAACTATGTCTGGTATTTTGTCTAGGCCTGATAACTGTCCTCTATGTTCTGGGTTGATAGTTTCGTCTGTCGCATTAAGTAAGTCAAAATTAGGGTTGAGAACATGTTGTAAATGTTGTCGGCCCTCATTCCTGAGTACCTGACCTACAATTGTGGTAATTAGTGTTGTCAGTTCAGCATTCGGTTGAGAATTATTGGCGGGAGTTGGGTTTGGGTTTGCGTTCACTGATCCTTGATTAGGAGCAGGAGGAGGGATTGCAGGCTTATTTAGTATACTGGGCCTAATCATTTTAGAAATTCTTTTAAGTTTTGGAATATTTGAATTTTATAGCTAACTAATTTTATTGTTAATAGTGTTTTTGTTTATTAATTATCCTTTTTCTCTGGAGTAGTAGTCTCTGCAGCAGAGTAGGATGTAATGTTATATTGAACCGGAGGGTCCCCCGTTAGGTGGTGAATCGCTGTTCGTGTTTATTTGTCCTTTTATTGGCTGTACAAGCCTATGTTATGTTTTTATATTCCTCTGGAGGGTCCCCCCGAAAGTGGTGAATCGCAAAGGAAATTTTATGTTATAAGACTGGAGGGTCCCCCCGAAGGTGGTGAATCGCAGTGGTGAATGTTTTAAGTTATTGGCTGTACGAGCCTGATTTTAAATGGGTTAGTAAATTTTGTTAGTTTTTAATTATCCTTAAAAGTTATACTTATTATATGACTATCTAATATAATTTTAATTTTTCTTAAAATATTAATTATTTATTCTTACAAGTATCCTCGTGGCGATGGGGAGGTGTTCCTTTTTGGGCTTCTGCTTACTGGGATTCCCACGGTGCGCACGTATCGAGGGTGCGTTCCCTTCCTACAGGATTCCAACGCTGTGTTTCGCTGTGTTTTGGTTCGGGACCAGTTAGTTCGCTTCCGTTTTCACTTGGCCGTTTTTTTCTTTACGGGCTGTTATACGGGCGTACTGTCTTTGTGTGTTCACTTGTGGCACTGAAACATATGTAAATACTGGCACTGCAGCTGCTTTACAGGCGTCTGGCCAAACACTACGACACTTTTTTTGACGCGGCTGTTGTACAGGCGATTGTCTATATTTAAGTGACGACGCGGTATCACAATGTTCAATTTAAAATTTTTAAGGACACGCTGAAACAACACTTTGACACTTTACGGCGCGAATTTAAGCTGGGCCCTATTCCACAAAACAACTTACCAACTTTTCACTTCGCACTTATCAATTGATATTGTACTGCAAAGTGAAAAGCGTTTCTGTTCCACAATATTCTTTGCGAATCTCACTTTGCATTGAGCATATTTTGGCAAAGACTTTACGCTCTTTCCGCTCAGTGCAAAGTCTTTGCGCTTTATTGGCAAAGTCTTTGCACTCTCTTGCAAAGTGAGTGTGCAAAGTGTTCCACAAAGCGTTTTATCAACTTTGCATTTCTGTCTCATCACTTTTCACTTTGCATTGCCTTATATGAGGTGTTAAAATGAGCCGCAAAATACAAATTGAAAAAAAAACTTGCTGTTTTCAATGTAATAAAAGAAAAAAAAAGCATTTTATTTGCTAGTTTTCTAAACAACAGAACAAGTATTTTTTAAATAAATAATTGTAAATTTCAAGCATATTTAAGTATACATTTCTTTGCGAAGGTTAACAAATTAGATAAACAGGCAGCATGGGAGGATGTGTTAAAAAAAGCCCAATCCCTACAACTGGCGTCAGCACAAAAAACATGGACCTATGCAAGGGACAGTTTGTTTGGGCTTTGGAAGAGCCGGACAATGGTAAGTACAACAATTTATTGTCTACACATAGCAAATAATTATGTTGCATCATTTATTGTTGTTGGAATTCTTATATTGTGCATTGCTAATAACTAACAAGCATGTTGTTGACAACAACAAATCAAAACGTCATCATAGACATTGTTGTTGTGAGTTAACAGTGTACTCAATTAACAACTCTTCCTGATAACAACCGATTTAACCAAAATATTACTAATTGCTATGTGTACTAGAGTGGGTCAATTTTTTTTTTCGACGAAACGGTTATCAAAATCGTAAGCTACGATGAATTCTAAGAAAATTTGCCCAAGAAACCATGGTTTTAAAATCAAAATCGAGCTTCCGGTTTTTAACGAGAAACTTTTTGTATTTTTGTGAATTTAATTTTGTTAATTTGCAGAGTAAAAGGGATAACGCCCGCAATACTGGATCCGGAGGTGGGAAGGACAAGGTAATGGTTGAAGCTGACTTGGTCATCCTCGATATTCTGGAATCAGACTCAGCTGTGGTAGATGGTTTGAATTTGCCAGAAAGTTATGGCAAGTCAGAAAATCTACCGTCAGCTGAGAATGATTCCAGAATATCTATTTCAGAAGAAACAATTGCCAATCCACCTCTAAACCAAAGAAAGAGGAAGCGCTCCTACTTCCACCCTCTGCTATCACCCTGGGAATTGCAACGGCTGAAACAGAAAATGTATCGCGTCTGTTATTTGAGGAGGTTTGATTACCAAAGGCCAATTTTTCATTTGTGTGTATTTGATTTCTAAACATTTTATTTTGAAATAATTTGTGATAAAAACAAAAAAGCTCTGAAATTAATAAAATGGTGTAAATAAATACAAAAATACTTCCTTTATTATTTACTCTCTAAGACCTTAATCTCAAATCCTAAAAATGCCCCAAAAAGATACAACTCTTTTGCAGTGGAAAAAGGTCATGCCCGAAACACCACTTTTATTTTAAAACAATACTATAATAGTTGGCATTAGGTAAAGTATTGTAGCAGGGAAGTAACCCTTTCCATTCCACTCTCTTGATCTATATTATTAAGGGCATCATTTACTTCTTCAGCATTTTCATCCAATTCCTCGCTTTTATTGTCAGTGTCTTCAGTGGGTTGCATATTTTCACTACTCCTTCCGATGCTACAGGCAATATTGTGTAAGATGGCACAAACTATGACTGTCTATCCTGCAAACTCAGGCCTTAGTCGCAAATAATTTAGTCACGGGAATCTTTCTTTAAGAATGCCAAAACTATTTCCAATTATGCGGCGTGTTTTTTTGTGGCAACGATTGAAAACTTCTTCAGCAGGATTATTGGGATTTCGGCGTAATGGTAGTATCAACCACCACCAATGCAGGCACAGCAGCAGTTGATTTTCAGCCGGCAAAGCATGACTGCGCTGTGTTTTGTGCTCTAATTTTTGTCCAACATTATTTAAAAGAAAATCCACCTGATTGGATTTAAACGGAAGCACTCCTTAAAATTGAAATTTTCTAGTCCCGAAAAATTAATTCGGTCTCTATAATTTCTAGCTTTAATCGCTTCTTCACTATTGTTGAACAAAAACTCAAGTCTTAACATTTTGAAAGCTTGACTAGTTATGATAATATGAATTTGCAAAGCGATCAGTTACCTTGCAAATTTTTGACAAACTTATCAAATTTTGCTTTGCAAAAATAGAGTTTACAGTTTTTGTGGAACGGAACAGCATAATTATATGCAAAGTCTTTGCGAATTACACTTTTCAGTATAAGCTTTGCACTTTGCACAAGAGAACGTACGTGGAACAGAAATTACAAAGAGAATATAAAAATTGCAAAGACTTTGCAAATTACACTTATCAATTTCAACTTATCACTTATCAAATTTCATAGTTCTGTGGAACAGAAAACTTTGCAAATTGACGAAAAATTTGCAAAGTACAAAGTGAAAAGTTGATAAGTTGTTTTGTGGAATAGGGCCCTGGTCCCTGCTCGGGCGCCAGTTAAATTATATTTTTATAATTTTTATTTTTAAAAAACAAGTGGACTCGCGTCCACTGTCTTTATCCTTTATTGACCGTCTTCTTTTACAAACGAATAAAATCTAAATTACAATAATATTCTTAACTTTAATGAAACCTATTTCTGCACACAAGTCACGTTGCACTTGCATGTGCAATATTTGTTGATTTGCCGAATTACTCCGTTTATTATTTATTGTTCCCAGCGATCTCAGCTTTCCCAAGAATTGCCGAATTGCAGTAGTAAGGTTCGTTGATCGAAGCCCTCCAAATTTATTTGGTGTCAGCAGTTTATGCGGATGCGCGTGCAAAGTTGGGTAACTATTTTAGCCAATTTGTTTTTGTCAATTGGCATAGCTTTTATGAGCTGTTGTGTTAACTTATATGCTTACATATACGTATATACTTACATATACATTTACATATTGAAAGTCCACATTGGCAATTATTCGGCAATACCTCTATTGCATACATAAAGCAAATTGATCTCTCTAACGAGCTCTCAATTGCTTACGAATAAAACATAATCATAAAATCACACAAACAATTGATGCATACTTATGTAAATAGCGCATTGATCTCTTCAACGAGCTCTCAATTGCACAAAACATAAGTACTTTCATAAGCACATACATACAAGTCCAAGTATTAAGGTGTACCTAAATATAAAATATTCGGACATCAAATATTTTAATATAACGGGTGATTTTTTTGAGGTTAGGATTTTCATGCATTAGTATTTGACAGATTACGTGGGATTTCAGACATGGTGTCAAAGAGAAAGATGCTCAGTATGCTTTGACATTTCATCATGAATAGACTTACTAACGAGCAACGCTTGCAAATCATTGAATTTTATTACCAAAATCAGTGTTCGGTTTTTTTTTTTTTTCGGACAAATTTTGTTCAGCGATGAGGCTCATTTCTGGTTGAATGGCTACGTAAATAAGCAAAATTGCCGCATTTGGGGTGAAGAGCAACCAGAAGCCGTTCAAGAACTGCCCATGCATCCCGAAAAATGCACTGTTTGGTGTGGTTTGTACGCTGGTGGAATCATTGGACCGTATTTTTTCAAAGATGCTGTTGGACGCAACGTTACGGTGAATGGCGATCGCTATCGTTCGATGCTAACAAACTTTTTGTTGCCAAAAATGGAAGAACTGAACTTGGTTGACATGTGGTTTCAACAAGATGGCGCTACATGCCACACAGCTCGCGATTCTATGGCCATTTTGAGGGAAAACTTCGGACAACAATTCATCTCAAGAAATGGACCCGTAAGTTGGCCACCAAGATCATGCGATTTAACGCCTTTAGACTATTTTTTGTGGGGCTACGTCAAGTCTAAAGTCTACAGAAATAAGCCAGCAACTATTCCAGCTTTGGAAGACAACATTTCCGAAGAAATTCGGGCTATTCCGGCCGAAATGCTCGAAAAAGTTGCCCAAAATTGGACTTTCCGAATGGACCACCTAAGACGCAGCCGCGGTCAACATTTAAATGAAATTATCTTCAAAAAGTAAATGTCATGAACCAGTCTAACGTTTCAAATAAAGAACCGATGAGATTTTGCAAATTTTATGCGTTTTTTTTAAAAAAAAAGTTATCAAGCTCTTAAAAAATCACTCTTTATATACCCTAATTCATATTAAAGTGAAGTTTATAACGTTAAAACTAAACGAATATCTTTCAATTAAATGCAATCGGCCCCCTTACGTCGACATACTCCGACATTTTGGTCCTTCGAGCCGGATAATTAAAAGAAAAATCATCGTGGGAATTTCACCAACAACATCAACGTTGGAATTCCAGAACCCAACCCAAAGAGTGCACTTAACAAGCTAAGTCAACAAATAGCCAAACAAGTAATTATAAACAAAAGCAACCCGAAATTAACAAACCGGAAAAAATTTGTAAGTGCGACCCATATATTTCTCAATATATTATAATAATACAATATAAAGTGCAAATCAAAAAATTGTTAAAAAACACCCAATTGCCAAATTGTGTCCTTAAGCCGAGTTAAGCACAATTTATTTGTTTTATTGGGTTAACAAAAATTTGATCTGCACTATTTAATTATATGTATATACACATATTTACATATACTTACCCAAGAGAAGAAGTGCAATAATAAAATATATGCATATAATTTGCCGTCGGCTATTGCATTCTCCTCGTTGAACTAAAATTATATACTTAAATAAATATACACCCGCTACATACCTGCATATGAATAGCGCACCCATTCGCTTATATTTGTTGGTGACAAAATTTGTTGGCGAACAGCGCGTCAAAAGACAATCACCCAGTAGGAAATTAAAAAGGTGACCCAGTAGGAAAAAGTGCAAAATCCAGCAAATTTTATATTTATCGTTTTTTTTCTACGATTCATCGGAAATTTAATAATTTCGCATCAACATTAACAATCGGACACCATCGAGCCAATTAAGCCAATTAATTTGAAATTTTGAATATAAATAAATCACTATACAAAAGTTTTTAAAGTTTGTTTTCTTACGCGACTTGTTTTTCTCATTCAACCCAAATATTAAATATATCCTACCCAAAAATGGAAATGGAAGATTTCAAAATCACAACAACAGATTTGATTGAATTCGTGGAAGACCATCTTCAGACCCAAAGTGAAGATGATTCGGTCTATACCCTAGAAATTAAAAGGGTCGAACTAAATTCGCTCTATGAAAAAGCAAAGCGCTCATACGATGCGATCAGAAGAATTTCTCGCGAAAGTCATGAAACCATCGATTTCTTTAAAGCGAAAGAAAAATATCAAAAAAGTTATCGAATGTACCTCTCTTGCTTAGCTTCCATCAACGAAGATGTAGATGCGCGTAAAACACAAATGTCAACCCAACCCATTAAGGAAAGGACTTCAGAAGCCACAATGATGGATTTCGCTCCTGCAGTTCACCTTCCACCATGCGACACCGACATCTTTTACGGAGATTACACAACTTGGCCCACCTTTCGGGATATGTTTACAGCCCTATACATCCGTAAGCCAAGGATTAGTAACGTGGAAGGACTCTTTCACCTTACTCAGAAGACCCGAGGAGAAGCAAGAGAGGTTATTCAAAACGCACCCTTAACAAATGATGGTTTCATACTTGCCTGGAAAAATTTAGTCGACCAGTACGAAAATAAGAGGTTGCAGGTAAACACCCAATTAAAGACCCTTTTTAACCTACCCCAAGTAACTCAGGAAACCGGTTGTGCTATAAAAAGCTTACAACGTTCGGTCAATAACGTTTTAACCAATTTACACAATCTTGAGATTGACACACAAAGCTGGGATCCGATACTGATATATCTTTGTAGTTCAAAACTACCAAAACAAACTCTCGAAACCTTTGAATATACCCTAGCAGATAATTCAGATATACCGACGTGGTCAAATTTCGACAGTTTTTTAACCCACAAATACAAAACCCTCGAATCTGTTGGAAATTTCAAAGCTTCAGTAGTAAAATTACCCCCATTCCACACCGGTACAGTTAAACGAACAGATGAAAAGAAATATAACACTTTTCATGCTAACGTGGCTGAAACGCCAATTGCCAAACCCTCTAATACCCAAAGGAATAATAATTTCAATTTTACTCAAAATAATATAGATACAGAAAGCTGTAAGCTCTGCAAAAAGCAGCACCCTATTCGAGAATGTCCCAAAATTCTCACAATGAATGTAGAGTCGCGTATCTCCACAATCAAAAAATATGGTTATTGCTATAACTGCTTGGCCATATCACACAGCTACAAGAACTGTGTGAGTAAATTCTCGTGTCGTAAGTGTCACAAAAAACACAATACTCTGATACACAGAGAATCCAGCTTTCGACCTGAATCAACTCCGGAAATACCAAACATCACTAGTTCGAGCCCTGAAAACGCTTCAAGTACCGCATTACCCACCCAAAGCACAAATACAAATCGGCAAGCCTACACTACAACTATACAGTCCACTATATCATCAACCCAAGACCCACCCAACCCGAGTAGGAAGCAGATATTACTCGGTACTGCAATGGTTCAAATAGAACATAATGGCCAACGATATTCCGCGAGAGCTCTTATTGATTCAGGATCGGAAGCCACATTTATATCTCGAAGACTTCAAAGAAGTTTGGATATACCCACCCACTCTGCATCAGCCCAAGTGACCGGACTAAACAATGCAGTTTCAGCAACACCAACGAGTATTTGCGAAATCACGCTTTGCTCACCCTTAAACACAAATTATAAGGTATCAGCACAGGCATTTATACTAAATAGCCTAACTGATAATTTACCCTCATACCCCTTGGATCCAATGCAGTGCCTTAAAAATCTTGGATTCACTTTAGCCGACACCCAATTTCACAAACCCAGACCCGTGGATATACTAATCGGTAGTGATATCTATCCAAGTATTTTACTCAATGGAGTAAAGAGAAACGTACTAGGTTCACTCTTAGCTCAAGAGACAGAATTCGGATGGATATTGTCCGGACCCATAACCCAACCCTCCCAAAACTCCGCCATAGTCTCATTTCACAATAAAGTGAACCCTGAGAATCTACTCACGCGTTTTTGGGAGGTGGAGGAAATCCCAAAGGAATCCGTAGTTTCCAAATCAGATCAAATTTGTGAGGAAATTTTCCAAAAAACTACCCGTCGTAACCCAGATGGGCGCTATATAGTAACCCTACCCTTCAAAGAACCCGACAATGTTGATATCGGATACTCTAGACATATAGCGTTGGCCCAATTCCTCAGAAATGAACGAGCTTTACATAAAAAACCCGAAGTGAAAGCAGAGTATGACAAAGCAATTATGGAATATTTGGAACTCGGACAAATGAAGAAAGTAGAATATGACCCTTCTGATAAAGCGACCCAGTATTACTTACCACACCACGCAGTCATTAAACCCGATCGTATAACCACGAAATTGCGTGTGGTATTTAATGCATCTTGCCCCACGTCAAATAACAAAAGCTTAAATGACGTCTTACATATTGGGTCGACTTTACAGAAAGATCTTGTTATTCTGATAACAAATTGGCGACTCTTCCAATTCGTTTTTAATGCGGATATTCAGAAAATGTACCGGCAAATACTCGTAGACCCTAAACACACTCGGTTCCAAAGGATATTATTTAGGAAGTCCCCGGAAGACACAATAGAAGACTTCGAATTGCAAACAGTCACGTTCGGCATAAATTGTGCGCCGTATTTAGCGATCCGTACCCTCATGAAGCTAGCCGATGATGTTGAAGAAACCCACCCATTAGCAGCCAAAATACTTCGCCAGGAAATGTATGTAGACGATGTTTTAGCTGGAACACATGACCTGACCACGGCAAAGTCACCACGAGATGAACTCATTTCCGCTCTGAAGACCCCAGGATTCGCTCTGCGAAAATGGACCTCCAATGACCCACACATTCTGAAAGGACTTCCACAGGATCATCTTTTAGAGACGGAAACACTCAACCTTTCGGAACCCGAGAACACCAAAACCCTGGGCATTCGATGGAACTCCAAAAAGGATTCATTTTTCTTCCTCGTCAACCCAATGGAGAAAAAACCCGCATACACCAAACGTGAAGTTTTATCAGCCATAGCAAAATTGTGTGACCCAGCCGGTTGGCTTAGTCCAATAATAATCACGGCAAAAATAATTATGCAACAAATATGGCTGGATAAAACTGACTGGGATGAAAGCCTGAAGCCCCTCACCCTTCATCGATGGAACAGCTTCGTAAAGGATTACGACAACATAAACAAAATTGAAATACCCAGGTGGACCCATTTTAACCCAACAGCCACCATTGAATTCCACGGTTTCTCTGATGCTTCAGAAGAAGCATATGCCGCGACACTTTATATAAGGGTTTCAGTTGGAGACAAAATATGGACAACTCTCTTAGTCTCAAAAACAAGAGTTGCTCCCATTAAAACTGTATCCCTACCCAGATTGGAACTCTGCGGAGCGGTTCTACTAGCTAACCTTGTTAACTCTACTCTATCCCAACTTCACCTAACCCAATATAAAAATTATTTTTGGACTGACTCAACCATAGTTCTTGCCTGGTTAAACAAACCACCCTGTTCATGGACCACTTTCGTTTCTCATCGAGTAGCTGCAATCACCGAGAAAGTAGGAGTCGAAAATTGGAACCATGTGGAAAGCCAAGACAATCCCGCAGACTTAGCAAGCCGAGGATGTACACCCACCGATCTATTTAATTACAACCTCTGGTGGCATGGACCCCAATGGCTACAACATGAAAAGGAGCATTTTCCAACATCGGAGAAAACATACAACACCACCGTGAATTCAAACCCGTTAAGACGTTTGCGATAACCACCCAAGAGGATATACTCGAAAGGTTTTCCTCATTCCCCAGAGCAATTCGCGTTATCGCTTACCTATTCAGGTTTTGCGCAAATGCCTCACCAAGGAGGCGAGAAATTGATTACTCAAACCACGAAATAACCCCGGAAGAGTTCAAAACAACCCGAATGAAGTTAATCATTCACACCCAAAAAACACATTTCAGAGAAGAATATGATGCATTGACCCGTAAAACCCAAATACATAAGAAAAGTTCATTATTGACTTTAAATCCATTCATTGACCCTAAAGGAGTTATGCGAAGTGACGGAAGATTAACCAATTCTGCAGCACTATCATATAATGAGCGCCACCCTATCTTATTACCCTATAATACTCGTATAACAAAATTACTAACTCAATTTACCCATTTAGCAACGTTACACGGCGGAAATCAGCTAGTTCTTCGACTCCTAAGGACAGAATTCTGGATACCCAAAGCAAAGATGCTGATTAAAACAATAATTCATCAATGCAAAACGTGCATCATACACAACAAGGCTCAACAAACCCAAATAATGGCAGCTCTTCTAAATGAACGAACCATCCTAACCCGGCCGTTTGCTGCCACTGGTATCGACTTTGCGACCCTATGACATCAAAAACTACACTGGGAGAGCATGTCTAATCACCAAAGGATATATATGTGTATTTGTATGCTTCTCAACTAAAGCAATACATCTCGAACCCGTTAGCGATCTCACTACGCAAGCCTTCCTAGCAGCATTTTCCCGTTTCTTCTCGAGGCGTGGATGCCCCGCCAATCTTTATTCCGACAACGGAACAAACTTTATAGGAGCTTCACAGTTGCTAATGAAAGATCGGCGTGAATTATTACAGACACTTCGAACTCAAATTACAGCTCTCCATAGCCATCAAAATATCTCATGGCACTTCAACCTACCAGGAGCTCCACATATGGGTGGATTATGGGAAGCAGGCGTAAAAAGTCTAAAAACCCACCTAAAAAAGATCGCAAAACTACAAAAATACACGTTTGAAGAATTTGCTACCCTCTTAACCCGCATTGAAAGTTGTTTAAACTCTCGGCCAATAAGCCCCATAAGCGACGACTCATCAAACTTGGAACCTCTAACTCCAGGACACTTCCTTATAGGTACCCCATTGTTAACCCCTGCCGAACCCAATTTGGAGGATGCAAACTTAAGCATCGTTAACAGATGGCAGAAACTAAAAATACTCTACCAGCACATTTGCAAGAGATGGAAGGAAGAGTACCTTAAGGAGCTACACAAACGGTACAAATGGAAATATCCACAACGTAATGTTGAAGTTAACGACTTAGTCGTTATAAGAAACGAAAATATTTCACCCAACGAATGGAAGCTCGGTCGAATCCAAAAGGTCTTCCCCGGCTTAGACAATAAAACACGAGTGGTTGAAATTCGAACTGCTCAAGGCACAATAACCCGTCCCATCACAAAAATTGTGATATTAAATACAGAATAACAGACAAGTTTTCTCTTCCTTTTTAGTGAAATGGCTCCAACAATCACCAACTCACCCAAAACTCATCGTATGAGTCCAACAATCACCAACTCACCCAAAACTCGTCGTATGAGTTCAACAATCACCATTCGATCCCGTAGCGCAACCCGTAGCATTACACCGATTTCGGAAGACGAAACGATGTCACGACGCATTCAACGTTTCAAATCGACCCTTCCCACTATTCGTGAGGAAAAGGAATGTGAGGATCGCACAACCCGAAAAACGATCTCACACCACAGAAAACCCACGTCACATCGTCATGTTGCCTGCGGAATATGCAAAAAAGACCACCGTCTAGTGACTTGCGCTACATACTCGGCATACAACATAAATAAAAAATACGAAGCAGTAATAAAACATCACTACTGCGTTAATTGCTTAGCCAGGTCGCATAAGACGGAAGGATGCACAAGCAAAAATCGATGTTCAATTTGTCACGGGAAACATCATTCATCCCTACACGGACATCCGAGGCTATACCCGGCCAACGATGCAAATGTTGTTGCGAAACATCCACTTGCGATAGAGACCCGACTACCATCCTTACTGGCTAAGCAGACCCTATTACCCACGCTGAAGATCCGTTTAAGATGCGATGGCGAATGGTATAAAGTTCGAGCCATTTTAAACCCTACCCTCAAAATTACGAATATAGCGGCCGAACTCGTTAAAAAATTAAAACTGCCAATTACATACCTCAACACTTATCGTATTTGTAGCATCAAAATTAGCTTGTAATGATACAAAGTTTTGTTTGGAATCTAACGCAGTTATAACACACAAGTTACCCAAAAACCATATGAGCGAGACTTAAGTGACGATGTGCAAATGCGCTTCGAACACTTGGTTCTCGCTGACCCTCAATTCCACAGCAACAAGGAACTAACGTTGGAGATTGGAGCGGATATGTACCCTCAAATTATCAGAAGTGGACTTTTCAAACCCGATAATAGTACAGTGGTAGCGCAGAATACAGCATTTGGCTGGACCCTTACTGGCACCATCTAACCCTAAGTATACTTCTGATAATTACTCTAATTCATTTCAAAACTTTCAATATATGTTACCCTACTAATATTCAATTATTTCGCAGATTCTGCAAGGTGGCCGGGATGTTTAATCCAAACAAATACTCCTCTGCATTACTCCCACAAATTACAAAAAGTAATAGAGGCGTAATGCAGAGGAGTATCAACCGCCCCAACTTCACGCAACAGGCGAAAAAGGAGGAATGAAGGAGACGATTTTCCCGCGCTTTCACCAAAAGAGCTTTATTATCCCGCCAACACACAAGCGATATAGGAGTGAACAACACAAGCGATACTTAAGTGAATTAGCAAGTGAATCACAACAAGTGAAAATATTTGAAGTGAACAATATACGTACAAAGTACACGTCAAATACAATTTATAATTATCACCCAAACAACACGGATACTTCCTGAGTTTCAACCATCATCGAATTTGATCTTCAAGCACCCACAACGAGGGAATAAACCCAACACACAACAAGGCGTTAAATATAATTAAATTACCACAATACGTATGTATGTATATTAATCTGAAATTTAACAATAGCCACTAAGAAAGTACGCACAATTAATCAATCTTGGATACACACACACATTTATATACATATATATATACCCTAATTCATATTAAAGTGAAGTTTATAACGTTAAAACTAAACGAATATCTTTCAATTAAATGCAATCGGCCCCCTTACGTCGACATACTCCGACAATGACCTTGAAATAGCATAATTTCATTACAATATTATCAATTTTGCATGAAACGTATAAAAATATAAGCAAAAGAGCAACACACATATGTACGTCTGTAATAGCAATGTATATTTCTGAGCATAATTTTCATTGAATGCTCAGCTCTGTTCGCTCAGCACTGTTAACCTTTCCCCTTCTCAGCCAAAAGTGGTGAAATCCACTAATAGGATTTTGTTAGCTCTTGACAGTTCACACGCTTGTCCGCAATTGAACCTTCTCTATATCATACGTTCTCTGCCACCGAGCTACATACGTTCGAATCAACACCATCTCTCGTTGCTTTATCTGGACATCGCCTCGCATTACTCATATTGTACATGTATCCCATATTTTGTGTATTAAGACCATTTTAAATCTTAATTACATTCGCATTCTGTTTTTAATAAAGTGATAGTGAGTGCATTATTGGAAAAGGCAACTAGTGGGTGTAGAAATAACTACAGTAGAAACTCGATTAACCGGGCTAATTGTTGTCGATAGGCATTCGGATAATCGAATGTATGAAGAAAAACAAGTAGATATTCATATCCTGCAACGAAAATCAATGTATTAAGAAATGAACACTTACTTATGTATGTATGTACATATTTTCTTAGATTACACTACATACGTAATACTAAACTGCAGAATTAATCATGAAATACAATAAAATATTTCGGTACGTATGTACGAATAATTTGTCTACAATATGTATTTGGTAATTTGCATTTGGTTATTTCATGATAAGTAGGTAGGTAATAAGTTTAATTTGGTTTAAAATATTTGGTAATTGTCATTTGACGTAAGCAACTTTTTCTCTTCATTGCTGCTTTATCACGAATTCGTTTCAGTTGTAGTAGACTCACAGTATCACTCTAGGGGTATTCTCTCGCTCTTGCAAAACCCTTGCACGGTGCAAGAATTGCATATATTTCCTCTCGGTGTACCGGCACAACAACAAACACACGCAGAAAATTATTTGCAAGGGCTGTAAAATATGTCAGACCAAAAACCATGTATATTTGCGTGCAATGTCATGGAAAAATATAATTGCAACCCTGTTTTAGCTGACGTTTTACATAAAGTCATATAGCGTCGTTAAATTGTCTCTTACGCTTTGGCGGGTTTAAATATGTAGAGGTGACACGCACGTCAGAGCGGAGTCACAATTGCAAATGAACTAACACAATAATGAAACGCGCGGGGCAGCGGCAGCGACCCCACACTGCGCGAGCGGAATATGCAAGTTCCGACAAGTTCATGATTCCATAATTACTACGTAGGTACATATAAATTGGTCGCGATTGGTAGTCCGGATAATCGCGAATCCGTATAACTGAGGGCCGGATAAACGAGTTTCTACTGTATATACAAACAGCGGACATAGAAATAGTTAACGAAATAAGTACAGTTATACATACTACAAATCCGAACAAGATAGCAGACATAGTTGGTCAGGTTAAAGAAAATATTGAAAAACTAAATATTGAAAATAAAGAAATTTTGTTTGATGAAATAAAAAATATAAAAGCAAAAATCACATCTATAACACCGAATATCAAAAAGAGAAATAAAAGAGGTTTGATAAATATAGGAGGAATAGCATATAAATGGATGTTTGGAGTCATGGATGATGATGACAGACAAGACATTTTGAACCATTTAAAAATTATTGAAGAAAATAGCCATAATGCCATAGTAAATTTAAATAAACAAATAGTAATTAATGAACATTTAAATAGATCACTAAACTTATTAAAAGGAACTATAGAATCAGATAGGAAACAAATAATAAAAACTTTAAATATAATAAACAAAGAGGAAAATAGAATTGAGAGAAAAATTTTGTATAATGATGAAATGAATAAACTAAAATTCATAGAAAGTAAAGTTCAAGAAATACAAAATAATATAGCGGCGGCTAGATACAATATGGTACATCCAAGTATGTTAACTAGGGAAGAAATTAAAAAATATGAGATTGATTTTTACAAACTAAAATTATCAAAAGTAGGAGTAGTAGTATACAGAAACGATACAATAATATTCGCAATTCAGATACCAAGAACATTTTTTCAAACTAAGATGCAATTAATAACCCCAATGCCAAATGGAAATAAATTATAGATTATTGAAAAAGAAAAATTCGTTATAAAAATTGACGAAAACTATTTTGATTATGTAGAAAATAAAGCATTTAAAAATCTAAAATTGAGTAAAAGTTGCATATTTTTAAATACTTGCGAATTTAAATATAATAACAAAACATCAATACAAGAAATAAGCGATGACACAATATTAATAAGAAATGCAAAAAATGATGTAATAAAACAAAACTGGGATGGCAGAAAAATTGTATTAAAAAATAACTATATAATCAAATTTGTAAATTGTAAAATGGAAATTTTAAAACAAGAATTTAAAAATAATAAAACAGAATATATTCATACAATTATATACCCTGCCGAAAAATTAAACCAAAGCTACACACCAAAATTAACATTCAATGATATTGCAATAAAAAATATAGAAAACATAAAAGAAATTGCAGAATTAAAATACCATAAAAATGTATCATATGGTATTAATATAACATTGATAATAATTGTAATGGTAGTAGTAGCAATCCTAGTAATAATATTAAAGAAAAAAACAACAAAAATAAAAATTGTAAATACAAGAACTCAGGAGAGTTCAAACAGTAACGCTAGGAGTTGCGTCGTCAAACGACTCCACCACTTTCTAACTTGTCGATATACCAATAAAGACAAGTATTTTCTAAATATTTTTCATTCCTCTAAAATGTAAGTTGAATCTTCAGATTCAACTACATACATACATATTAACATGCACAAATACATAAATAAAGAAATATGTATAAGCAAGTAATCATCTTTTAAATTCCTTTAAAAATGAAATCCAATGCCACTGTTATTATTTGATATGTTTATTTAAGATATGCCGGGTCGTTGATGCTGAGGAATGTCAAGTCAGCACAACGGCTCCAAGTAAATTTAGCAAATAAGATTTTTATAAAGAATAAAATGATTATTAATAAATTGAACGGCAAGCCGCACAGTACGGAAAATTAGCCGGAGTTTTTTATTCAAACGGAAAATATGTAATTTCTGATAAATTACATATAATATCGTAATTCGCGTGACACAAGTATACTTACTCGCACTAGCACTGAAAGTCTGAAAATAAATTGGAACTGAAACACTATATTTTCAATATAAAATATTTATTAAATTCAAAATGATGATCGCTTTCAACAAGAAACAGCTGTCGAATTTGTAATTCACAAAGGTCACCTCCTGGTTCCCGAACGAGAAAGTTTTTTTTACCCTTTGCAAAAAGGGTTGATGTGCAGGCGATGTGATGAAGTTGCTGTGGTGTGTCGTGTAGGCGAAGGTTGTCATGTGAACAACAGAAGATATTTCGTCTTACCCTCGTTATCCACCAGACCCAATTGCTTCGCCACCTTATTCAGTCTGGAGAAAGCAGAACTAACGGCGCGGGTGCTGAGGCTGATGATATCAATATCATCGGCATACGCCAGCAGCTGTACACTCTTATAAAGATTGTACCTGCTCGATTAAGTTCTGCAGCTCGAATAATTTTCTCCAGCAGCACATTGAATAAGTCGCACGATAGGGAGTCGCCTTGTCTGAAACCTCGTTTGGTATCGAACGGCTTGGAGAGGTCCTTCCCGATCCTGACGGAGCTTTTGGTATTGCTCAACGTCAGCTTACACAGCCGTACTAGTTTTGCGGGGATACCAAATTCAGACATCGCGACATATAGGCAGCTCCTTTTCGTGCTGTCGAAAGCAGCTTTGAAATCGACGAAGAGATGGTGTGTGTCGATTCTCCTTTCACGGGTCTTTTCCAAGATTTGGCGAATGGTGAATATCTGGTCGGTTGTTGATTTGCCAGGTCTAAAGCCAAACTCGCCGCGCGCGCAATGGACAACGTGCTGCTCACCGTCGAAGAACAAGGAACACTGCTGGCCGAAGTGGAGGGCATCCTCAACTCGCGGCCCCTCGCACTGTTGAGCCAGGATCCCAACGACGGCGAAACATTGACTCCAGCACACCTACTAATAGGGTGCTCCCTCCGAGCTTTACCACCGGCACAAGTGTCAACGGACCCAATTCGCAATTACGAGAAATGGGAACTGTCTCAAGCAACAGTGTTGGCGACAGTGGTCCAAAACGTGCATTACCAGCCTTCAGGAGCGCAACAAATGGCTGCACCCGAAACGCAACCTACAGCCCGGGGATCTCCACCTCGTCCACGAAGACAACACGCCACCGCAGCAATTTGTAAAATTAATTAAATAATCTATGAATATTATTAAATGTTTTTTATACCATGTAAATACTTATCATTTTTATATTAACAAACATGAAAACATCTATTACCAATGTATTAGAATGTTCTATTACCGTGGATTATGAGATTGCTGAATTATCCGTGCGATTCTGTAACTTGAGACAGTCTCAAGTCCCTAAATTTGAGATTTTAAGTTAGAGACAATTTTTGTGACTTGAGACGATATTGCTATTCTGTAAGTGACAGTCACAAAATCTATTACATTTCGATATTCAGAGATGTTTTTACACTTGAATGAAAATAAATATGTCGATAACAAATATTAAATTTTCTATAACATAGTCAAAAAACATAATTATCAATAAAAAATAAAAATATATGTTGATTTTGTTTCATAATATTTACGAAATTTATGTAAAACTGATTTATTTTTCATCTTTTCGTGTTTGAGTTGCTTGCAAAATATAAAGAAACGACAATCGATTAATATCTATGATGATCTCAATTCAATATATTCAAAATGGCAGACAAGAGCTCTTTTTAGTTTTGTGACCTGCTAACTACCAGGTCTCAATATTTTGAGACTAACGCTAGAGACTGTTTAGTGAATAGTAACTAGTCTCAAATTGAGACTTTGCCTCAAAATGTCTCAAATAGAGACTAGAGACTGGTTACAGAATCGCGCTATATATCTACGTATACTTACCTCTCTCTTATGTGTACATACTTACCACTAGATTAATTTTTTAAGATAAGCCATGAAATCCGTTTAATAAAGAATTCACCTGTATAATAACCATAATCGAGAACGGTCGTTTCGTAATCAGCAATTTTTAAAAACTCGCATAGGCACAGGCAATTTCGCACGTTTAGAAAAAATCGCGCATCCCAATTTATTACACTTCTCAAAAAAGCTTGAGAAATTTTCACAATTGGTTGCCTTTTTTTGTAAGAACTGGACATGTCGTAATAGAACAAAGCAAAATAGTAAATTCTGAGTGGTACGCAAAATCATAAAAACCAACCGCCGAAGACAGAGTCATCCATCATTTAGTCCTGACTTGGTACCGAATGACGTTTTTTTATTTCCGTACGTACTAAGATAGAGGATGGAGTGTGTAGAAGTTCACGCAAGTGAGGAAAGTTCTCTGATCGCCATTCACTTGGGAGTGAGCCAGAAACGATTCTTTTACATAAGACTCAAGCAGCTCACGACTTCCGGTCTTTGACCAAGTATCCTCTGGATAGCCTAAGAACATCCGTTTGAAGGCGAGCTAAAGTGAGAAGGCGAGCAGGCGGCACAACCCAATGCAGGGGAGGTTGTGCGCTGTGTTTGGGACCGGCCACGTTAAAAAACACTTCCAATGAAAAATGAACAACAGCCTCGGATGAGAGACCCCTCTTTTGATGACGACCATGGCAAAGGAATTAAGGACTATGATTTGAGGGCATGCACCTGGAATGCCCAGTCCCTTAATTGGGATGGCGCCGCTGCTCAGCTAATTGATGTCCTCGTGAAAATAAAGGCTGACATCACCGCCGTCCAAGAAATGCGATGGACGGAACGAAGACGAGTAGGTCTTTGTGGCATTTACTACAGTGGTCATATAAAGGAGCGCAAGTTTGGTGTGGGGTACGTGGTGGGAGAGAGACTCAGTCGCCGAGTACTATCATTCACTCCGGTGAATGAACGTCTAGCCGCAATCCGCATCAATGCGAGGTTCTTCAACATATCGCTGATTTGCGCCCACGCCTTGCCAGAAGAGAAGGATGTTGTGACCAAAGATGCCTTCTTTGAGCGAATGGAGCGCACCTATGAGAGATGCCCCCGCCACGATGTCAAAATCGTGCTTGGCGACTTTAACGCCAGGGTGGGGAAAGAAGGTATATTTGGCACTACGGTCGGTAAATTCAGCCTCCACTAGGAAATATCCCCAAATGGGTTGAGGC
This sequence comes from Bactrocera dorsalis, assembly GCF_023373825.1. NCBI lineage: Eukaryota > Metazoa > Arthropoda > Insecta > Diptera > Tephritidae > Bactrocera > Bactrocera dorsalis. The sequence continues at coordinate 19,381,530 of NC_064308.1, read as the reverse complement.
TGATCGACTTCGCCGGGGCCCGAAATATGGTTATCTGTTGTACTAGATTCCAGCATTAGAAGATACCTCAAGCTACCTGGCTGTCTCCGGATCGAAAAACTACCAACAAGATCGATCATGTTGTGATAGCCGGAAGACACGTCTCCAGTGTTTTAGATGTGCGTGCGCTCCGAGGTCCTTGTTGCAGCTAAGATTCGCACTCGCCTCTGTGCAGCAAAAAACGCACGCCAACAAACACAAGGAACGACGTCGAGAAGCTGCAATCACAACAGACAGTCGAACGATTTTCTACTCGGCTTGCACTCCTGCTCTCTGAGAGCACTCGTCAACAACTCGGTATAAGAGAACTATGGGACGGCATTTCAAACTCCTTACGTACAGCTGCAACCGCAGCGCACGGTGGTTCCTCCCATACGACAAAAATAAAAAAGTCTATGTTTATATATTGGGCTTGTAGCTAAATAAATAGTTGCATATGCTATCAAATTTATGTATTTTGAGTTTGTTTTGATTATTTCTAACGGAACTTCTTGAGTGAAAGCAACATATATACGGCCTTGCACAGAAGTAAATAGTTGACAAAAATAAAAGCGAAAGCAACGTGTACATTCAACTGCAAACGTTTAATTTAAAAAAGTGTCTAAATAAAAATACTGAAAACGGAAATTAAAGTAGATGGTAATAGTATTATTGTCCAGTAATAACAAGTTTTTAAATTGTGCTGTTGTTTTTAGAATAACAAATTTTAATGAAGAGTCTTTTTGATTCAGTTTTGTTGTTCTTTGTTAAATGTATTTGGAGATTTAGTAACTTTGTCAACCGAATGCAGTGACCGGATTAGTGTGTAAATGTTGATACAAGTATATAGTTTAAAATAATATTAAGTTCATGTGCAGGGATTTGCAGGTTTCTAAATAAAGTTCATTAAACTAACCTAACTTTTTAGTTTCAAAGTGTATTTTGTACATCAAATGTGCGTGTTATAGCATTGGTTTTTGCAAGTAATGTCAATAAACAAATGAGGAATTAGTTGTTGTCTCACTCTCTCTCTCTGAGATTTTTATTTTTTAAATTTCTTATCGTAGGAACGTCTCATCAATGCATATTTTCTCGCTCCTATATTTTTGAAATTTGGTGCTCCAAAAATGGATCAAATACGACGAAAGGTCAGGAAGTTTTTGAAGATATAGTCAGAGAAACAGGTTTTGCAGGTGACAAACACCCGTTTGATGATATACTGAAATGTGTAAAATATTTATGCAGACGCATTGGGTTGATGTGGAAACAAAACCAACGCGTAAAGTCAGACGTGTTAAGAAACTACTTGGATTGGCTCTCTTACAAAGAGGTTGTTACCTTAAGTCTCGAAACTCTATCTTTGCCATCTGAAAAAGAAAAAGCAAAAGCGAGTAAACGTGGTCGCCCAACTGCTGATTTCTCTGCATGTACCAAACGGACTAAGCAACGTAGAATAGCAAAATAGGCTTCAACATACGAGGAAAACTTCTCGAATTGCAACAAATACGGATTTACTTAATATGTTATTGTTGAGCTCAGATCCATTTATTACAGGTCAACGAAAATAGCCATGCAAAAAGAAAAGCGCATTATTAAAATCTGCAAGAGAATTGTTGGAAGACTAATTACGTAAAGGAATTTTTTATTGAGGTTTACAACGTCCGTATTTTTCTTCCAAATTAATAAAATTTTTATTTGAACTGTAAAAAATAAATTGTTTAATTTTATAAAATTAAATGGCACATCTGTTTTCCTTTCTATTTATTAATAATAAATCCGGGAATTGGAACAAAATTTATCACATTAATTATTATTTTAACGTTAGAATTATATATGTAGAATATGAAAAGTGGGCGTTAAACAATTGCGATTTTTTCAGTACTTGCATGAACAGAAATATGCTGTGTATATTGGAGGTCAGTATCTCTATTCTAACTATTTTTGTCGCTATCCTCCATACAAATGAAACCACTATGCAGCGGAGAGAAAACAGGCTGCCTACCTCGCAACGTTACGATCGACCACAACACGTGCGGGATGGGATAGATACCGAGAGTTGAAGAGGGAAGAGAGACGAATTTGCAGACAGTAAAAGAAAGAGGCCGAAATGCGTGAGTACGAAGAGCTTGATAAGCTGGCCGACAGGGGTAATGCTCGAAAATTCTACGAAAAGATGCGGCAGCTTACAGAAGGTTTCGAGACCAGAGCATTATCTTGTAGAACCCTCAATGGTGATCTAGACACCGATGCCTAGAGCATAGTTAAATTATGGAGGGAACACTTTTCCAGCCTGCTGAATGGCAGTGAACGCACAACGCCAGGAGAAGGCGAGCCCGATTTCCCAATCGATGACGATGGAGCAGACGTTCCTTTACCCAACCATGAAGAAGTTCGAAAATCAATTGCCCGCTGAAGAACAAAGAAGCGGCAGGGGCCGACGGATTGCCGGCTGAGCTATTCCAACACGGCGGCGAAAAACTCATGAGGAGCATGCATTCTTTGTAAAATATGGTTGGGCGAAAGCATGCCCAACGATTGGAATTTAAGTGTGCTATGCCCAATCCATAAAAAAGGAGACCCCACAATCTGCACCAACTACCGTGGGATTAGCCTCCTTAACATCGCATACAAGGTTCTATCGAGTGTATTGTGTGAAAGATTAAAGCCCACCGTCAACAAACTGATTGGACCTTATCAGTTTGGCTTTAGACCTGGCAAATCAACAACCGACCAGATATTCACCATGCGCCAAATCTTGGAAAAAACCCGTGAAAGTAGAATCGACACACACCACTCTTCGTCGATTTCAAAGCTGCTTTCGACAGCACGAAAAGGAGCTGCCTATATGCCGCGATGTCTGAATTTGGTATCTAATACGGCTGTGTAAGCTGGAGTTGAGCAATACCAAAAGCTCCGTCAGAATGGGGAAAGACCTCTTCGAGCCGTTTGATACCAAACGAGGTTTCATACATGGCGACTCTCTATCGTGCGACTTTTTCGACCTGCTTCTAGAGAAAATAGTTCGAGCTGCAGAACTAAATAGAGAAGGTACCATCTTCTATAAGAGTGTACAGCTGATGACGTATGCCGGTGATATTGATATCATCGGCCTCAACACCCGCGCCGTTAGGTCTGCTTTCTTCAGACTGGACAAGGAAGCAAAAGAAATGGGTCTGGCAGTGAACGAGGTCAAGACGAAATATCTGGTGTCATCAAACAAACAGTCGTCGCACTTGCGACTTGGCACTCACGTCACTGTTGACAGTCATAACTTTGAAGTTGTACCTAAATAAACTCTCGAAACCTTTGAATATACCCTAGCAGATAATTCAGATATACCGGTGTGGTCAAATTTCGACAGTTTTTTAACCCACAAATACAAAACCCTCGAATCTGTTGGAAATTTCAAAGCTTCAGTAGCAAAATTACCGCCATTCCACATCGGTACAGTTAAAAGAACAGATGAAAAGAAATATAACACTTTTCATGCAAACGTGGCTGAAACGGCAATTGCCAGACCCTCTAACACTCAAAAGAATAATAATTTCAACTTTACTCAAAATAATATATGTAGATACAGAAAGCTGTAAGCTCTGCAAAACGCAGCACCCTATTCGAGAATGTCCCAAATTTCTCGCAATGAATGTAGAGATACGTATCTCCACAATCAAAAAATATGGTTATTGCTATAACTGCTTGGCCATATCACACAGCTACAAGAACTGTGTGAGTAAATTCTCGTGTCGTAAGTGTCACAAAAAACACAATACTCTGATGCACAGAGAATCCAGCTTTCGACCTGAATCCACTCCGGAAATACCAAACGTCACTAGTTCGAACCCTGAAAACGCTTCAAGTACCGCACTACCCACCCGAAGCACAAATACAAATCGGCAAGCCTACACTACAACTATACAGTCCACTAAATCATCAACCCAAGACCCACCCAACCCAAGTAGAAAGCAGATATTACTCGGTACTGCAATGGTTCAAATAGAACATAATGGCCAGCGATATTCCGCGAGAGCTCTTATTGATTCAGAATCGGAAGCCACATTTATATCTCGAAGACTTCAGAGAAGTTTGGATATACCCACCCACTCTGCATCAGCCCAAGTGACCGGACTAAACAATGCAGTTTCAGCAACACCAACGAATATTTGTGAAATCACTCTTTGCTCACCCTTAAACACAAATTATGAGGTATCAGCACAGGCATTTATACTAAATAGCCTAACTGATAATTTACCCTCATACCCCTTGGATCCAATGCAGTGTCTTAAAAACCTTGGATTCACTTTAGCCGACACCCAATTTCACAAACCCAGGCCCGTGGATATACTAATCGGCAGTGATATCTATCCAAGTATTTTACTCAATGGAGTAAAGGGAAACATACTATGTTCACTCTTAGCCCAAGAGACAGAATTCGGATGGATATTGTCCAGACCCATAACCCAACCCTCCCAAAATTCCGCCATAGTAACATTTCACAATAAAGTGAATCCCGAGAATCTACTCACACGTTTTTGGAAGGTGGAGGAAATCCCAAAGGAATCCGTAGGTTCCAAATCGGACCAAATTTGTGAGGAAAATTTCCAAAAAACTACCCGTCGTAATCCAGATGGGCGCTATATAGTAACCCTACCCTTCAAAGAACCCGACAATATTGATATCGGATACTCTAAACATATAGCGTTGGCCCAACTCCTCAGAAATGAACGAGCTTTACTTAAAAAACCCGAAGTGAAAGCAGAATATGACAAAGCAATTATGGAATATTTGGAACTCGGACAAATGAAGAACGTAGAATAAGACCCTTCTGGTAAAGCGATCCAATATTACTTACCATACCACGCAGTCATTAAACCCGACCATATAACACGAAATTGCGTGTCGTATTTAATGCATCTTGCCCCACGTCAAATCACAAAAGTTTGAATGACGTCTTACATATCGGTCCTACTTTACAGAAAGATCTTATCGTTATTCTGATCACAAATTGGAGGTTCTTCCAATTCGTTTTTAATGCGGATATTCAAAAAATGTACCGCCAAATACTCGTAGACCCTAATCATACTCGGTTCCAAAGGATACTACTTAGGAAGTCCCCGGAAGACACAATAGAAGACTTCGAATTGCAAACAGTCATGTTCGGCATAAATTGTGCACCGTATGTAGCAATACGGATCCTCATGAAACTAGCCGATGATATAGGATCATTTTTTAGAGACGGAAACGCTCAACCTTTCGGAACCCGAAAACACCAAAAACCTGGGCATTCGATGGAACTTCAAAAATGATTCATTTTTCTTCCTCGTCAACCCAATGGAGAAAAAACCCGCACACACCAAACGTGAAGTTTTATCAGCCATAGCAAAATTGTTTGATCCAGCCGGTTGGCTTAGCCCAATAATAATCACGGCAAAAATAATAATGCAATAAATATGGCTAGATAAAACTAACTGAGATGAAAGCCTGAAGCACCTCACCCTTCATCGATGGAACAGCTTCGTGAAGTATTACGAAAACATAAACAAAATTGAAATACCCAGATGCACCCATTTCAACCCCAACAGCCACCATCGAATTCCACGGATTCTCTGTTGCTTCAGAAAAAGCATATGCCGCGACACTTTACATAAGGGTTTTAGTTGGACACAAAATAAGGACAACTCTCTTAGTGTCAAAAACAAGAGTTGCTCCCATTAAAACCGTATCCCTAGCCAGATTGGAACTCTACGGAGCGGTTCTTCTAGCTGACCTTGTGAACTCTACCCTATCCCAACTACACATATCCCAATATAAAAATTATTTTTGAACTGACTCATCGAGTAGCTGCAATCACCGAGAAAGTGGGAGTCGATAATTGGAACCATGTGGAAAGCCAAGACAATCCCGCAGACTTGGCAAGCCGAGGATGTACACCCACCGATCTATTGAATTGCAACCTCTGGTGGCATTGACCCCAATGGCTACAGCATGAAAAGGAGCATTTCCAGCATCGGAGAAAACATACAACCCTACCGTGGAATTAAAACCCGTTAAGACGTTTGCGATAACCACCCAAGAGGATATACTCGAAAGGTTTTCCTCATTCCCCAGAGCTATTCTCGTTTTCGCTTACCTATTCAGGTTTTGCGCAAATGCCTCACCAAGAAGACGAGAAACTGATTACTCAAGCCACGATATAACCCCGGAAGAGTTCAAAACAGCCCGAATGAAGTTAATTATTCACACCCAAAAAACATATTTCCTATGATGCCTTGACCCGTAAAACCCAAAGACACAAGAAAAGTTTATTATTGACTTTAAATCCGTTCATTGACCCTAAAGGAGTTATGCGAAGTGACGGAAGATTAACCAATTCTGCAGTACTATCATATAGTGAGCGTCACCCTATCTTATCTATATATATAAAAATCAATGCCACTTTCTTTGTAATTTCATCACTCATAAACGGCTGAACCGATTTGGCTGATTTTTTTTGTTGTATTTGTTATTATTAGGAGAAGGTTCTTATGTAAGAAAAAAATTACGAAAGTTGCCGGAAACCCCTAAAAACAGCCCTTTTCTTTTTCCCATACAAACGTTTTATTTTGTATATACATACATACATACATACATATGTAAGTAAAAATGATTGTTCGTTTGTTAGTAACGCTAACGCTCGAGAACGGCGGAACCAATCTTCATGAAATCAGAAGTTGTTCGCTGTGGATCTGGAAAGGGTTAGATATAAAAAAACCATATACTTTTCATAAGGAAAAGTCGAAAAATTGGAAATTTCCAAAAAGTGACTTTTCATACACTTCTTTTATGTTTTGTTTTTCAATATTTTGATTTGTAAATTATTTGAATCGTTCAATTTCGGTCGCTTACTTTTTTATTCTGGAAAAATTATTGAAAATTATTCAGTGAAAACTTTATGTGTGTTTCAAACGAAGTGATCAATTACAGATTGAAATTTGTTACGAAGCAACGAAGACATCGCGCTAATATCGGTCGGCGTTCTTTTTGCCATCAACGTATGGCAGCTCAAGACACAAGAACTTCATGAGACTCCCACGATGCGATGACATATGTGTGGAATTATAGATCGCTGTCAATCAGCAAGCGATCATCACGATAATACAGCAAGACTTTTCAAACAACAGCTACGGTGTTTGATGAACTTTATCTTGAAGCAACGTATGTATATACAAGTATGGTGTAGTCAGATGCTGGATGTACTCTGTTGAGTTGCAAAAAAGAGGTTTGCCCCAGGCACACATTTTTCTTTGAATGGTGGATGGTGGTTACACCAGATCAAATTGATGAAATCATTTCTGCCGAAATTCCTCATGCAGAGAAAGATCCATTATTCTACGAAGCGATGAAAACCAATATGGTGCATGGACCTTGCAGACATCCCACTTGCACTAAATGCACGAAACACTATCCACGTGCTTTTCTTTCGGAAACGCAAACTGGAAATGATGGATATCCACTCTATCGTCGTAGCTCATCAGACGACAATGGCAGGACATTTACCATTCAACTTAGAGTAGTGAATATCGAAGTTGAGAACATATTGATCGTACTATATTCTCCACTGTTGTCTAATTCACATTCAAAACTCATATCAATGTTTAGTATTGCAGTTTGGTGTAATCTATAAAATACGTTTGTAAGTACGTCATCAAAGGAACCAATATGGCGGTTATTGGTCTTGAACGATACGGTCGATACGTGAACTGCAATAAAGCGCTTTGTAGGGTATTTACTTCTGCAATTCATGAACGTTTTTTGACTGTTGTGCGTCTCGCAGTTTATTTGAAGAATGGCTAAAGAGTGTTTTTCAACCCAGAGAATACAGTGCAGCCAGCGGAAACACTTCCAATAACATTGACATTTTCCATAATACAATTGCTAAGTATTTGGAATAGAAGAAAAGAACTGCAACCAAATACGCCGTGAAATAGATTATAAATGGTTCAGTAATGAGTCGTTGAGTATGTATTATACCACGTGCATCCCTAAAGACTGATGTCACAACCTTTCCAACCGCCTTTTTCGTTTTTCCGCGCCTGAAAACCATCACCACCAACTTCATCATGTGCAATCCACTAGAATGACTGTCGATTGAACTCCAGCGGGAAATGATGGAGCTATATTTCTTTATTTATTGCGATTAGAGAGTACTTAAACACTTCTCAGAATTAGTTGTTTTTGTTGGATTATAAACTTGCGAGCACCTACTTTGCAACTCAACGGTGGATTTCCCTGAGCCCAAATTCAACAGTATTTTTCACAAAAAAACAATGCTTTATTGACACATGAAATGCTTTATGATCGATTTTTTTAAACTAACACAAGTTGCTTCAGAAAAATACTATATCTCATTAACTAATAGTTATAATCCAACTAATAGAAATCATATAGATGGTAGTAGTAGTATTATCTATGTATCAGCCACAGTGAAGCGTGGACGGGTCCTCTAGTTACCCTATAATAGTCATATGCCAAAACTACTAACTCAATTCACCCATTCAGCAACATTACACGGCGGAAATCAGCTAGTTTTACGACTTATGCGTTCAGAATTTTGGTTACCGAAGCTGAAAACCCTCATCAAGTCTACCATTCATCAGTTCAAAACTTGCGTTTTGCACAAAAAGCGCCACACTACTCAGATTATGGCAGCACTACCCGCCGAACGTACCACCTTAACCCGTCCATTCGCAGCAACAGGAGTCGATTTCGCCGGTCCCTACGACATAAAAAATTACACCAACAGAGCATGTCTGATCACAAAAGGTTACGTATGCGTATTTGTATGTTTTGCAACTAAGGCAATACATCTAGAGCCAGTAGGTGATCTCACCACCAACGCATTCATGGCCGCATTCGCACGTTTCTCTTCCAGGCGCGGATGTCCCGACGATCTCTATTCAGACAATGGTACAAATTTCGTTGGAGCGTCTAAACTTTTAATTAAAGATCGGCGAGAATTCATGAAGTCATTGAAAACTCAATTAACAACTAGTGAAGCACACCAAAATATCAACTGGCAATTTAATCCCCCAGGAGCTCCACACATGGGTGGACTCTGGGAAGCAGGAGTGAAAAGCTTAAAGAGCCACTTGAAAAAGGTGTCTCAGAACCAAAAATTCACTTTCGAAGAACTAGCTACCCTTTTAACCCGAATCGAAAGTTGCTTGAATTCTCGCCCTTTAAGCCCATTAAGTGAAGACCCAACAAATTTATAACCTTTAACCCCAGGTCATTTCTTAATAGGTACCCCTTTATTAATCCCATTAGAACCCAACTTAGAAGATGCACATCTAAGCATCGCACAAAGATGGCAGAAACTGAAGATACTCCATCAACACTTCTGCCAGCGATGGAAAGAAGAGTATCTGAAAGAACTCCACAAAAGATGCAAGTGGAAATACCCTCAACGCAATATAGACGTCAACGATATGGTAGTTATACGTTAAGAAACACTACCCCCAAATGAGTGGAGACTTGGTCGCATCGAAAAAACGTATCTCGGTGCAGACAATAAAGCAAGAGTAGTTGACATACGTACCTCTCAGGGAACAATTACCCGCCCAATAACCAAAATAGCCACTTTCCCAAATAATTTATCTTATTTTCTTATAGTGATATGGCCCCTCAAACTAGTACGAAGCCAATATGCAGCCGCCAAAGCAGCCCCACATACACTGTGCCATCACTCAGCGTGATCCGTAGCATCAGCCCACTCTCCGACGAAGGAACCCTGGCAAGACGCCTACATCGCTTTAAAGCGACCCTTTCCCCCATTCGAGAGGAGCGAGGAAATACCCATCGCAGGGCCCGACGTACTGTCAGCCTTTCTCCTATTCGAGAAGAACGAGGAAGTACCCATCGCACGGCTCGGCGCACTATCAGCCGTCCAGCAAAACGAACACACAAGCACGTCGCCTGTGGATTGTGCAAAAAGGATCATAGACTGGTAACATGTTCAAAATTTACTGAAAAGAACATCAACGAATCAAAGTTTGACGCAGTCATTAAGTATTTATAAGTACTGCGCCAATTGCTTGGCCAGATCGCATTCCACCCAAAAGTGCACAAGTACAAAACGATGTGCCACGTGTAATGGGGAACACCATTAAACTCTACATGAACACCCCAGGTTGTTCTGCAAGGAGCCAGAAAAAAAATCAAAGAGCAAAGAAAGATTGCATAAACAAAATGATCTACCCACGTTACTGGCCAAGCCGACCCTCATACCAACAGTCACGATCAAAGTTAAACATGATGGCAAGTGGAATAAAATACGAGCCATTATCAACCCGACCCGAAAGGTGACTGTAATTGCGTCAGAACTGGTTCAGAGATTGAGGTTATCGAAAACGTACCTCGACTCGCATCGTATATGCAAAGTCGTCATAGGATCATTAACTGATTCCGACTGGCATGTCGAAGTTAACTGCCTACTGACGCATGATTTAACGACCCGACCCTATAATCGTGACTTAAGTGGCGAAATCATTAAGAAGTTCGACCACTTAGGCCTAGCCGATCCTACATTTTGGAAGAACGACAAAATCATGTTGGAACTGGGAGCTGACATCTACCCAAGATTGATGAAACCCGGCTTATTCAACCCCGATAACAGCACCGTGATCGCACAAAACACCGCACTCGGTTGGACTTTAACCGGTGCTTGTGCGATTTAAACCCCAAGTATACCTCCAACCCGTTCATTATTTCATTATTCATTTACCCAAATCAAAATAGATCTAAAAATCTTTTTATTCGCAGACACTGCAAGGCGGCCGGGATGTTCATACTAAATGAACACATCCCTGCATTGTCCTCCTAACTCGTCTAAATACGAATTAGAGGACAATGCAAAAAACCACCAACAGCGCCAACATAACAACAGAAAGACACAATAAAACGAGTCATCATAGCGGACGGAAATACAGGCGCCAAATTATACAGCAGCAGCAGTATTAGCAGCAACAACAACACAACAGCAGCAGCACCAGCATATCAACGCGGGAAAAAATAACCACATCAGGTTTTATATAAAATTTATATTTATATTTATAAATAACCCTTAAACTGTATTATTGTATAAACCCATACACAAATATACAATTGTACATACTAACCCACTCATACTATATATTACACACCGTCAAATAAAGGGTGATTTTTTAAGAGCTTGATAACTTTTTTTTAAAAAAAAACGCATAAAATTTGCAAAATCTCATCGGTTCTTTATTTGAAACGTTAGATTGGTTCATGACATTTACTTTTTGAAGATAATTTCATTTAAATGTTGACCGCGGCTGCGTCTTAGGTGGTCCATTCGGAAAGTCCAATTTTGGGCAACTTTTTCGAGCATTTCGGCCGGAATAGCCCGAATTTCTTCGGAAATGTTGTCTTCCAAAGCTGGAATAGTTGCTGGCTTATTTCTGTAGACTTTAGACTTGACGTAGCCCCACAAAAAATAGTCTAAAGGCGTTAAATCGCATGATCTTGGTGGCCAACTTACGGGTCCATTTCTTGAGATGAATTGTTGTCCGAAGTTTTCCCTCGAAATGGCCATAGAATCGCGAGCTGTGTGGCATGTAGCGCCATCTTGTTGAAACCACATGTCAACCAAGTTCAGTTCTTCCATTTTTGGCAACAAAAAGTTTGTTAGCATCGAACGATAGCGATCGCCATTCACCGTAACGTTGCGTCCAACAGCATCTTTGAAAAAATACGGTCCAATGATTCCACCAGCGTACAAACCACACCAAACAGTGCATTTTTCGGGATGCATGGGCAGTTCTTGAACGGCTTCTGGTTGCTCTTCACCCCAAATGCGGCAATTTTGCTTATTTACGTAGCCATTCAACCAGAAATGAGCCTCATCGCTGAACAAAACACGCGCGCGAAACACATTTCGAACCGAACACTGATTTTGGTAATAAAATTCAATGATTTGCAAGCGTTGCTCGTTAGTAAGTCTATTCATGATGAAATGTCAAAGCATACTGAGCATCTTTCTCTTTGACACCATGTCTGAAATCCCACGTGATCTGTCAAATACTAATGCATGAAAATCCTAACCTCAAAAAAATCACCCGTTATATACAAATTTCTATTGTTACTCAAATCCTAATAAGTTTTTATTTTATTTGGCACACCGGCAAATACATTGTCGACAACCCCGACATTTTGGTCCTTCGAGCCGAAACTTCTGCCTATTTAAATAAACCCACTCAAATAACCATCGTTTGGATCAACAAATTTGCATATTTTCACCCACCCAATCAACCATATTTTGGATCCACAGGATTAACATTCACCCACCCAATATTCATCAACCACTTTGGATTTAAACAAAACTCATCAATTTTCAACATATGTACGTGGAGAAAAAATTGTAAGTACCCGAACCCCAATTTATTTAAAATATATTAATATGAATTAGTGCAAATCGGAATAAAACGGCATAGTGACACAAGAACAAAATTAATATTCTATTCAAAGTAAATCTTTTGCTTAACCGGTATTAAGCACAAAGTATTTGCAAAATTTTAATTGCCATATTCCGCTTTGCACCTTACCCGTTCACATACATACATATGCACATATGTTTTGAGAGCCAAATAGTGTTGCTTTGGCGCCCACCCATACCTACGCGTACATATGTTTAGTTGCATTACCCGCTCAATTAACAACAAATTAACGTTGACTGCTAGTGCAGTGTAAGCAAGAATGATAGAAACAAGATTGCGCAATGACGAGTTCAAATTTTGTTCGTTCTGCGCATCTACGTCACGGTTGACCAACGTAGAATCAGCTGATTTTCAATTGTTTGTTATTCTTTGCAATAAGAAGCAATTTTGTATTAAAACATGAATATCATCAAAAGTTAACATCAATATAAGTGAATATTTTATAGTGAACATTTACCTACATATTCAATTCATGGTATTTTCGTTGCATTATTTAATTTTGTCTCTTTGCTGTGTTTGTTTCAATTATATACATACATTTATGCAAATAAAAATATTGAATATTTTGTGACCAACTATCAATTTATTGTCTTATTTAATTTTCTTTTTTTGATGTACATATTTTCAATTAAGTTTTTATTTAAGGAACGAATCCTAAAATACATTTTAGCTCTGAAAAACAATTCTTGTATTTTGGTGCTACAATTAACAAAATTACTGAAATTAAATTACAAAAGTGCTTCTGGACGTAATTTTCACATACATATGTATATGCAAATCAGTACCATTTAAGTCGTCAAATACTGCTTGCAAGGCTCTCTCCATCAACGTATCTGTTAGTTTTGAGAGTCCTCCTTCAGATAGGTGATCCATCCAAGTATAAGATGAACAATTTTCTGAATTGGCACAAATTTCGGGGTTGTCTTTACTGATTTTTTTTGTTGTATTTGTTATTATTAGGAGAAGGTTCTTATGTAAGAAAAAAATTACGAAAGTTGCCGGAAACCCCTAAAAACAGCCCTTTTCTTTTTCCCATACAAACGTTTTATTTTGTATATACATACATACATACATACATATGTAAGTAAAAATGATTGTTCGTTTGTTAGTAACGCTAACGCTCGAGAACGGCGGAACCAATCTTCATGAAATCAGAAGTTGTTCGCTGTGGATCTGGAAAGGGTTAGATATAAAAAAACCATATACTTTTCATAAGGAAAAGTCGAAAAATTGGAAATTTCCAAAAAGTGACTTTTCATACACTTCTTTTATGTTTTGTTTTTCAATATTTTGATTTGTAAATTATTTGAATCGTTCAATTTCGGTCGCTTACTTTTTTATTCTGGAAAAAATTATTGAAAATTATTCAGTGAAAACTTTATGTGTGTTTCAAACGAAGTGATCAATTACAGATTGAAATTTGTTACGAAGCAACGAAGACATCGCGCTAATATCGGTCGGCGTTCTTTTTGCCATCAACGTATGGCAGCTCAAGACACAAGAACTTCATGAGACTCCCACGATGCGATGACATATGTGTGGAATTATAGATCGCTGTCAATCAGCAAGCGATCATCACGATAATACAGCAAGACTTTTCAAACAACAGCTACGGTGTTTGATGAACTTTATCTTGAAGCAACGTATGTATATACAAGTATGGTGTAGTCAGATGCTGGATGTACTCTGTTGAGTTGCAAAAAAGAGGTTTGCCCCAGGCACACATTTTTCTTTGAATGGTGGATGGTGGTTACACCAGATCAAATTGATGAAATCATTTCTGCCGAAATTCCTCATGCAGAGAAAGATCCATTATTCTACGAAGCGATGAAAACCAATATGGTGCATGGACCTTGCAGACATCCCACTTGCACTAAATGCACGAAACACTATCCACGTGCTTTTCTTTCGGAAACGCAAACTGGAAATGATGGATATCCACTCTATCGTCGTAGCTCATCAGACGACAATGGCAGGACATTTACCATTCAACTTAGAGTAGTGAATATCGAAGTTGAGAACATATTGATCGTACTATATTCTCCACTGTTGTCTAATTCACATTCAAAACTCATATCAATGTTTAGTATTGCAGTTTGGTGTAATCTATAAAATACGTTTGTAAGTACGTCATCAAAGGAACCAATATGGCGGTTATTGGTCTTGAACGATACGGTCGATACGTGAACTGCAATAAAGCGCTTTGTAGGGTATTTACTTCTGCAATTCATGAACGTTTTTTGACTGTTGTGCGTCTCGCAGTTTATTTGAAGAATGGCTAAAGAGTGTTTTTCAACCCAGAGAATACAGTGCAGCCAGCGGAAACACTTCCAATAACATTGACATTTTCCATAATACAATTGCTAAGTATTTGGAATAGAAGAAAAGAACTGCAACCAAATACGCCGTGAAATAGATTATAAATGGTTCAGTAATGAGTCGTTGAGTATGTATTATACCACGTGCATCCCTAAAGACTGATGTCACAACCTTTCCAACCGCCTTTTTCGTTTTTCCGCGCCTGAAAACCATCACCACCAACTTCATCATGTGCAATCCACTAGAATGACTGTCGATTGAACTCCAGCGGGAAATGATGGAGCTATATTTCTTTATTTATTGCGATTAGAGAGTACTTAAACACTTCTCAGAATTAGTTGTTTTTGTTGGATTATAAACTTGCGAGCACCTACTTTGCAACTCAACGGTGGATTTCCCTGAGCCCAAATTCAACAGTATTTTTCACAAAAAAACAATGCTTTATTGACACATGAAATGCTTTATGATCGATTTTTTTAAACTAACACAAGTTGCTTCAGAAAAATACTATATCTCATTAACTAATAGTTATAATCCAACTAATAGAAATCATATAGATGGTAGTAGTAGTATTATCTATGTATCAGCCACAGTGAAGCGTGGACGGGTCCTCTAGTTACCCTATAATAGTCATATGCCAAAACTACTAACTCAATTCACCCATTCAGCAACATTACACGGCGGAAATCAGCTAGTTTTACGACTTATGCGTTCAGAATTTTGGTTACCGAAGCTGAAAACCCTCATCAAGTCTACCATTCATCAGTTCAAAACTTGCGTTTTGCACAAAAAGCGCCACACTACTCAGATTATGGCAGCACTACCCGCCGAACGTACCACCTTAACCCGTCCATTCGCAGCAACAGGAGTCGATTTCGCCGGTCCCTACGACATAAAAAATTACACCAACAGAGCATGTCTGATCACAAAAGGTTACGTATGCGTATTTGTATGTTTTGCAACTAAGGCAATACATCTAGAGCCAGTAGGTGATCTCACCACCAACGCATTCATGGCCGCATTCGCACGTTTCTCTTCCAGGCGCGGATGTCCCGACGATCTCTATTCAGACAATGGTACAAATTTCGTTGGAGCGTCTAAACTTTTAATTAAAGATCGGCGAGAATTCATGAAGTCATTGAAAACTCAATTAACAACTAGTGAAGCACACCAAAATATCAACTGGCAATTTAATCCCCCAGGAGCTCCACACATGGGTGGACTCTGGGAAGCAGGAGTGAAAAGCTTAAAGAGCCACTTGAAAAAGGTGTCTCAGAACCAAAAATTCACTTTCGAAGAACTAGCTACCCTTTTAACCCGAATCGAAAGTTGCTTGAATTCTCGCCCTTTAAGCCCATTAAGTGAAGACCCAACAAATTTATAACTGTATTACTCAGTGGTGAACTCACCTTTGTTTCCGAACTCACTTGTTATAAAATATTTTTTAAAAGAATAGGTTTTCGGAATACTCTTTTTATTAACTTTACAAACGTTTTCAATGTTTACAAAAGGTAAAATTTGGACGGATATTCCAATCGGCGGCGGAATCGACGACCGTTGATGTACGTGGGAGGAAACGAAAAGAAAAAGGCGATGCTGCGAAAAGCGTATGCGCACAAGCGTTGAGTCCTTGCGGAAGCCAAAAACGAAGTGTGTCTGGCTGGAGTTGTCCGTCCCTTTTTTTTTGTGTTCTAGTTGGAAGTGTGGTGTCACGTTTGAGTGTATTGGTGTGATGTGGAAGGTGAGTGGTGAGTGTGGTGTGCTGTTATGGTGATTTTGTGTGTTGAAATGTGGTGTGGCTGTGTTTCATGATAGGGTAAGCCGAGAGTCATTTAGACATCCCGGCCCCCCTAGGCAAATTATTAGCCTAGTAGCCTTTGCAACTGCTGCAATGTGGCCACCACGTTACTAAGCCCAGTGGGTTGGCGAGACCGCGGCCTGGGTTGACGCCGCCGCGTAGAGGTATTGTGTTGTTGGCGCCGAGTGCGTGTTCGGGATTCTGGTGGTGGCTCAGCTCTTCGTGTTCGTGCAGCACGGTTCGCCTGCGGTCGTCGGGTCGTAGCACGACTGGAGGGGGCAAGTAATGGTCTGCCGTCCCGATGAAGGAGCGTGTGATGTGGCCGCATGCATATTTGGCACGTATACCCGGATGTACACTCCGATGTGGAGTGGGTAGGTGCCAGACAATTTAGGCAGTGGCCATGTGCCTGTACAATCTGCTGGCGGAGCGGAGGCAGCATCCTCTTAAAAATGCCGCAATGCGGCAACCTGTGGGGGCGGCGGCAAAGCGGGCATCGGAGGCGCTGTGGGTCTGCTGGCACCGGCGTCGGATTTGCGCGTGTTGCACTTCGGGCAACAGTTGGTTGCGTTGTGGCCGTGGTGTTTCGAGGAGCTGGTGTAGGCCCCGTTCGTGGCACGTGAATGGTCGACCGAACGGCTGGCGTTGGTGCTGGCGGCATATCGACATCCATTTAATCTGTCAAAGATATTTACGTTATATATTTGTGGTATACGGATATGATAGTTGGTGCTACGTTAGGTGGCACTGGTGGGTAGTCATGTGGACCACCCATCTATTACTACTTTTGCGGTTTTTATTAAGATAGGATTTGTGGTTTGTTTTGCGGGTTATCGATTTATCGTTTTTTGTTTACGTTTTACGTGTCGGTTTTATCGGCTGTGGGCAAAAAGCATAGTTTAACGAGCGGCCGAGTTAGTGTTCCGTTTTGCGTACGGAGATCAACTACGCGAATATGACCGTCGGAGCCGTGGTAAAGCTTCTCTATGCGGCCAAGCCGCCATTCAGTGGGGGGGAGACAATCGTCATGAATTAAGACACAATCTCCAAGCTTAGGCGCGTTTTCTGGTGTTTTCCACCGGTACCTTCTGTGGAGGTCCTTTAAATAATCTTCTTTCCATCGAAGACTGAAATGGTGATGGAGAATTTTAATTCTTTCCCATCTGTTTAATAAGGAAAGCGACTCCACGCCTGGCTCAGGTGTGGCCAGAATGGGCGCTCCTTTAAGAAAATGCCCTGGTGTGAGGGCTGTAAAGTCTGATGGATCTTGCGAGAGGGCTGCGAGAGGCCGTGAGTTGAGGACGGCTTCAATTCTAGTTAAGAGTGTCGTGAACTCTTCATAATTGAATTTATAAGTGCCAGCTAGCTTCTTAAAATGTGATTTGAAGCTTTTTACGGCTGATTCCCATAAACCACCCATATGTGGAGCGCTTGGGGGGATAAACTGCCAATTGATGCCTTGGGGAGCATATTTTTGTATAATGTCAGGTGAGATTTGTTTCATAAAATCCACAAATTGTTTCTCTGTGGCTCTTTGAGCTCCGATAAATGTTTTGCCATTATCGCTCATGATTTTGGATGGAAAGCCACGTCGTCCGACGAAGCGAGCAAATGCCGCGAGGAAAGCCTCCTTTGTCAGATTGGAACATAGCTCAAGGTGTACTGCTTTTGTCGTAAAACAGACAAAGACAGCCACATAGCCCTTCATCAGGGTGGGAGACCTTAGCATGGACGCCTTTATTTGAAAAGGGCCTGCAAAGTCGACACCTGTAGTGGTGAAAGGCAGAGCAAAGTTACAGCGTTCCGGTGGAAGTGCTGCCATAATCTGCGTTCGCATTTTCTGCTTGTGCATAGTGCAGACCTTGCACGTGAAAATGCACTTCTTGATTTGGGGCTTAAGGCGGGGAACATAGTACTCTTGGCGTACCATATGTTGCATGAGGCGATGCTCGGCGTGTAACATCAGTATATGGATATAATTGATGAATAATGTGGCAAATGAGGATTTCTCTGGTATTATTATGGGATGGCGTTCGTTATACGTAAGGCTGGAATTAGCAAGCCGGCCGTTTGCACGAAGCAGACCTTTCGTGTCTATAAATGGGTTTAGTACTAAGAGTGAGCTCTTTTTGTCAATTGGCTTCGATTCTCTTAGTAACCCTAGGTCGCGGCTGAAGTAGCGCGTTTGGGTTGATGCGATAAGAGCGACCTTCGCTTTTTGTAAGTCTTGGTGCGTCAATGTATCGCATTGGGGGCAAGTTGCTCCCTTTACCTTAAGTTTGAGTCGCTCTGCGAATTTGAGAATATAGGCGACTACTCTGAGTGCTCGGGGGAACGATGAAAATCGTTCAAGGATGTCAGCATCATCCATTGTTGTGTGATAAGTGGCGATTTTTCGACCTTCTGGAGCAATTATGTTGCGCATTGGCGATTGTGGCCAAGAATCGGGAGATTCTGTTAACCATTGGGGGCCATTCCACCAGAGGGTGGAGGTGGCGAGATGCAGAGGTTTGCATCCTCTTGTACCTAGATCAGCAGGATTGTCAGCACTGGCTACGTGTCGCCAAGTGGCTGATCCTACTAGGTCAAGTATTTGAGACGTTCTGTTGGAAATATATGTTTTCCACGCATGTGGTGGTTTTTCCAACCAGGCTAGAACTATTTCGGAATCGGACCAGAGGTATAATTTATATTTTGCCATGTTTAAGTGGGTCTGCACCATGGAGACTAGCTTTGCTAGGAGCAGAGCGCCACAGAGTTCAAGTCGTGGTAGACTTATGGTTTTTAGAGGCGCAACTTTTGCTTTTGCCACTAGTAGGTGGCTTGTAGTTGCAATATCGCTTTGGGTGCGCACATATATAGCGGCACAATATGCCTTTTCAGAGGCGTCGCAGAAGCCGTGTAGTTCCACTTTGTATTCGGGGGAATAATTTACCCACCGTGGAATTTGTATCTGCGAAATGTCTTTTAGGTTATTAGCGAACTGGGACCATCTTTCTAAGCGAAGAGGTTTCACTTGTTCGTCCCAGTCAGTTCCGTCTAGCCATAATTCTTGAATCAGGATTTTCGCTTGTATCATAATTGGCGAAAGCCATCCTGCGGGGTCGAAAAGTTTTGCCACAGAGGAGAGAATTTGGCGTTTTGTAATGGCGGATAATGCGGATATGGACTCAGTCGTGTATGAAAACTGGTCCGATATCGCATTCCATTGGATGCCCAGTGTTTTTGTTGTACTTTCCTTTTCGAATATAAGGAAATTAGTATCCAACAAATTGTCGTTCGGTATATTTTTCAAGATATTTGGGTGATTAGCCGTGATCTTTTTTAGGGGAAACCCTGCGGTGTTGAGGGCCTTTATCACTTGTGATAAGGACTCGTATGCTTGTGAGAGGCTGTGGCTCCCAGACAAGATATCGTCTACATACGTCTGTGTTTTTAACACTTGTGTTGCCAGAGGAAATTCTGACTTTGTGTCTTCTGCCAGTTCGTGTAGTGTACGAATGGCTAGATATGGGGCACAGTTTACGCCAAAGGTAACTGTTTTTAATTTGAAGTCGCGTAGTGGACTATTTGCAGATTTTCGGAAAATAATCCGCTGAAAATCTTGATCATCTTTATGAACCAGTATTTGTCGATACATCTTTTCGACATCCCCATTGAATACGTATTTGTATATACGCCAGTTCAATATGAGGAGCATTAGATCTGGTTGGAGTGTGGGTCCCGTAAATAGAATGTCATTTAGGGAATTCCCCGAGCTAGTGGTTCTGGAGGCATTGAAGACAACTCTGACTTTTGTTGTTTTTTTGTCAGGCTTTACTACTGCATGATGTGGCAAGTAGAAAGAGTAATATTTGCCTCTTATGATTTTTTCACATGGGCTTACTTCCTCCATGTGATCTAAATGAAGGTATTCTTCCACGACACCATCATAAACTTGTTTAAGCTCACCTTTTCTAAGTAGGTTTTTCTCCATACTTAGAAACTGCTGTATTGCAGAGGTGCGAGAGTGACCCAAGGCGAGTGTGTCTGGAAATTGTTGTTTTATTGGTAGTCGTACGACATACCGACCATTAGCTGATCGAGTAGTTGTGGCTTTGTAAAAGTCTTCACAATACTGATCTTCTGGTGTTGTAATTGAAATGGGGGGGAGTTCCTCTAACTCCCAAAATTTTCTCAATTGTGAATTGAGGTACTCGTTTGAGATTTCCTCAACTTGAGTTGTCATTGCTGTGACTGGTTCCGCAACTAGTCCACTTAGGACCCATCCGAAAATGGTATTTTGCGCCAGTAGTGTTTTAGAAATTTTTTCAACACCATCTAGAATAATTTGCGATATGAGATCGCTGCCTAATAGCAGGTCTATTTGAGCGGGGGTGTTGCAGTTGGGGTCTGCTAGAGTCAGATGTGAAATCTTATCCCAATGCTTGCTATTTATTTGATAGCTTGGAAGCATGTTTGTTAATTGCGGTAAGACAATAGCATTTGCTTGAATGCGCTTATCCGCTTGGGGGGAAATTAGGGTAATGGGGCATATTTTGTTAGAGTTTTGTACTACTCTTCCGCCCATTCCCGTAATTTCATAATTGGCTTGTTTTGTTGGCAGTTTTAGCCTATTTTGTGCCCTAGACGCTATGAATGATCGTTGCGATCCTTGGTCTATTAGGGCTCTTAGTTTGAACAGTTCTCCTCGATGTTCGATGGAGACAACTGCTGTTGGTAGTAATACCTTACTTTGATTCTCGCTGTGCAGCGTTTGAGTTTTTAATGCCTTTGAGCAGCATGGTGTCTCTTGGCAATTTTGTTGAGTTTCTGTTTCGGGAGTTGCTGTTGCAACTAAACCCGTGGCTTTTTTTGAAAAAGCGCTACTTTGAGATGTGTTGGGAAAGTTGTTTATGTGCAACATAGAATGATGCCTTTTGTGGCAATATACGCAGTTAAATTTGCTTTCGCAATTATTGAGATTGTGTGAGTGGGACAAGCAGTTTGTGCAGAGTCTTTTTGACCTGACAAAGTTGTTCCTTTCATTCACATTCAATTTTTTAAATTTTTCGCAAGCTTTTAGCTTATGCCCTCCTGTACATAGTTTGCATGACGTGAATTTATTTTGTTCAGATGTGAACGATTGTGCTTTGAAAAAGCTTCTATTTAAATTGTTGTTGTTATTGACTTGGGGTCTACTGAAGCTTCTGTTTAGGTCGGGTTGAACGTTTTTAGTTCTGACTGTTTTTTTATCTACCCTTTCCGCAATTTCATATTGGGCAGTTAAGAAGTCTTTCATTTGCTGCCACGTTGGGCAGTCTCTTCTTGATGAGAGCGATTGCTCCCATAGAAGTAATGATTTTTCGGGTAATGCTGCGGTGCATATGTTTATCAGAATAGGGTCCCAGCTGTCTGTGGGAACATTTTGTGTCGTTAGAACCGACAAACAATTTGAAACAGTGGATTCTAATTTTATGAATTCTTCACTTGTTTCTTTTTGAATTTTCGGCAAGTTCATGAGTATGGTTACTTGCTTGTCGACCAATATTCTTTTGTTTTCATATCTGGCTTTCAGAGCTTCCCAAGCCAAATTGAAATTGTCATCACTTAATGCGAACTGTTTTACTATTACGCCCGCTTGACCTTTTGTCTTGTATCGGAGATGATACAATTTTTGCGCTTGCGATAGTTTTGGATGGTTTATGTACACGGCCGTAAACATGTCCCGGAAGGACGGCCACTGTTCATAACCTCCATGGAATATTTCTGTATCGCACGCTGGCACTTTGAGATGAATGCCTGTTGCCTCTTGGGCTTGCAATTGTGGTAACTCTACTCTACTGTGGGGAGCAGGTGCAATTGACTTTATAAGTTTTAGTTGATCTGCGATCATAATCTTTGTATCTTCATACTGGTCTAAGCAGTTTTCAAATTTGGCGTATGCAGAAGATTTAAAGTTTTCTGGTAGATCTGAATCGTCAGTATCTACAATTGTGTCATATGCAGCTTGGAGACGTGTCCAAAAATTTTCGATCGTTTGGCTTTTTATTTCTAGCGCCGATTCAGAATTGTCTTGAATCGGCGAAGAAGCAAATCGAGTGCAGTATTTTATGAGACAGTCGCTCTCAGAAATGAATTTGGAGTATGATATGTCTTTCCCCCTCTTTTGTTTTGTAGCACCTTGCTTAGAGCGTGTAGCTTCTGCAGGTGTACATGGACTCTTATCGTCAGAAAACATTTTAGGAATTTTCAAGAATTGCGATGTTTTAGATTCTTTTGAATCTATATTCATTTAGAAAATGTAGATTTGTAAAATATTTGTATATATTTTCTTTCAGTGTGTACTGAGAATATTATCAACCGAAAACTCTTTTAGGTAAATAAGAGTTTATTTCCGAAAAATTAGTGAAATCCGCGTTTATAGTTTATATTATTCGCCGTTGTATCTACCTGCGATGGCGTTTATGTTTATTATTATTATAATAATAATTATAATAATAATAATTATGTTAATAATAATATTATTATATTTTATTTTATTTTTTTTTTTTTTTTAATGTATTGCGAGTATATATTTTTTTTCGGATTTATTGGTATGCCCTCGTACTTGTGTACCGGAAAGGGTCAATACCTTTTGTATATACGTATGTATGTATGTGTGCACGATATGTGCTTCGTATGCATATAATTATGCTTAAATTACTTTAATACGGTGCAAACCTGCTTGTTTTGTTGTGCAAATACAAGGGGTATTGCTTGTACCGGCTGTAAGTACGGATTTTAAGTATATGGATATTTATGTGCATATATGTATATATGGTATAGTAATAATTTTTTATGTATTTATATTTATGTATTTATATTATTAAACAATTAATAATATAAATTTATTTATATTTTTTTTTTCTTTTCCTTTTTTCTCGTTTTGTTGTTAATTCGTGTTATCAAAATCTGTAACACTCTGTTTTTTTTTTGTTTCCAAAATTGTATTACTTTCGCGTAATTTAATTGTCCCTATGTATATGTGGTATATACTGTGTAGGCATGCAATTTATTTAAATACGATTTATTGTTGTAATCGCGGTACTAGGACTGACGCAGGATGGTTGGTTAAATTGGAAAAAAGAGAAATGGTATTTGCAGGTATTTTACTTCTGCTCTCAACACACATGTGTGACGGTATGTATATACTCGTATGTATGTTGTTATATTTGCTTCTAATTAATTTCGGCAAGTATATGTTAGGTAATTACCAAGCTAAGGAAAGCTGGTTTGCATGTATATATGTATGTGTGTTTCAATTTATAAGTCATATGTTCCGCATTTATGTTTTCTTTTATTTCTTGTTTTGTACTTTCTAATATGCCTTTTACTTATTAGCGCAATTCGCTTGCTGCTTTAAAAGCAGAAGGGGTGTCGGAAAATATTGCAAGTAGAATGTTCTTTTAATGTTTTAATTTGTTGTGTGTGATTGTGATCACAAAGAAAATTATACATAGGCATTAGTACTTTAAGAACAAGTATGTATTATCAACTTTAATATCGGTATTTTGATGCACCGTATTAAATTTGAGTATCCGTTTTGGTGAAACTGTTTAAAGTTATAACCGAGTTATAATTGTTAAAACAGTTTATTTTTGTTTTTCCTAAACATACATATGTACATGCATATAAATAAGGTGGAAGCGATACACTTACCCTCTCTCGCATCAAGGGAATTTTGGGGGAGTGTATTTCTTTGTGGCTTGCCCTAATGTATATTTCCTTGTTCTTCTTGTCCTCGCAGTTAGTATGCCTCTTCTTCTCCTGTGTGACTTTGTACGTGTTTTGGGTATGTTGTCTTTGTTTTTATTATCCGCGCCCGGTGGTGTGATTTATTTAGTTTCGCGCCCGCTAGAGATTTATTTAGTTTCGCGGCCGCTGTTGTTGGTTTTGGTTTCGTTTTGTATTCCTTTCTTTTTGGCGCGCTTTTGTTTGCTTCACTTTACGGATATATACATATATGTATGTATGTGTTTATATCCACACTCCACTAACACTGTATATGTCAATTTTTTTTTTTTTGTTTATGATTTTTAAGTATTTTTCACTTCACTGTTTTCCAATTTTTGTTTTTTGTTTCCCTTTAATAGTTTTTTCAACTCTTTTTTTTTTCCACTTTAATAGTTTTAAAATATGTGTTTTTGTCACCGCACTTTATTTAATAAAAAATTTTTTTTTTTTTTTTTTTTTATTATTATTATTTACTTTTTTCCTCTTGTTTTTCTTTTTTAAGGTGCCTTTCTGAAGGCTCGAAGGACCATGTATTACTCAGTGGTGAACTCACCTTTGTTTCCGAACTCACTTGTTATAAAATATTTTTTAAAAGAATAGGTTTTCGGAATACTCTTTTTATTAACTTTACAAACGTTTTCAATGTTTACAAAAGGTAAAATTTGGACGGATATTCCAATCGGCGGCGGAATCGACGACCGTTGATGTACGTGGGAGGAAACGAAAAGAAAAAGGCGATGCTGCGAAAAGCGTATGCGCACAAGCGTTGAGTCCTTGCGGAAGCCAAAAACGAAGTGTGTCTGGCTGGAGTTGTCCGTCCCTTTTTTTTGTGTTCTAGTTGGAAGTGTGGTGTCACGTTTGAGTGTATTGGTGTGATGTGGAAGGTGAGTGGTGAGTGTGGTGTGCTGTTATGGTGATTTTGTGTGTTGAAATGTGGTGTGGCTGTGTTTCATGATAGGGTAAGCCGAGAGTCATTTAGACAATAACCTTTAACCCCAGGTCATTTCTTAATAGGTACCCCTTTATTAATCCCATTAGAACCCAACTTAGAAGATGCACATCTAAGCATCGCACAAAGATGGCAGAAACTGAAGATACTCCATCAACACTTCTGCCAGCGATGGAAAGAAGAGTATCTGAAAGAACTCCACAAAAGATACAAGTGGAAATACCCTCAACGCAATATAGACGTCAACGATATGGTAGTTATACGTTAAGAAACACTACCCCCAAATGAGTGGAGACTTGGTCGCATCGAAAAAACGTATCTCGGTGCAGACAATAAAGCAAGAGTAGTTGACATACGTACCTCTCAGGGAACAATTACCCGCCCAATAACCAAAATAGCCACTTTCCCAAATAATTTATCTTATTTTCTTATAGTGATATGGCCCCTC